>NW_022900931.1:28538030-28589153 GCF_012274545.1 Fukomys damarensis | reverse complement strand
AAAAAAAAAAAAAAAAAAAAAGTTTTTTATATAGTCTAAATGTTAATTCTTTGTCTTAGGAGTAGCTGTTAAAACATTTTTTCCCATTCCGTGCTGTCTCTTCACTCTGTTGTTTCTTTCACTGTGTAAAAGCTTTTTTATTTGATTTGATCTGTTACTGATTCTTCGTAGCATTTCCTGTGTGATTGGAGTTTTCTTCATAAAGTCTTTGCCTACACCTGTATCATTGAGAATTTTACCTAGTCTGCTGTCTCTCTCTTTACCCAGAGACAGAAAAGGACTTGTCCAGAACATTACAGCAAGTTGGTGGCAGAGGTAGGAGCGGAACCCCAGCCTGGCCTGTTGTTTCCCACACCAGGGAACCTGCCTAGAGAAGCCAGCCCTGGCCTCTGCCTGAGGAGGCTGTGCCCAGGGGAGCAGGGTCTGGCAGACAGCTCTGTGTACCCAGGAATGTAGAGGAGACTAAGGCACCAGTGCTGTCAGTATGGCTGCGCATGATGGGCTGGGGATGACAGCTGTGGGGTCTAGCCTGATGTCAGCACAGCCCTCTGACAGAGTCTCGCTTGTGTCAGCTCTGCTTCAGCAGCATGCTTCCTGTGTAGCGAGAGTAGGTCCATCTGGGACATGTCAGCCTACCCTGGGGATGTGGAGCAGAGCCAGGGTCACCATTATGAGGGTCATGGGGACTAGTGCTCATCACCAGGGCTGATCAGAGTTTCAGCATTGATTCATTCCTTCATTCAGTAAATGTGACTCATGCCTTTGTGTCAAATTCTGTACAGACACAGAAATAGGCAAAGGAGATGTAACCCTTGTGGTCAGAGAGCTCCTTTTTAGTGGGAAGTGCCAGCCAAGGAATCCATGGTACAGCAAGACCTGCATTGGAAGTAAACACAGGAAGCTGTAAGAACGCCCAGGAGCAGTACTCAGCCTAAAATGGAGGGGCTCTAGACATGCACTCACCTGATTCATGGTGAGCAGATGGCTGGCTCAAGCCAACTCTGACTCTTTTCTTGCAGTCTGTGGGCTTGTAGCCCCTCCAGGGTCTACCCACGGAGTCTAGTAGGAAGGGGCTGAGAGGACGTCCTGATGCACACAGGAGGAGATGGTCCTAGGCTGTAGAGGTCAGCAGCATCTTCTGTACCTTTCTTAGAAGTGAGGGCTACAGAATCAGAGGCTCTAGGAGGGTAAGTTGTCCAGTGAGAGCAGAGCAGGAGCCACAAGGAGGTGCTGGTCTGGGACAGTTTTTAGGCAGCTGCCAACCACATCCAATGCCTGTGGGATGCTGGTCCTTGGTTTTGCTCTCATGGGAAGATGAGCAGTGTATCTGTGCATGCTGCCTGACTCATGCTTGTTCTGGAGCTTAAAAGAGGTGGGAAAACAGTCCCCTCTTCCTTCCACAGTAGAGAAAAGACAGGGGCCAACTGGTTTGCTTAAGTTTGGGGAAGTAGAAGGGCCTTTTTTTCCAAATAGGTAATACTATGTGAGGGTCTGGGCCCAGGTCCAGTCCTTACTGGGCTATCTGACCGAATTCCCAGGACAGGTAGTCTTTTCGTTGTCAGTTGGAAGAATAAGCAGAGTCGGCCTTTGTGCTCTAGTGCCCAAGCCTTTGCCTATACCTGCCCTGAGCCCTGGAGCGTGTTACATCCAGGCCTCTGTGCTGGCAGCAGCACCACACTGGGCAAATCTGAGTGTTTGTTTAGTTGCAAAAAATTAAATGCAGGAACTGAAACCAACAGCCATTTCCACCAATACAGGGTGAGTATGAGCTGCAGAGACACTTTAGAACTTGTCTGGGCTGCTTGCATCCCCAAGGGTGTGCATAGCCTGAGCTGATTCATGCAGGGGCACAAGGGTTGGCTCCAGAGAGCCCTGGGGTGGTCTGTCTCATGCTTGGTTCCCATGGCCTGTGCACCCCTGGCCTTGCTGACACATCAGGGTCAGATACCTGAAGGGACAGAGCTGTGTGTAAGTGGAGACTCCCCAGTGTGGGTGACAATGGCGTGCAGTGCCTGGGGAGCAGCAAGTCAACGCTGCCAGTAGCCCCAGGGAGCAAGGTAGCTGAAGGCAGGAGAGAAGCTCACAGTGGGTATTATATGGCAGCTTGGATTGTGTACCAAGTCCTGCTCTGCCTCTTCTCCTACCCTTTCATACTACCTTGCCTCCTTTCTCTACCTGGGCTACCGCTTCCCCATGCCAGACCTTATGAGCCAGCAGACTTAGATGTTCATTGCACGGGGTTCCTATCACCCTAGGGAGACTTGAAGATAGCAGGAGGCCCTGTGGCAGGCCCTCATGAATTTGTAGGCAAAGTGACTGTCCTCTTGTAGGCATGGGTGGGATAAGTGTGGCTTCTGCAGAGATGGTGATAATGTCCTAAAGTTGATTGGCATCTACATTTCTCATTGGATCCTGGTGGCCCCTCTCAAGGATATAGCAAAGTTGGCTAATATTTATTGAGCAGTTAATATGCTTTAGCACACATTTAAAAAATATTCTTTCTGGCTGGGGATGTAGCTCAGTGGCATCATGCCTGCCTTGCAAGTGCAAGGTCCTAAGTTTGATCCCCAGTAAATATTCTTTCCTTACAACCACTTTGTGACATAGAACAGTAAAATTTCTGTGTTATCCATGAGATTCAGGACAACAGTGTCAACATCAACAGAGGGTGCTGCAGGACTCAGAGGGAGTGTCTGGCTCAAGGCTGAGCTCTTGATGCTGTTAGGCTGCAGAGGAGAGGCCATCTGCTCCCCTCTCGGTTTGGGTGGGAGTTGATGGCTGGGTATCAGGCTTCCTGGAGGTGTATTGGTTTCTTAGAGCTGTTTGAACAAATTGTCAGAATTTTGTGAGTTAAAACAGCAGAAATGCATCTTTCACAGTTCTAGAGTGAGAAATCTGGAGGTTCTAGGAGGACACTTACTTGCCTCTTCTGGTTTCCAGCATTCTTTGAGTTTTGGCTGTGTCACGGAGTCACTGCCTGTGGTTCTGTCATCTTGTCTTTTGCAGACCTGTCTCCCTTTGCCTTTCTTTCTCTTACAAGGACATTTGCCATGCCTCTTAGAGCCCATGGGGGTTACCCAGTGTTATCTCCTCACCTTGAGATCCTTAATCTGCAAAAGGCCCATTTCCACAGAAGGTAACAGCTATGGGCTTTAGGGACCAGAATGTGCACCTATCTGTGGGTTTTCCACTGAGCCCACTTCACAGGGCATCATAAGTACTATGGGCATGGGAGGCAGGACTTGGTCTCCTGCCAGACCCAAGGGGTAGCGGGCAGGGATTGCTCAGCCTTTATTCCTGGCTCTGAGCTGGCATTGGGTTTGTGGTGCTCACTCTGCCTTCTTCCTTTTCATCCCTGTGTGCTGGAAGGCGAGGACCAGACAGAGTGACCACAGATCCTTTGGCTCCTGATTTCCCCAGCAGACCTTTACTCCTTCTGCTTTTCCCCTCTGATGTTCAGATACCTTTCTCTCACCTCTGGCCTGTCTGGGACTTGGTGGCAAACAGCTTTTGCCAGGATCTAAGGTTGAGGGTCTTGGCCAAACAGAAAGAGGCAGGGGGTGGTGCTTTGTGGGGCAGCCTTGGAGGTGGAGCTATGTGCTATGTTCTGCTGAGTTTGGCTGCATATGGATGAAGCCCCTTCCTGGCTTCTCAGGCCTGCCCAACAGACTTCTTTTTGGCAGGCTGGTGTGGTGGCACCAGATTCCAGCCTAGAGATGGCCCCAAGGTCCTGGCCAGGTGTGTTTGGGCGTACAGATCTTGGTTACTGAACAGAAGAAAGGATGCAAATGAGCAGTCTGGGATCCTTTCTTTTCCTGCATCCTTCCCTTTCCTCCTGTTTTCTGGCTGGCACTTCTCTCTGTGGGGCAGAAAACCTCTGGCATGGTTCTATATCAGTTTACAAAAGCATCCTCACCACTTATCTCTCCTCAGGACTGTCCTGAAAATTTTTGGGTCTTGGTTGGAGATGTATGGGAAGGTGAGCACAGGTCACAAGCATCACAGATTATCCAAATGGATGGACATTTTTGGAGGTCAGGATGCAAATTTAATTTCCAACCCTTCCTAATATTCAGCTGGAAGGCTTGGTTCTATAGCCAAACATTTCTTTCCCTTGTGAGCCTGCATCCCTCATCCCCATCTTCCTAGCTCTCTCTCCCACTCCTCTTCCCTTCTTCCTACCCCAAATAAGCAGCCTTTTCTGTTAGAGAGTAGCACTCACCAGGGACTTCCTTCACGCCCTGGAACTGATGCATAAGAACAGAATCCTGTGGCTTCTGCACACTAGGTGCCTACCGAGTGCCCATGGGGTGTGGTCTTCTAGGTGGGGTTGGGGTTGTTTCTCAGCCTCTGGAGACTGCCTCCTGTCCCTCTTCGGATTTTCCTCAGACCTCTCTGAGAACTGATCGGGTAGAGTCTACCCCAGTTGGCCTCACTAACTGCCCTGACCTCTGGCATTCCCTCCCTCTTTCTCATGTCCAGCTACTTCCTCAAAGGAAACACCACCTTCTTGGGAGATTGAGCCATTTTTGATTACCCTGGAGCCCTTTAAGGACACCATGGGGCTTTCTTGGTCCAGTAAGGTCTGTGTGTCCCTCACTGCCTGGCCATGTTGATGTGGAGTGGTGGTGGGAAGTGCGTTTGGGGAGGGGGTACAATCTAGTAAGGCCTTGTGGTGTAGACATGGAGTATGTGTGCATGCATGCATTCACCATGCTACAAAAGGCCCAGCATGACCTACATATGTCCCCTGCCCAGGGAGGGAAGGAAGCCTCTAATTCGAAGCAATGTTTAGTCAAGAGTATGTGCCTGGGTGTGTAAAGATTGTGCTTTTTAAAATAATTTTTAATTTCTCACCAGAGAATGCTATACATCCTTTGTCTCTTTTCCCTTTGGAGTTTCTTACCCTTCGAGAGGACAGCAGAACAGCAGGTACAGAAGTGAGAGCAGCAGAGAAAAGCGAAGGGGAGGGGCAGACAATGGCGTTAGGGTTCCTCCAGGTGGAAGGTTCTGGTTCCACTGTCACCACTGCAGATGCAAATGTGTGTGACTTAGTGGGGGCCACTCTCCAGGTCCTCACTGCCCAGGCATGCCCAGAAGGCTTCTCTTGAGCTAGTAGGCATGATGGCACTGCCTTCTAGGGCCTGGATGGCCTCTGCACCAAGGAGCAAAGCTGTGGGTGAGGACTGGAAGTAAGCAGTTTGCTAAGTCTGCACTTTATAGCTGACCATCTGCACTCCACCCTAAACATGTTGACCTTGGGGACCAGAGTCCGCCACTGGGAGGGGCAGGTGGTGGGCATTCACATGGAACTGGCTGACCAAGATGCCAGGGTGACAGATGTTTGCTGTGGACCAGGATGTGGCTTGCTCCAGGGTGCAGGCGAGCGGTGCCTTCAGATGATCTCCCCACTCGGGTTTCTAGTTGGCGCTGGGCAGTCTTTCACTTTGGAGGTTGTGTGGCCTCCAAGATTCCTCACTGCTGTGTGCCATGTGTGCCTGGCCAGCACACTTGGCCACCCAGCCCGGCACCATGTGCCCTCCCTGGGCTGACTCACGGTGGGGCTGTCTGGCCAGGGCCATTTCTCCCCTCCACCTGGAGTGCCTGCTTAGGAAGGCAGCTGGACAGTTAAGGTGCCCAGGAGGAGTTGGAGGTCTGTAGGCCTTGGACATGGCTCTGCACTGCTAGACATTTTGGTGTGATTCTTACGGGCTGCGAGATGGCAAACTGCCTTTGCCCACAGTGTCTATCCCAGTCAAATGGGGGTGAGGCCAGGGAGTGGTGGAGCCAAAGCCAGAACTGAAAGCTACCATGTTTCTTTCACAACTGAGGACCTGTTCCTCACACCTATAACATCAATCCTGGGAATGTGGTCTTCTGTCAAATACTTCCTCTCTGTCTCCAGCTTCCATGATAAGATGTATTTTTTTCCCCTCTTTTTACCCAGAGATTGATTTGTCTTTAGAAATCCTTACAGTAACCACAATATATGAAGCCAGTTTGTTCACTTGCCTATTTACTTATCTGTCTCACTAAGAGACAAGAAAGAGGGAATTGGAAGTAAGGACACAGCAAGAAAGGTTAGAATGGGATCATCAAGGTCACTGCACACTGGCAGCAGGTTCCTGGTCCTGAAGTTCCCCCTCTCTGGACTCTGCACCCTACTATTGATTCACATGCTCTAGAGTAAGGGAAAACTTGAAGAACGTCAGATCTGGTAGCTCTGAACCTCACTGCATCAGAATCAAGTGAGGAACTTGCAAAACCGGAGGCTGGCAGTCCCACCCTCAGAGGTAGAGGTTGTTAATCAGGATTGGGGCCCAGGGTTCCAAGGGGATGCTGTCATCTTGATCCCTGGTCCTTGGGCTGAGATTTGGTGTCTGGTGTGACCCTGCCCCTCTCTGTTAGGAGATTAAAGCCCAGCTCCAGCACCTCCTGTGGTCACCTGTGGGTAGATGTGCTTTGCATGCTCTGTTTGGGGACATTTTAGCTATAGGAGGGCCTCTCCCACTGACCCTGGATCAATTTTCCCCAGAGACACTCAGAGGGAATGTCCTTTCCTTTTCCCGTTGCCAGCCTTATATGAGGACAGCTGTCCTGTCCGATTGAGGCTGCTGGCGCTATACTCCTTCTCATGCTTTTCAGATGTCTTCGTGTCACTGCATGTGCTACAGGCTTGGGAAGAGACCTATGGGGAACCCAGGCTTGCTGGGCAGCCATTTCTCTCGAGCCCCACCATCCCCTCAGTCATTGCTTTCAGTCCCTTTGAACAGTTGGCAACAGGGCTTCCTCATTGAATTTTCAAGCTTACACAGGCATGTCAAATTAGTTACTAATAAATTAGCAAGCACATTAAATTATTGTATTGTTATTTGATAAGTACATGTAAGTTACAAAGGCTAATAGGAAAAAAACACAGTGGAACCCACCACCCACCTGAAGACTATCACCTATTCCTTGCCTCTGGTCAGCGCCATCCCTGGCCCATTCCCTGGCCTCACCCTGCCAAGGGGACCCCTCTGCTGATGGTACTTTAATGAGTTTTGGCTTTTTGTTAATTTTGTCACCCATATATATCCCCACATAATGCATTCTGTAGATTGACTTGCTTTTGAGCTGTAAAATTGTGCCATATGCAGCTTTCTGTAGCACCATTTCTTTTCTAAGATTCATCCATGTGGTGTTTGTACTTGCAGCTCATTTGTCTTTTCTGTGGTGTAGTACAATTTCCTTGTGGGTCCCATGTTCCCAGCTTTTTGCTCTCATGAGCAAGGCTTCTATGTGTGTTGTCAACTGCGTGTTTGCCCTGTGTACATGTATGAGAGTTTCTCTTGGACATGCACTCAGGGTCCCAGGCAAGGACAGTTTCATCTTCTGAGAATATGTCAGGTCTCAGAGAAAGAAGAGAGCCATCGTGGTGGGGCTGCCTGAGGTGTGGCTTCCTCTGAGGCTTGGGGCTGAAGTCTGCCATGCTAGCTTAGTGAGTAGCCTGCCCTGCAGGAGCTCCTTACAGCACCGCCAACTCTGAGCCTGAAGCACTGTTACTTAACAGTAGTGGAGATGAATGAATACTCTGTATGCTTGAGGGCCGGGATGTCCTCCCAGATCTAATTTAATGTTCTATTTTCTCATCCTGAAGCTTCAGCTAAAGGCCTATGAGAAAGACTACATAGTTAGCTAAGATTGGAGAAGGATGGATCAAGGCAGGCTTTTGCATTAGCCATGGTTTTGAGAAGGTAGTTTGGGTGAGTTCTTCGTATGCCATCAAAGACTGAAGTCCCAGCCATCCTCTGATGTCTAGTGTAAATTCCACAGTCTGATTAAAATGTTGTTTTCCCTACTTGCAAGCCCCTTCTTTTCCTCTGATTTTCTCAGGTGCACTTTGCCTCTGTGCTGATGGTGAGCCTGCAGTGCCTCTCCTTCCCTCAACCAGACCACGAGCCCCTGAAGGTAGAGCCCCCACCTTGTAGCACTGAGCACAGGAGTAGGTACTTGACAAATACTATCGTTAATTGAGTCGGTGCACCTGCCTTTGAGCTGAGTAAAAGCTGATTTATCATCTTTGTTGTGTCTTGCCTCAGACTTCCTCCTGAAATAATATTGTAAGAGCCACGTTTCTGGGAGGACTGGCTGTCTTTTATGAAAAGGCTCTTAGCGGGTTGGGGATTTAGCTCAGTGGTTCCGTTGCCTGCCTCGAAAGCACCAGGTCCCGAGTTTGATCTCCAGTACCAAACAAACAAACAAACAAACAGGCTCTTAGCTACACTGTGTAGTGGAAGAACAAGCTCTAGGCCAGACCTGCAGTATGAGCAGAGGGCTGCGTAGTCTACACTTTCAGTGTACTTTCCAGGCTTAGCTGCCAACTCCTGTATCAGCTCTGTGTTTAGGGTTTGTAGAAGGGCAGGACCCTGCACTCTATGGGAAAAGAAAAAAAATCATTGTAGTTGCCAGGTTATCTGGGGCAGCAGAAAATGGTAATGGGTAAATAGCCCAGAGGGTTGTGAGCTTAAGCAGTTTAGGAAGAAAATAGAATTGAGCAAATGAAGGAATGAGAGGAATGAGGATGAATGAGTGAATGAGGGCATGAATGAGCAGTACCTGTATAGCAGAAAGAGCTTGTGGGGACTGAGGACCAGGGCTTTGTGTCCTGGCATTTCCCTTATTGTGTGTGTGACACTGGAGAGCATCCCGTCTTAGTTTCTGCACCTGTAAAAAGTGCCCAAGGATGCACTCCCGGGCAGTTGTGACCAGAGAAGATTGTGCATGTGAAAGGAACTGTTTTCCTGGAGGTCTGTCTCGTGTCATCTGGTGTCAGGGGACAATGCAGAGTGTTGGGAACTTATGTGGTTTTCCCCCACTGAGTGGGTTTGGAAAGTGCCCATTGCATCCTGTCTTCCACTTCTAGTGATGGCTGTCTGGCTCTTTGCAGTTGGAGAACTGGTGCCCTATGGGGTAGATTTGTCCTGCAGCTGGCGTTTTGAAGACTTTTGCTTTCTTGGGGGGCTGGGGTATGCAGGCCACTGCACCTGCCCAGGATGCCTGCATGGGAAAGGCAGGGATAGTCTGATTAGCTTTGGGGGCTTTGGCCCACCTGCCTGCAGTAGTGCTTGGTCTAGGGCAGCCAGGCTGCTCGAAAGAAGACTAATGCTCCAGGATTCCTGGGTGTATGTGCCGGGGAACTGAGGCTGGGCAGAGGTGGAAGCACCCAACCCTGGGCTGTGCAGCTGCTTGGTTCCTGTGATTTGAGACTGTGGGCTTCCCAGGGCTGATGGCGCTTGGCTGACCTCTGTGCCCACTTCTGTCCTCTGCAGCCTTGTGGTATGGAGAACAGGCGCCTGACACTAGCATATGTGGCCTTCAATTCTGCTTCTGCCTCCTGGGCAGCAGCAGTTCTGTGAATCTGAACTGGCTATCCAGTGTTCCTCGGTGTCACCCTCCTCCTTGATAGGGAGAAGACTGACACTTGTCTTGAGGGAATGGTGCAAGCAAGTAATACTACCATTTACTGAGGACTTTCCAGGAGCAGCCAGCACTGTGTAAGCTTTGTTTCAGCAGTGAACCCGAGAAAGGTGTCAGGCCCACCACTTTACTGATTGGACAGCTGATGCTCAGAGGGGTGAGGTCTCTTCCCCAGGCCATGCAGCTGGTGAGTTTGAGAGCTGTCCACACCAGCCTCTGCCTCAGAGGCTTGCGCTCATCCCTGTCACCATATTGGTCCCCCAGCGAGTGAGGTAATCTTGGGCAGAGTGTCTGGCATGTGGCTGAGTCTCATACAGCTGTAGTATTTACTGAGAGAATGGATGGGGGTCACTAGGGTGCGGGTGGCAGCAGAGAAGAGATCAGCCAACCTCGTCTGTGCTCTGCAACCTGCACAGAGCAGCTGGCACTGGTGAATCCAGGCCTTGGCGTAGTTTGCATGGGAGGCCAGGGATACTTCTTCAGGTCCACAGGAAGCAGAGGGTAGGCAGGTGTGCATAGAGGCCCTGCTCGTGTTGCAGGTTTATGAAAAGCCCTTTAGGCTCTGCTTTCATCTTGGAAGTCATAATTGGGCCCTCTCAGTTCTTCAGACTACAGGGAATCTTGGGGAAATGTCCCCCAGACATGGCCCTGCCCGTGGGGAGCACTTATTGTCAGTGTTACTGGGTGGCACAGCTAGGACCAGGAGCAGCACAGCAGGGCCACCATTTCTAGCAGAATAGGGTAGGCTTCCTGGGGTGACAGGGCTGCTGCTGAGGCATGGGTGGGACGTGGCCAGGAGAGATGAAGGGCTAAGGTGGTGGGATATGTCAGAGAAAGGGCTCATCTTGAGTTTTACCAAGGGATCCTTGGTCAACACTGTCCCCTTTATTGCATTTTTAAAGTACCCTGCATTGTCTGCTCTCATAGAAAGTTGATGACAGAGCTTGTGAGCAGGCAGCATGGAGGATGCCCCTGTATGAGGCTCGAGACCTATGAAGCTCTGAGTCTGCTCGGATGAGCAGGTCTGGATCTCCTCCAACCCTTCTCCTGGGTTAGCTGTTGCCCTCGGAGCTTAGGTGTAGCTGTGCTGAGTCTCTCCCCTCCTTCCTCCCCAAGGATACTACAGAGCCTGTTTGTCATGCCCACAGGGCCCTATCCCACCTGCAAAGGTGCTCTGACTGTTGCCTATTCTGCTGTCTCTGAGCATGGCTGGCCGGCCTTCCTGGGGAGCTGGGAGGGAGGCTTAGGGCAGGCTTAGGGTTAAGAGTTTGCCTTTGGGGAAGTCTCCCCTCGTGCAGAGAGGCAGGGTCTGCGCACCCCTCCAGCTCTGCAGGGCTAAGCATGGCTTCCCCAGCTCTTCCTGAGTTCACATGGCCAGCTGTTGCTGCAGGGGAAGGGCGTCACTGGCGCCATCTGCAGCTCTTTCTGCTGGTATGAATTTTGCAAACAACATTTTTAATCATGTTTATGAACTCCATGTCCAGTTGCCGCAGGTTGAGTTCTCTGCGATGATGAAAAGGCTCGGCTGTAAAGCCAGTACATCTGGACATCTGGTTCCAGCATCTCTGCCTCATTGTGGGTCCTTCCGCTGCCTTCTTTCATCTTCATCTTTTTTCCTCTTCCTTGTATCTTCAAGAGGAGGAGTGCTCGCTGTCCCTCTCTCTCTCTCTCTCTCTCCCTCCCTCCCTCCCTCCCTCCCTCCTTCCATATGCCCACCCCCTTAGAGTTTACAAAGCACTTTTTGTCTCTCCTGTTTTCCCTGTTCTGCAGCTAAGAAAGCTGAATGAGCAGCCCAGGGGTTGTTGTTAGAAGCTGCTGAGCTGAGTCTTGAACCCTGGCCTGGAGTCTTTGCCCTTTCCTGTTCTTGCTTCCTAAGCTCCCAACATGATGTCTGGCATGATGGAATCTTCCCTGGCATCTTTCGTAGTCCTCTCCTGCCCTACCTGGGACATGTGGGCTGAGCAGTCTGCAGCTGCCAGGGCTGGTCTGTTTTGTGCTGAATTGTGGTTTGTGGTTTTGGTTTATTCCCACGGTGCCTTTTGTGAATGCCATTGAGTTTCTCCTTTGCTAGTGAGGAAAATCAAACCCTCAGGAGTGCAGCTCCCCAGAAGAAATTGCCACCTCCCTTGTGCTTCGTGTGCCAAGCCCTGACTGGGAGTTGGGAATCCTGGATTTAGATCCCCAACCCAGCACTCCTTTATTCCCTGCTCTAGGGTAAAGTCACATCCCCTCATTTCCCACTCAGAAAGTGGGATGAGGAGGATGGCTTCAAATCCCAGTTCCTAGAGGAGCGTGGAGGGCACTTTCTGAGAAGTCAGTCAGCAGAGAAAGGCCTTTAGGCAGTAGTGCTGAGCTGCGTGCAGGCAGATAGCTGGCACTGGCTGTGCACTCAGCAGTGGTGAGTTGTAGTTATTTTGCTTAACATGATGTGGTTAAGCCGTCAACTTGCTTGGCCTGAGAGTCAACTAGGGTAGGTAAAGTCTACTTCCGGTGTGTCTGGATGGGGCACTGAAGTTCAGTGACTTTGGGATCCACATCTGATAGCCGGTGGACCTCTTCTTCTGTAGCACTCTTCCTTGCTTTGCTTCCTGGCCACCAGGAACTACGCAGCTGTGCTTGTTCTTTTGCCATGATGTTTCTGCCTTGGACAAGGAGATCACAGACTGAGTCCTTTAGCATCTTGAGGCAGACAGATTTCTCTTTTAAGTTATGAGTGTCAGGTGTTTTGCCCAGCAGTGGAAAAGCTGACTAATACACATAATGACCTCCAGTTCCACCCATTTTCCTACAAATGACAGGATTTTATTTTTTATGGCTGAATAGTACTCCATTGTTTGTGTATACCACATTTTAAGATGCATCGTCTGTCGACAAACACCTGGTCTCATTTCATGTTGCTATTGTTTGTGTTTATGTGTCCTCCCAAAGCCTCATGTGGTCATAGATGGGGCTTTTTCAGAGGTAGCTGAATCTAGAGTGTGTGTTTGAGTAGTGATGCAATGCTAAGATTAGGGGTGCTAAGTTTAAGGGTAGGTGATTACTAAATCAGTCCACTGATTGGTTTGGCACCACCCTAGAGCCAGAAAAGAGCTGCTAAGGTCCCTTGCTTGCTTTGCTGCCTTCTGCCTGCTGCAAACTGTTTCTCCTTTGCGATGCCCCTCTGCCACACCACCCTGCCCTGGAGCCAGCCAATTATGGACAGAAACCTCTTAACTATGAGCTAAACAACCCTTTCCTCCTTTAACTTTGGGCATTGGGTATTTTTGTCTCAGCAACGAGAAGGTAACTAAGATATACATATCTTGGCTATTGAAACAGTGAACAGAATCGCTTCTCGGCCTTTTGGCTAAGATCAAGTGAAACAGTGAACAGGCTTGTGTTCTTGCCTAAAGGGCGTATTTAGGGCCAAAGTGACTTTCTGATCTTCTCATTCAGATGGGCTCTCTCTCCTCTCTTGCCAAGGTGGGAGTAGTCTTCCCACCAGCAGGTTTCCTGGTGGGCACAGTCATGTTATCCCTGGAGGGTGAAGGATATGCTTTTTTGTCATAGTTACAGTGGAGTAGGAGCCAAGGTCTGCAGATTCCTGGCCCTGATCTCTGAGTTAGCTTTCAACTTGGGAGCATTGTGTGCCTCCTGCAGCCGGTCCTGTGGAAGGGAGGCCAAGTGAGGGTCTGCTTCTATGTCCCACATTTCTCTGAGGGCTTCCCTTGTAGCCTTGCAGGCACAGCAGCCTCTTTCCTGGGGGGTGCTTGGTCCTCCCGCAGCCCCTCCTTCCCCCTGCTCTCTTCCTATTGTACTAAGCCTCCCACAGGGCTAGAACCGTCTGAGCCCTCGGCTGACTGTTCATCAAGCCTCCTGCTGCCTTTTGAGGTGCCTAGGATGCTGGGCTTTTTGCTGGTGGAGGGAAAGCCTGGAGCCACAGGGTCCAGTTTCCTGACTTCCCATAGGGAGCCCCCAGTGGGTATGTGTCCTCTTTGTAAAGTGGGCCCCGTGGGAAAACTGTCCAACAGGTTCTTTGGGATGCCAGCCTGTAATTTAGCCTCTTAATGCAGTCCATTGTTAAGTTACATCTTCTCCTCCCTCCCCACCCTTCAGGGTGGGCTTTGCCTGTCAGGCCACTCAGTAGTGTCCACTATGGGCCTGTGGCCTGTTGATGACACTGCAGGTATGTGGCCATATGCAGGGCCTCCTCTGCATTCACCTGCTGCCTTACGAGTTAGTCACTACTGCAGATGACACCCAGGGCACACTCTGGGCAGGAAGGAGTGGACCTTCCTTTAAATCCATGGCTGTTTGACTCAAATCTGGTCTCCTGATGCTGTGTCAGCCTGTCTCGAGAGCATTATGGTGTTAAATACAAGTGTAATGTTAACTCCTTACTGTGTTATTTTGTATATTGCAGTAACACTAAAATGCCCTGGACATTTGAATTGTGGTTTGCTGGCTGCTGCTATAATTAGATTTGTACAAGAAGAAATATAAGTGATCACTAAACATGAAAAAGAATGTAGAACATCACCAGGAATCAGAGAAGTTCAAATGGTGACAGCAGTAAAATGCTGTTTTCTTGTTCTCCAAGTGAGCAGAGCTTTGTTCTGCTTGTGGTGCTGCAGACTGGTAAACAAGCCCTGCCACTGAGCTGCACCCCATCCCATGTGTGCAGAGAGCTTAAGACTGACAGTTGCTAATGGTATGAACCCTGTAATCCAGAGCCGGGGTCCATGTCTGAACCTTTCTGGACAACAACTTTGTAGCTGGAACCAGGAGCCTTACAGACAGACCTGTCCAATGGCCAGCAACTCAGCCTGAGGGATGATCAGACATGCTATCAGACATGTCAGTGTTCATGTTACAAAGCAGCTTATCATAAAAGAGAATTAGAGGCAGTTTAGTTGTCCTACATTAGAGGGACAGTTGAAGTGTGATATGTTTTGGGGATTAAGTTTGGGAACTTATTAAACAGAAAAATGTTCATAATACAGTCTTTTATGTCCTGCAAAGTTTACTCTTGGTATATAGTTTTCTGAATTTTGAAAACTGCATACAATATTCCCCCTTTTGCTTTTTGCTTTCAGTGGTTTACTACCTAAAATCAACTGTGGTCCAAAAATACTACTGTAGTGCAATGAGAAAGTAAGATATTTTGAGAGAGAGAAATGGCCATTGTTGTCTTAGACAAGTGTTCTCCTTTGGCCCTCGTTTTTCCAAGTCAGGTGGTATGGGTGTCCCAGGGTCCAGGTAACCTGTGAGTTACCTTGCTCTAGTCGCAGTTCAAGTGGCAAATGTGGGCGCTGGCCTACATGGCCCTGACCTTGAGTGGAGGTCCAGCCTTGCCTGTGTGCCCAGTGGGGCTGGGGCGGCAGGCAGGGCGCTGCCAGCCTAGGGCTGTAGTATGTGTCACTCAGCTCAGGATAGAATGGAATGCTGCTGGCTGGGCCTTGTCCTGTGCTCCATGGAGGGCAAAGTCCTCTTCCCTGTCCTCCTACCATCCCTTCCAGGCCACTACTCAGGAGCAAGGTTTCTAGAGAAGGAGAAGAGTCCCCCAGTTTTCCCAGAGATCTAGAATCTCTGCCTCCTCTTCTGGACCAGGCCAGCTAAACAAGGCAGAAAATGCTGTGTTGTCCAGCTCACTTGCCTCTTGCCTGCACCTCTGCTATTCCCAGGCCGGCTTCTTCTGAGGCCTTTCCTCTGGCTTCCTCAGGCTGTGTGTGTGTGTGTGTGTGTGTGTGTGTGTGTGTGTGTGTGTGTGCATGCGTGTTCTGATTCCTAATTTGTTTCCAGTGGGACAGCTCACTGGCAGGCAGAGAGAAGCCTGCACAATCTGTAGGAAACTCATGCAAAGTCCTGAGTCAAGCAGCCCTGTTGCTCCCAATCCTGTGAGGCTCTTCCTGCCACCTGGGGGGCACCTTGCACTCTCCAGATGGGAATGGGTATGGCTAAGGACTTGGGCATCCTTCTCCTGGTGTCCACATCCTGGGATGCCAGCTAGCCTGCCTGTCAGTACTGAGTTTCCTCCCATCCTTGACTAGCAGGATCATAGGTTTTTAGCTACCAGATGTGGGCACAGCCTACCCACGTTCCATGCTGCAGTCTGGGAGTCC
Organism: Fukomys damarensis; assembly: GCF_012274545.1. NCBI lineage: Eukaryota > Metazoa > Chordata > Mammalia > Rodentia > Bathyergidae > Fukomys > Fukomys damarensis. The sequence goes on along the minus strand of NW_022900931.1, from coordinate 28,573,593 downwards.
AGGGGAGAATCGAGTCCCTGGTAGCTGGGCATTTTCTGTCTCTTCTGCCTGCTAGCTGCCTGTGGAAGGGACTATCCCCCTTTTCTCTGCTCCCAGCTGTGACAACACAAGGGCCCTGTACAGAGGATGTAACAGGTGAATGAGGAGCTCCCCAAGTCATTTGGCTTGACCAGTGCCCTGGGTGGAGGGCAGGTTGGTGGCCTGGGGAGGCCCAGCTCTGCCCCGCTCGTGGGTGAATGATAGCCTCTCTGGGCCTTGGCACCCTTGACTGTGTATGTGACCAGGTGGCTACAGCCTGCATACTGCTGCAGTCCCTACTGTTCTTAGAAGACCACGTGGCAGAGGATCTAGGCAGGAGTTGTGGAGGAAACTGGCCCCCAGACCTCCTGTCATAGCCTCAGAGCCAGCCTGAGGTAGTTGAGATATGGGTGGATGGGCAGATTTGGGAGGATGAGGGGGCAGGGAGGGTTTCATCATGGGCCTTAAAATCTAATGTAGAAAAATTAACCCTTCCCCAGTGTGTTGGCACATACTCTAGCTACTTAGCAGGCTGAGGCAAGACCAGCCTGGATAATACCTCAAAAACCAACCCAATGTAGCAACATCCTGAGGGCCTGTCAGTGATGTGTCATTTCCCAGGAGGCTTTTCACTTGGCTCTTGCCTGATCATTTGCTGGAGTAGCATATTATTTCACCATTTGTGAGGCACCTTCAATGGCCAGGCATGGAGCCAGGAGCTGGGTGCTTCTTCCCATGACTATCCCTGGAGACAGGGTTGTGTTATCCTTTATTTTTTGTGTAAAAAGGCTCAAGAGGTTAAGTAACTCACTCCACTTTGCACAGGTGTTGACCTAGGGTTATGCTCTTCCTCTAGGGCTGCACTGCCCCCTCACTCCTATGCAGCTGAGCCCTGAGCTGCAGAGGTAGGGCTGTCAGGTAAGCATAGTGTGGGACTAGATCACACTCAGGAAGCCTCCTTTAGGTCCAGGTGTCAGGCCCAGCCTGTGCTTCTCCCTAACTCCCACTCCATGGGCTGGGCAGCTTGACTGAGGAGGGCAACATGGGTAGGCCCCACAGCTTTCCTGTCTCCTCACATGAGGCTGGCAGGTGGTCTGTGAACCCAGCCCACTTACCTATGGGTGGAGTGGGTGGAGTGACTGAGCTCCAGGCTCTGAGAAGCATTCTGGGTTGTGTGACCCCTGCCAGCATCAAAGGGATCCTCTGTCCCCATGTACTCTCTAGTCCTGCCCTCTGGGAAACTGAAGGTATCCTGGACAGGCCTTGACATTTGGCTGTAATCCCTGGGGCCTGGGCTTTGGGTCTAGGCTGCCCTTGAGCTTTCTTGCTGGAGAGCTGCTTCCTGGGTGTGAGATTTTGCTGCAGCTGTGTGTGGAGCACTTGGCCCAAACAGTGCATGGCAAAGCGAGGGTGCTCAAATGATGAGGTCTGCGTAGAGCTGGAAAGATGGCTTTGCCTGGGACTCCATATTTTTAACTCAGACTTTTGTTCCCTCCCTAAGAGACTCAGCTACATTGACTCTGGTCCTCATGGATGAGTGATCTGGGCCTCTCATTCCTCCAAGCCTGTGCATGTTTTGGGTGGTGAGGGGTTGGAGGCCCCAGCTGGAAGGAGGCCAGGTCTTTGTTCTCTGCAGCCACAGTCCTGGGGCTGGACTACAGCTCTCCCCAGATGGCATGAGGTATGCAGATGAGGCAAGACAGCTGGCAGTGTGGGGGGCCTCTAAGGAGTAGCCTTGGGGTCTGCCTCTGGAGAACAACCTCTAAAGTCCCCCATCCCCTGCTGGACCCTGCATGCAGTCAGACAGAAAGCATCAGGGGCAGTGGGTCCTGCCAGATGGCAGTGAGTCCCGCCACCCCTAGAGGGGACCATGTGGTTGATGGTCCTTTAGTCATGGGTGTGAGAGCTGGAAATGGGGGAGAAAGGGCTGGTAGGAGCCAGATTGCTGGAGTTGACAGCAGAGAAGGGAGGGTGTGTAATCCACTGGGTTTGCACTCCACTGCCAAGCGTTGGAGCCTTCCTCCCATGAGTCAGGAGCCATGAGGACTTCCCTGTCAGGCTCTGCTCCTCCTGAGGAATTGGGCCCAGCTTCATCTGCTGTGCCCAGTGCCATGCTACCTCCTGCTGCCACATGTGCCTCTCCCTCTGAGCCCTAGCTGCTCAGCTGTGGGCATCCTAGTCTTTCTGAAAGTCTGTGTTGCAGCCCATCCTGACTTGGTGTTTAGTGTTCCTGGGAGGAAGAGAGGAAAATGGGTCCCCTAGACTCTGGATGCTACCATGCAGCCTTCCAGCTCCAGCAGGTGCTGATCCTCTGCTTCCTGCTAGCAGCACCTAGCTCTGAACCTCAACATTGCTCTGATCAGACCATCCTGAGCCCCAGCCACCTGTAGACTGTGTAAGGCAAGGACTGCTGGCCCCCTGTCCTACTACCCTGCCACCTGTATTAGGTTAGAGGTACAGGCCTGGGCTGCATCTGTCAACCCTCGCCAGCCTCTGCTGACGCCACCTGTGTGCGGCAGGCAGCGCTGCAGCAGGATTCATCCTTGAGCTTATCTGTGCATTTTGCAGTTGATAGAAGGTCTCCCATTTTGTGCCCAGAGTCTTTGCTGGGCACATTCAAGTGTTCTCAGAAGTATGTGGAGTACCAAGACTGCCTTCCTCCATTGTCTTCTGATGGTAAGCCTTTCCACTGCCTCTCCAGGATCCTGACCAGCTTATGGCAGCCATGCTGGGCTCAGGACTGTAGCTACTCCTGGCAGAAGAGCTCCTAACACTATGTACCCATGAGAATGCATCCCTGCAGTGGAGAGGGAAGCAGGCAGATGGACATCAGGCAGAATTACCAGTTGAAAAGTGTGAGATTCTGTGCCTCTTCCCTGTTAGAGCCAGGGAACTGTAGCCCAGTCCATCCAAGCTTCTGTTCTCTGGGTCAGCGTGCCTATATCCTGACCAAGGCCTTCCCCTACCTAGGCCTAGTAATAACTGCATTTGGGATAGGGAAGAGCAAAACTGGAGTTGGTAGCTGTTTAAAACAAGCTGGCATCTTCCCCAGCTCTCCTCTCCAAGTGATCTGGCTGTGCTGCCAGCCACCATCTAGGTGGCTCTCAGAGCCCATCCTGAGCCAGGTGGGAAGACCTGCAGGAAGCATCCATTTTTCTTCTTCAGAGCACTGCACATCTGTGGGCAGTGAGTGGTGCCCTGGGTGACGTGGAGCAGCTCCCACACAGCAATTCTGCAGGATATTCATGGCTCCTGAGGGGCAGAGCAATCAGAAAACTGTGGTGGGTGAGTGGCCATAACAGAGTGATTTATCCAGGGCAGAGGAGCTTACCTGTGGTCATGGGCATGGAAGGTGTTTCCTGAACCTTCACTGTGGCAAAGGTCATCCAGGAATCTCTGTACTGATTTCCATCGTGGTTGTACGGGTTTACTCTACTCTCCCACCAACAGTGTAGAGGGTACCCCACCCCAGCCTTGCTGGCCTTTGTTACTGTTTGAATTTTTGGTGATAGTCATTCTTTCTGGAATAAGATGGTATCTCAATGTGGTTTTAATTTACATTTCTGTAGCATCAAGTGATGTATGTATTGGCCATTCATACTACTACTTCTGAGAAGTATCTATTCATTTCAGTTGCTCGTTGTTAATTGGGTCTTTTAGATATTTTGCAAATGGGAAGAGGATCTAGAGATATCTAGAGATTGAGGGAATGGGGAAGGAGGACAGGGGAGGGGGAATAGAAAAATTAAGATACATTAAGTACACATACCTACTCCCTACCATGAATGTAACATTACTATAAACCTGTACTAATAAAAAATTAAAAAGAAATTAGCTACAAAAAAAAGGTCATTGAGAAACCATCTTGGGAATGACTATAATAAGCTTGTCTTTGGGCCCTGAGCTGTCAGGGTTGTAGCAGAATTAATTTGATAATGACCCTTGGAATTTGCTAAAGGAAGAGTCAGAGGAGATTGGTTCCTGCTGTTGCCCACCTATCCCCAAAGGAGGGGATGCCATTCACTCAGCCTGTGGTGTTGTAGTCCAGTCCAGTGTGGGGCAGGAGGTGGGCCCTGAAGGCTCTTGATGGTCCTTGCTGCTGAGAGTCAGGCAGAGTCATAGAGGCTCTCCAGAGCCAAATGGCAAAGGAACAAGAAATGGGTTTTTCTGGTCTGCAGAGCATCCCCTGGAGCACCCTCTGAGCAGCCCATGAGCCACTCTCTCCCCATGCCAGTTGTCATCTTCTCCAGTGGCTGCTGGTTTTGGGAACAGGCTTGTCTCCATTGAGCCAACCCCCAGGGGCAGGCCACAGTGTAGGATGTGCTTGGCGAGCCCCCATGGACTTTGCTCTTGGCTATTTGTTTCCTGCTGGGCTCCCAGACTCACAAAGTGCATCCTAGGAGAAGCTCCTCTGTTATCCAGCAACGATGCCTCCAGCCAGTCCCCTGTTGTTGGCTTCTGTTGCCAGCACAGAGCAGAGCATACTTCTGTGCACGCATGCTGGCAGGAAGCATAGTGGGCGTGGAGGGTGAGATGGGAAGCTTTACCTTAATCAGATTGTGGGCTGCCTGTCTACCTGCCCCATCCCACAGATGTGCCCTACTTGTGCCACCATGTGAGCTAGCCGAAGGGTGTCATTTTGTTTTTTTTGGTTTTATAATGCTTGGGATGGAGCCCAAGGCCACATGCATGCTAGGCAAACATACTGTCTACCCTCAAGCTATAGCCCCAGCCTAGGGAGCTTCATTTTAAGTAAGTACTTCATTCTAGAGAAATTAAAATGTCTTTGGTTGCAGGATGAGGACCACCTTTGCTACATCCACAGCCCATCCCTGGCACTGGTAGCACTTCTTGCACATGGCCGTCTGTGAAGGTCAGGCACATGCCAACCTCCCGTCAGCTCTCCATGGCCCTCTGAGGTGCTCTCGTCCCAGATTTACCTGTGTCTCCTTGATCCCAGCCATATTTTCATCCTGTGCCACCTACTTGGTTGCGCCCTTGTCTTTGACCACTGTACAAAGCCAAGCTGCCTTTGCTTGTCTCAGATGCTTCTTTCTGGCTTCAAGTGATACCTGAGGTTCTGTTCCAGGGTCTGTTAGACAGGTCTACATCAGTACTGTCATTGGCCTTCAGGGTTTTATAGACTTTGATCCAATTCCCTAGCAGCCCATCATTTCCAGAATGGAGGTCACAGCATTATAGAAGTCACCGTCACATCTTGCTTTTTCCTTATCTTCCCCTTAAAGGGTGGAGTATTTTTCCCTTGCCCGGATATGCTATTGTGGGCACACACAAGAAAATGTCCCTTCTGCAGAGAAGCCACAAGAAGCCCTGTCTTGGTGCCCATACCCAGGCCAGCATGCCCATGCTGAGGTCAGCTTCTCAGCAGCCACAGCTGTCACCCACTCCAGGCTGGCTGGCTTGGGTGCCCATGTCCATGAGCAGAGCCCTTTCCTGGTGTTATGACGGAGCACTGGAGGTATGCAGGGCTCAGTGCTCCCATCCTGTGCCCAATGGAGGCTGCCAGGCCCGTTAATGCCTGTGATGGGCACACCAGTCTGCCCTGAAGAAGGGACTTGGACCCTGGGAGGGTCTGCAGTGAGACTGAGGGAGACAGTAGGCCACATGGCCCTGAACTTGGTTCTGTGCCCTCTCTTATCTTCTCTCGGTCCCCTTCTGTTTTACATCTTTCTCTTCTGCTTTCCTCCCATTCTTTGGGAGTCACCTCAGTTGGAAGTCCTGTCTTGTTCCATCTCATCTCAGGTCACACTTTGGAAGGGCTCTGTGATTGTTGGTCTCCTCTTGTCTGAGGTCACCCAGAGTGTAGGACATTGGAAGGACAGAGGATGTTTTGAAGATGGTTAGGGAGACTTGGTGCCATGGCTAGAGGTCTCTGAAAGGCTGATCTTAACCAATGCTAGGTATGCCTGTGAGGGAGAAAGAAATTGGTTCTTTTTTTAAAAAAAGTTTATTACAAAACTAATATGTAGTCATTGAGAATATTGGAAAAAACAGAGAAGCATAAAAATAGCATAAAACCACCATTCACCTTTCAGCATCTGGGGGTCTTTGTGGAGGTAGGTCCTGTTGCAAAGGGCACCTTTAGTTTTAGGGACAGAGGGACACAAGATGGGTTCTCAGTGCCTCTGGCTGGCTGGGGACCAGGCAGCCAGTCAACACCAAGCCTCAAGTACAGAGTGCGATGGCAGTGCCAGCATGGGGAGGGACTGCTCTGGGTGTGCATGGTCGGGCTTGGAAGCACCAGGTGGATGGCGGCTGGGCCCACACAGCTCTGTGACAGCCCCTATCCAGAGTGGAGCGCCCAGCAGAGGGCCCCCGGCATTCCTCCCAGTCTCCTTACTGCAGGGACCTCCCTACTTAGCCAACAACCTTTGGCTATGGTCACGGGGCGCATGAAGCAGCAGGGTGCTTTTGACCTTGTAGGCTTTACCACTTGGTCCTTGTTATGCCCTTCAGGACCTATGGAGCCACTATAAATTATGTTGATACTTCCTGTACTTGAAACCTGCCTGCCACTGCCTTACCATGTGCCCTAGACCTCTGAGGCCAGCCCCTTCTGCTCATGAACCAGCTCCTTGTTGGTCCTACATTTCCCTGAGCTTGGCCGCTGGTGCCACCAGAGGCAGGTGGAGCCCCTGGCTGGGCCTCTGCAGCAGGGGAGCCTAGCATGGTTCTGGGAGGGTATTGTGATGGCCGCAAGAGGGGGCAGCCCATTCCAGGCAGGGAATGGCATGCAAGAATGTTCACCCGAGCAGGTGTGTGCACATGCCTACACGAGAGCTCAGCTCACTCTGGTCGGCCCAGAAGAAACCCCAGCCCCCTGGACTTGCCCCAGCCCCAGCCCTTATATAGCCATCCCTGTGCTCCCAGAGCCCCCTCCTACTGTACACAGCAGGGCACTGGCTGGGCCTGGGCTAACTCCCAGGATCTCTTGTCATCATAGCAGGAGTCAGCTGTTGGTTTGGGATGCCTTCCCTGGTCAAGCCTTCAGCGTAGCCAGAAATATAATCATACTCTTTGCCAAGAGCACTGGATCTTGGCAGGCATCTTCCTGGCCTATTTTAAACTGAAGGGAGCAGAATAAGGTGCCTCCCTGGCTAAGCCAAGGACCTTTCCTTCGAGGGGTGCAGTGGGCTTGCCAGTGGGCACCTATCTTGGGTGTGTGTGGTGGGGTTGACTCAGGGCAATCTGGAAGCAGGATTAACAGTTAAATGGCATGCCCTGAGCTGTGCTTGGAGTGCTCTTCTGTCCTGTTCCCCTAGTGATTGCTGTGAGTGTGTGTTCAGCTGTGTGGTAAAAAGAAGGCTCACACTTGCCTCTCCAAGGTGCTCCTTGAGCTGAGTTTACTTGCTACAGAACCTACTCTAAGCAGACTCCAGTTCCTAAGGATGCCAAATAAAAAGATGACGAGAAAAAGACATGACAGGCCATTCACTCCATTAGGCATTGCCTTGCTTCTTTTGGATGCAGAGCCTGTGGGCTCAATGGACAAAGTAACAAGGTGGCTCATGAAGGATAAGAGTAACCTGGTGATTAGACTCCAGCCCTGGCCTGCCAAGCTTCACTCTTGAATAAGTTCTTTAATACGAGTAAATATGGACCATGAACACACACCCCACCACAGGCAGTGGTGAGCCTGCAGGGAGGTGCTGGTGGGGAGGATGCGTGCCTGCTGCAGGCTGCTTTCCTGTGGCGGTGCCCAAGCCCACAGAGCACAGGCCCCTGATGAGCCCAGCATGGGCTCACGTGGGAACTCAGCTCTTTGTTACAGTTCTCCAGAACAGTAGGGATAGGGATCGTGTCACTGCCCCAGGAGCCTAGTGGGATGCTGATGACAATGGAGGAGGCAGGATGCCAGAGTTTATGGGCAGCATGTTCCTAAGAGGGTTTCTGTCTTCAGTGGCCTTGCTCGTTGGAGTGTCTCCTGGACAAGCATCCCATTGCAAACCCAGATATGTGGAAACAGCTCTGGATTCTGATGCCTAGCAGGAGAATGGAGGGATCTGGTTGATAGAGTCCAGAGCTGAGAATGAACGCTGGCCCTATTGGCTTGGGTAACAGTACCTACCTCCTAGGACAGGTGTGAGATTAAGTGGAACAACACATTGCAACTCCAGCCTAGTACCTTTAGCACAGGTCCTGTTCTGTAAATGTGGGGGATGTTAGCCAAGGCCCACACCTCTGTTAGGCATTGCCTTGCTTCTTTTGGATTGGGTATGGGCTGTTTGTGGGTCCCACCTTCCTTTGTACCCCTTTTCAGTGCTTCGATGTCCTTTTCCTGGCCATCGCCCTCCCCTTTGTGCTTCCTAAGAGAGAGGGGCCTTCTCATTCCAGAGGTGTGGAGAAGTGAGAGAAAAGCCCCACGGGTCAGCAGAGAACTGGGCATGGTGCCTGCATATGTGCTACATCAGCTGGGTGCTCAAAGTCCACATTGCATGTCCAACGCATATCTTTACAAAAAACAGCTAAAGCCATTGACAACCAGGCTTTCTGTTGTCTCTGCTGCTGCTGGCAATGACAATGGTCTTGACAGTTTCCAGCACCCGTGGCACATTTGTTTGACACCAGGTGCAATTTTAAGTGCTTCTTGTATATTAACTTATTTTAGCTTTGTGATGACATTGAAGAGTACGCTACAAATAAACCCCTTTAACCTGTGGAGAATAAGTGGCAGGTGAACTGAGTCTCTGGGGCTTTGCTGATGGGCTGTCTCTTCCCTGTCCTGTCCATCTGTGCCACAGTGACACAGTAGGGATGACAAGTGTGGGCCAGTGTTTTCTTGTGGACGTTTCTCTCTGCCTTACAAACACGTACAGATGAGTGCTTGTACACAGTGTGTTGATTGTTGAGCAAACTGTTTTTATTGGTTTCCAGGGGACAAAGGGGAGAGGCTGGACCAAGAGCAGCAGCTGCTCTGTCACCAGAACTTCTCTGACGCCTGACTGCCCACCCCGTGGGCTTCCTGTTATGGCCATCGCTCCCGTCTGTCCCCCAGAGCCCGAAATAGCAGTCCACAGTCAGGAGAGGCAACGAGGAGCAAGGCATGTGGCTGTGATAGTCAACCTTGGGCTGTGGCTGGCTGTGGCTTTTTATAGAGGTGGTTGGCGAGCCTGAGTGCGCCATACACGGCCCATCTGATGGGCATGTTGTCTCCTCAGAGGTGGCCTGAGGAGACATGGCCCCTGTGCTGACCTGGGTTTGGTCTCCCAGCAGCTGACTCACCAAGCCCATAGCCACAGAGTAGTGGGAGCAACCATTTAGGTGACCGAGAAGGGAGACAGGCCATTCCCAACCTGGCTGTGTTGCTAAACTTTTCTCTAGTGCCTTCTCCTCACTCAGCCCTTTGCCACCATATTTGTGATGCTGTTGCTGTGCCACCCCAAAGAATGTAGTCCTTGTGAGCTGTGTAGGGAGGACAATGCCCCGGTTAGTTGGGTGTTAGTTTCTTAGAACTGCCGGTGCACTCTGTCTGTCTCTCTCTCTTTCTCTTTAGGTCAGAAGGGGAACAGACTTCCTGGGGTGTCTAGAATGGTAACCCAGAAGGCATAAACCGTTTTCTTTAGGTAGCCCTGAGATAAGCATCTGTAGACAGATAGATGAGGTCTTCATGCAGGCCAACAAGCCTACACTGGAGGGTGGGCAGTGTTTAGAGTTCTTGGGAGTCTTGCTGGTCTCGAGGGGAGAGTAAGGAGCTGTAGGAGTCACGAACAGATTGTTGGGAATGAGCCTGAGCCACCCTTTGTGTCTCTGGCGTGAGAGGCACCAGCATCAGGACAGACAGCTCTCTGTTTCCTTGAGTTGAGGAGCAATCCATTTTTTGCTCTCTATGCCTTTGTAGGCATGGATACTAGCTGGTCACCTACCTCTTTTGCAGAAGCTGGGGCACCTTCTCTACCCGCAAGTAGACCTGTACCCATGTACATAAATGTTCTGCAGTTCTTCAGGGGTGTTCGGTTGTTAGAAGCAGGGAGGCAAGAAAGGGAGGAGAGGGAGCTGAGAGGAAGTGGTGGCTGGCTAGGATGGAGACACCCAGCACTTGAGCTGGCACAGAAACTGCGGGAACCACACCGAATCAGATAGCAGAACTGGATCTCTCTAGGAGCCTCCTGGGAGAGGAGAGGCTGCGTTGAATGTGGCCTCCATGCATCTGTGGTGACAGTGCAAGGCCCCCTGGGACCCAGGGAAAGCACCTCTGCTCTGAGCAGCCTGCATGGTGGATCCTTGAGGCCACAGCCATAGGCTTGACGCTTGGCAGGGCACTGTGATGGGAGGTATCTGGTTCCACCCAGAAGGCAGGCTGCTTATAAATAGCTGGTGACGGCAGCAGTGAGCACTGCTTCTAGCGTAATTGTCGATTTTGGGAGTGCCCTGGCTAGGGTTGGGGGATGGCCGAGGTTAAATTCAGCCTGGCTTGCTGATTGGCATTTCTTGAGTTGGGTGCTAAGCCTTTCAGGAGGTCAGATAAGCTCCCAGCGGTGCCCCTGATCTTGACTTTGGAGGCCAGGTTAACTCTTTCAGGGGGTCTGCAGAGAATCTCCACAGTTGGGATCATTCTGCCTGGCCTAAAACGTGGTGGGAGACCATTGAGAGGGACCACCAAAGGGAGGGCTGGCACCTGAAGCACATGGTGGGCTCTACTGTTGCTGGCTCCTGACAAGGCTGTTGTATGGGAGGGCTGTCTGGGACAAGCCTGGGGTTAATGAACAAAGCAGCCGCTTCTCCCTGGGGTGGACCTGGCTTTGTGAATATGGGGGTGAGTGGATGGGAGATCCCAGGCAAGCGACACTGAAGGATGGATGCTTCTCCTCGCCCTGTCAAGCCCCCCATGGTTTGAGAAGTCAGAAGACCCCTTCCCTCAAGCATCCAGTGACTCTAGTGTTAATCTCTAATGCAGTGGGCAAAAGCAGAAGGCTCCAGCTCTGTCATCCTCCGGCTTTTGTATCCTTTCCTGCCAGTCCAGTCTGTTGGTGCCATGACCACCCACTCATTCTGCAGAGGGTGGGGTAGGTTTCTGGCCCTTTCCATTCCCCCAGGGCTCAGGGGCAGCAAGGGCAGTGCTCAGCTACTTTTCCTTCATGCCCTGGGGTCTTGGCCTAGTTTTCTGTTCTAGTCCCCAGCCCTTCCTCCCTTGTGTATAGGATCATGCTCCATTTCCTGCTGGAATAGATTTCCTGGAACCTCCTCTTTCCAAGACTAAAACTCAGTCCCTGTGGAATGTTGCAACCCCCACCAGGGCTTTATGGCTACATCTCTCTGCACCACAATCTCATCTATCACAGAACCAGGGCATCAGGAGCAACAGTGACTGCTTACTCCATTATAAACTCAACTAGCTGAAACCCGCTGAGGCACCGTGGGGATAAATTATACCCAACAAGCTCTTGTTAAAAGCCAGCCCCTCTGGGCCTCCTCCTGTCTTCTTTCCTGTTAGTATCTTGTGGGGCTCCCTGAGTATCCCGTTGTCTGTCCTCATTCTTATAACCTTCTTGCATCCTGCATGACTTTTCCTAACTACCAGCTGTGACAAGTCAAGAGACTTAATGCAGAGGGGCCCAGAGATGGAAGAGACCCATTAATTCCTTCTGCTTCCTTGTGCTCCTCACTAGAGAACAGTGCTCTGAAAGTGCCTCTTGGCTGGGCTCCAGACCCCAGACACAGTCCAGAGCTGTGCTCTTGCCAGTGGCCCAGGCCCAAGGCCCAGCTATTGAATGGAGGGATGAATAAAGGACATTGAAGGAGAAGCACGTTTTCAGGAGAGGAGGATAGAAGTTGTGCAAAGGTATACTGTTTGGAGTGTCTCACACATGGAAAGGAAATATTTTCAGTGAGTTTTGGGCATTCTGGCTTGAGGCAGTTTTGGGACCTGTTTGGGAGTGCAGGGTTGCCTTCTCCTGATGAGATGGGAAGGGAAAGCCTGAGGTCTCCCTGGGTCTGTGCATCTGGTTCTCGTAGGCAAGATCCTAAGTTGTGTCCAGGTTTCTAGCTTCTGGTGTCTTGCCCACAGACTGACAACACTGTGCTTTGTGTGACTGGCAGGACCCCTGAAGTGGAATTATACCCCTCTCATAGAAGTGACCCTGATCTCCTCTGGCTTGCTGGACAGCAGTGGCTTTCTGTCCTTGGTGATAAGCCTTCTGGGTAGGATCTTCAGGATTACCTTGGAGATTTGGCAAAGGTTAGTTTTCTTGGAGTCAGACACCAGCTCCTCTGAGTAGTAGGTGCCAGGAATTTTAGGGATTGTATCTCCAAGTAAAACCTGTTTTCTTCTCTCTTGTTAAAAAAGTAATTTCTACTCCCAGAGATACAAAGCTGCCAAGTGGGTGAAAGGACACCTCTATTAGTTCAAGGGTATCTGTTTTGTGGGTACCCTGGAGACAGCACCCTGAATCCTTCTACTCACAGTATCATTCTGACTTCTGTGCCAGCCCATATGTCAAAAGACACTCTTTTGAGAGTTTAAGGGAAATGTGGAGCCACAAAGTGCAAGCGTCTGCATTCTGCTGTGTCCTCCTCATCTCTCCCTAGCTACTGCTTTTTTTTCTCCTCGCATTTCTGTTGAATAAGCAAAAGCAAGAGCGAATTTATTTCTAGGATCTCATATGAAAATGCATAGTAATTGTTTCTTTTTGCTATTGTCACTATGTTTCTGTTCTGTTCATTGAACTTTCCTCAGCTTCCTCTGCCAGCTCACACTTTAGCATGTAGGTTATGTTCACCCTCTTTTATTCTTTTTTTTTGGGGGGGTACTGGGGATTGAATTTAAGTCCTTGTTCCTGCAAGGAAGGCGGCAAAACCATTGAGCTAAATCCCTGGCCCTCTCTTTTACCCTTTTGAAGTGGCATCGTTTCTGCTCTGCAGACCTTGGTGGTAGGAGTGAGGTTTGCCACTGTGAGGGAAAGTGAGGTGGGAGGGGCTGCTGGTGGCTGCTGGTCCCTCTGTGTCTCCCCCAGTTCTCACCTGATTCTGTTGCTTCCAGGTGTGGGAAGCACTCAGACTCAGAAGTTATTGATCTTGACTCATATTCAGGTTAAAGCATGTTTAACACTTGATTTAATGTCATTGTGGCCTGAAACCTTGCCATCCTCCCTTGCTGTTTGTGTGCATTTCAGGGTTCACCATCTGGGGCATAGTAGTGAACTGACTGGGGACCCTGAGTAAATAGTATGTCTTAGGTTGGCTTCCTTAACCAAGAGGCTTGGGCTGTGATGTCATCTCAAAGGGACTGAGGTTAAATGATACCACATGACTCAGACTGGCTTACCTGGCATTTAGGGGGCAGCTTTTCCTTCCTACTCCTTTCCTGAACACAGTGGGGCTACTCTATTGGTAGTAGGAGCCTGGTTCCAGCCTCCCAGCTCCATGGACAGATCACACAGCTTGCTAACCCTAAGATGCACTGAAACAGCTATTTTACTTGTCTCCTGCAATTAGGGACGAGTCACTAGAAGTTATGTTGTACGCTGTTTGGGCTGGAAGGACTTTGTTACTCATTTCACCCTTTATGGGTTTGTTTTAGGGGGTGCTGGGGATTGAATCCAGAACCTTTCACTGAGCTACATTCCCAGCAGCACCCTCTTTAATGTTTTTATTGTAAGGTGGGATCTCGCACTAAGTTGCCCAGGCTGGCCTCAAACTTGGAGCAGCTGGGATTCCTTGGTTTTACAAATGGGAGGCACAGAGAGACTCATCCTGCTCCTGCAGACAGTGAGCCTTCTGGCTCCCTCATGCTGCTTTACCTGAAGGCTCACCTGTCTGTTAACCTGCAAGCATATGTGAGGTGCACACCTCCTGTGCATAGTGGTGGGTGGACAGATGGCCTTTCTCCTGCCATCTGCTGCAGCTTGTCCCGGGTGTCAGGGACTGGAGGAGGCTCTGCACCCTGTGCATCAGGGAGGAAGTACCTCTGTGAACCCCTTCCTCCTTTGCCTGTGCTCCTGGAGTTGATATTTGGCTCTTTCCAAATGAGGAAGGCCCTATGCCCAGCATTATGTTCCCTGCTAGTGGGGTGCACGGAGAGGTCTGAAGGGGCTTCTCCCTGTGCGGCTGTCTGCAGGCATAGCAAGCATCCAGCAAAGGTCAGCACCTGCAGATGCAGCGCGGTCCCAGGTGGATGAGTGGTGCAGACAGCAGGACCCCTGTGGAATGGGATGGGGGTGTGAGCAATACTAGCAGACAGCAGCAATTCTAGCTGGGCCTTAAAGGCCCTAGAGAGTATGGGAAGAGTGCTGTGCGGAAGAGGAAAGTGTTCCAGGTTGAAAGGCTGAGCAAGTGGAGGTATGGCAGGCGCCTTTGGAAACCTGAAGTTCACAGGAGGAGGGGCAGACTCTTCGAGAACAATGTTTGTATTTTTGGAGGCAGCTTTATAGCATCAGTAATTGGGTAGGCAAGTGTCGGAGTGATGTAACTTGTCTAACACAGAGTCGGCATGATGGTGGCTCAGAGGCTTTCCCAGAACCTGCCTTTACCTGTTGCTGTGAACTTGGCCCACCCACTGGAGGACAGAACAGGGCCAGAGAGATGCATGGAGCCTTCCAGAATTGCCCTGTCTCTGAAGAGACCTTGTGGAGTAGGGCATCTACAATCCAGTGAGAGGGGCCGGAAACCCTAGTCTGGCTTTGGTTTTGCTCTGGCCCCTTCTGGATCACAGAGCAGCTTTGTACCTGCCCATTTGTCCGCCTCAGCCCGCCTCCTCTTGAGCTGGCTTTCTGCTTATCTTAATTTATTGACAAAAACTTGTTTTACGGTCCAGAGTGCAGACGGCAGCAGCTCCCTGCCAAAAGAAAGCATGATGCAAATCAGGAAAGTGAGCTGCCTCCCAGAGATGGGCGGCTGGGGACTGGAACACTGGGAGTGAGGAAAGCATGCCTGGGTGTATCGTGCTGCCTCAGCCTGGAGTGACCAGGGCTGTGGGAAGCCAGTGTACCAGCTACGTGGCCACCTGGTACTGGGGCTGGGGCAGCCTGGGGCCCGACCCAGCAGGGATTCTCTGCCCCTTTCCAACACTGGTTCCTGGCAGTTCCTGGCAGCTCCTGGCAGCTCCTGTGCAGCTACTCTGCCTGGTCTCTATCAACTAGGTAAATGAGGCACACGGGCCATGCATACTAATAATGTTTCCCATTTATAGCTGTGCATAAGGCACCATGCTAGGAAGTTTATTTTCATGAATCTCATTTAATTCTGACTACAACTCTTATGTGGTAGGCACTGTTGATCCCCTGTTTAAGAAGCAAGCACCAGAGAATTCCCCAAGCTGGTAAATGAGGAAAGTAGGAACTTGAACCTGCTCTCCCTGGCCTGAGTTGCCCATGCCTTCCCTGCCCATTTCTGGCAGGTGTTCTCTATACTCTGCCTGCTTCCCAGCCCAGTCCTGTGGGTCCAGCTGGCCTGAGTGTCCTGGGGGTAGGACACAGTTTACTCTTGTACCACAGAAGCCAGCATGTGTCTTCCCTAAACTGGGCTGCTTTGAGTTGTTTCTGTGCTTCTTCAAAACCCTGTGTCTCTGAGTATGGTGCTCGTGTCCCTGCTTACCATTATCAGTCACCCATAGGCACCATGTCAGGAACAAATCCAGTGAGCTCTAGTCCCATCTACAAATTGGGATAACAGTTGCCTGCAAGATTGCTGCGGCCATTTGCCAATACAGCGGCTCTGGAAAGGCTTTGGAAAACAAATGGTGGGAGGCTATTATTTGTGCATGTTCTTCTGTTTCTGGAAATAGAGGAGCAAAAGGGGGACCCCACACTAATTTATTTGTCCCCTGCTTCCTGTTGTAGAGGAACAGCCCACCATTTTCACGACTCTGGTGGACAGTTGGTAAAGCAGGGGGACTACCTGGGCTGGATCCCCACGGCCTCCACCTAGTGCACAAGGACCCTGTCCACACTGTCCTCTCCTGCTGCTCAGAGGCCACTGCCACCTGTAGCCTTGCTGCCCCCCCAGCCCCCAACTCCTTGGCAAGTCATCCTCACCTCTCCTGACTCAGACTGAGGCAGAAGAGTGTTGATAATGTTCACTAAAATGAGATTTGCGTCTTTGCTAGATCTGTAGCAGATGCAAAGATCACAAAATGGGGAGTCACAGCAAATTGTATTAAAATTCCAGCTCTGTCAACTCCATATCTAAACTTAGACAACACATTCAACCTCTCCACCCTTCCAGTTCCTGTTTGTGAGGTGGGGAGAGAAGAGTGACTACCTCGAATGGCCCCCATGGAAGGTATCGGACAGGTCCTGCCACACCGCAGCTCAGTCAGCGCTGGCTCTGTCGTCAGCCCTGCACCACTTCCGCTGTGGTCACCAGCACTGCTCGTTTGTGCTCACTGTGAGCCCTTGAGGCTTGCATGAGGCTGCTGCACTGAACTGGATGAAGTCTCGCCAGCTTCCCTGCCACAGAGCCCGCTTGTGACAGTGCACTGCAGCTGGCCTTTCTGTGTCCAGTGACTCCTTCGCTGGCCTGTTGGGAGGAGTGTGGCAGGTCACCAAGGTCCCAGTGGGGAATGGCTGCACAAGTGTCTGCTGACACTGCAGAGTGCCTTCAATGTAGAGTGACTATCAGGGCAGACCCCAGCTCCCTTCTGCCAGGGTACTAGGAGATGGTGCAGCTTGGCACAGCAGGGAGGAATCCCGGGGTGTTGCTTAGGTTGGAGTTGAGACCATCTGTGGCAGAGACACCTGAGTTTAATCAGCCTGTGTCCTCCACAAAAGATGTCAGACCTGCCAATCCTCATGGGGGCAGATGTGGTCCCCCACAGGCAGTATCAGTAATCAGGCTATGGGCATGTGATCCCAAGGGAGAGGCCAAAGTATATACCAGCCACATCAAAGGGTTCTTGCAAAGGTGTGTGGGTGGCTGTCTTGGGGCCAGGGGTGGCTTGACTGTTGGCCGATCTTCTCCAGTGTCTGCTTGTGTAATTGTGGAGTATTATTTGCTGAACTCAAGCTGTTGAAGCGTGCTCTCATTTTATTATGAAAAGAGCCTCCCCTTTGTGATCTGTGGAACGGAAGCAGTAGAATGAGAGCACTTTCATCCTGTGACTCTTTTTCATGCTTGGGGCTCTTCCTTTCCCAAAACAGGAGCGTGGCCTCTGTCCCTGTCCCTGTCTTGGAGGCTGAGCTATAGTCTCTCAGGTAATTGAGCTCTGCAAGAGAGAGAACTGTGGTGTGGGTTCAGGGCACCCTTGTCCTATCGTGTTCCCTGCTCATTTCCTGAGAAGTTTGATCAGCAGCATAGTGCCTTACGATGTCCACTTTCCAGGGAACACAGGTGGCAACAGGGGTAACCCTGCTCACCTTGCAGTGTCCTCCCTTGTTCTCTCATCAGAGCAGCAGCTCAGAAGGGTCAGGTAGCCTTCCAGGGCACCCAGCACCTCAGCACCACAATCTAGTCCTGTGCTTTGGCACTTGCTGGCATTCCTGACTTTCAAGGCTGCCTACTGGCCTCCAACTCCAGTGTGGTCCTAGAAGGCTCATCTATAATCCTGTCTTGCCTTCCTTGGCAGCCTGGATCCAATAGTTCTCTGTGCTTTCATGTCAGAAGTTAATGTCTTGCTCCCCAGATGAGTGAAATAAAACAAATGCAGAAGGAAGATCTGCTAGTGATTGGAAAATCCTTTCTCCAGAGCCTCTGACAAGCTTTTCTGAGTCCTCAGCCCCTCCCTTGATCCCTTGGCAACCTTGGGTATGAGATGGTGCCTTGACCGAAGTCCCAGGCTGTCTGCTCACATCCTCTGTCTTCCCTCAGTGCAAGAGCTCAGGAGGCAGGGCCCTGGGGGCACAGTGAAGAGAGCTGTATCCATCCTCTAGTCCTGCACTGGTGCCAGGGCCAGGTCTGTTACTCCATCTGGGTGGCCTGAGCCCCATATTGTTTCCTGTGTGTGGGACAAGGCGTGTCCAGAGCCATCACACCCCCAATGTCCAAGCAGAGGGCTGTCCTAGACAAGCTTAGAGAACAGAGCCCTCCATAGCCATGTGCCAGTTGTCAGTTTCTCCTGGGGCACCAGTCCCCAAGCCTGCCCTGGCAATGCCCATCATGTGGGATGGGAACAGCTGTGTCCTCTTGCTTGCCTAGTCTGGCCAGGGCCTGGACCTGGGTTATGCAGTCTGGGGCTCTGTCCTCCCACTGAGAGCAGTGAGCACAGACTGGCTGGCGGGGGGCCTGGCGTCACAGGCGTGTATGTGTGTACTCTGGACCCCGACCCTAACGCACACTGTGCATTAGCAGTGTGGGGCTGGCTCCCTGCCCAGGTCTGGAATGTGCCAGTTGGGGAGAAAGTGTGGTGCCGCCCACTGCCCTGGACAGAAATCGATTCTTAGGGATTGGCGAGGGATTCCCCCCTTCCCCCTTTATGAGGCTGGCAGGTGTTCTGCGGCATCATTGCCCTGGGGCACATTGGCCAGTCACGTTGTGGCCTTCCTGGGGCTGTTCCTCGGCTTGCTTCTTGGGCAGCTGCAGCTCTGGGGGGCCCCTTAGTAGTTCTGCTTCACTTCCAGCTCCCCACAAGGTGGAGCTTGGGGTCAGTTTGAGAAGGACACTGGCTCCCCAGAAAGCTCACCGAGCTCTGACGTTGGGTGCATGGAGCTTGGGTGGTCTGGGAGCAGGGTGCAGGCAGTATCTACACAGCCATCTCTCCCCTTCTGGACAGAGGCAGGCACTGGAGAGGGTCTGTCAGCGCCGTACAGAACACAGCAGGAGCTCTTGCCCCTTGCTGCACTGGGACTGGCGTTTCTCTGACCTCCCCACCTCTACCTGGGTACCCTTGAGTCCCACAGACACCGTGGCTGGAGTGTGGTCCTCAGCAGGTTGGTCCTGCAGCCTAGGCCAGGCCAGGAAGCCCAGCAGATGGGTCCTGTTGCGGTGAGCCAGTCATGCCCCTGCCAGTGACACCAGAGGCCACCAGGCCCTGGGTACCACCAGCAGGAGGCCAGAACTGCTGGCATTTGGGCACACATCCACCCAAGCCCTTACCCCTGGGGTGGGAGGGCTTTTTCCAGACCTCCCTCATGCAGGCCTCCATCTCAGGGCTCCATCTCCAGTACTCTGGGCCTTATTTGCAGGAGATGCATACATCATAATGGGATGGCTCCCCTGAGAGGGGTTTCTGGGGGTACTGGGGGGAGGGTGAAGAGGTTTGCTTATCAAATCAGCTCAAGAGTTTTATTAATGTTAAACTTGCACCTCCATGCACAGTACTCCTTAATGTTTGTCATCTTATATAGAGAATAACCTCCTTTTCGAATAATCAAAATGTAACTGGGTTGTAGCTATGCAGATGATTTGTGTTATGTTTATTTGGGAGAAAATTAGGCTCAGAAACATGGTGTGATCTCTGTCACCTATAAGTTGGTGATACTGGGGGCTACAAAGTGGAGCTGTGAAGAACTTGGAGTCTTTAATAGAAAAAAGAATGACCAAGGAGTGATGCTGTCAGCTTTAAATGGCCACCCAGGCTCAGTGTGAGACAGAACTGTGCTGTGGTTATCAGCCAAGCCACTTGGGCTTAGGCTGGATTATGAGATGCATACAACTCACAGTGGGGAGGGAAGAGTATGTCTTTTTTCTCTGTGACAGCCCTTCCATAGCTGGAGTTTGACTTTAAATTTGAGACAGGGATGGGGAGTGGAGCAAGACTCAGAGGTGAGATGTAGCCCCCGTTAATAGGCTGGGGGAGACCTGAGAAGGATTTGTTAGAGACACATCTTCAAGTATTAAGAGCCTCTCACCCTGGTTCTTGTTGAGCTTCCTGGCAAACCTGGCCTGGTATATGGAAGCCACAGGGAAGTAGATTCTGGAGTTCGTGGAAAGAATTTCTCCCAGAGTTATGCAGGGATGGAGAGCCCATCAAATGGCAAAGGCTGAGCAATGCCCCGGCCTCTCTGTGGGCCCATGAGCTGTAGTCCTGCCTGCAGGGTGCCTTGGGCAGAGCCTGTAACTTCTTCCCTTTGTCTCCCTCCATACAGAGTTAGAAGTGTGGCAGGCATGCCCTACCTCCCGTTGCCTGTCTTGGCTATGGCTGTGAGGATGAATGAGCTGGAGGGCCCTTAGAGGGAAGAGGGTGTCTGAAATACAAAGTAGCGGCCTCTCTTGGCATTGATACATTGTCTCTTGTCCGTGTCTCCCAGGGCTGGGCAGCTTCATTACCAGCCAGCATGTCAGGCTGTGAAATTAAAGCCATTTTGATTTCCTCTTTTATTTTCCATATCCACTAATTTATTAAATGCCATTAAATGTTGGGCCTGGCTCTGGCTCATAGAGTATGCTGGGGACTGCTGAGACCTGGTGTTTAAAAATCTGCAAGCACAGACAGGCTGCCGGGTGGAAGGACGTGTGACCTGTGACCCCAGGGCCTGGTGGGCTCTGCTGCAGCAGATGGCATGGGGTTAGAGTGGGCAGAGGGCAAGTGGACCTGATGGGGCTGGGCAGGGAGCAGTGCCTCACACCAGGTAAGGAAGAGCTCAGGTGGGTGACGGGGGACCTGGGAAGGATGGGGTGCATAGTGGCTTTTTTTTCAAGTGGGCATGAGTGTCTGGGTCTGGTATCCTTGCTTCTTCATTTCTTCACCCATCCACCCATTCATCCATTGAACAAATATTCAGTATTCTGGGTATGTTCTGGGCCCTGTGGTGGGAGAAGCACAGATAAGCCATGAGCATGGCCCCAGAAGAACGCATTTTCTTGTAATCGTGGACAGCAAGTCTACACAGAAGCTGGAGGCCCCTGAGATGCTGCTCTGGCCCCACCTGGCCTAGGTCAGGGGAACTGTGGGCCCAGCCCTAGAGGAGTGGTGTGCCTATGCAGACAAGTGTAAGGACGCATGGCAGAAGCACACCTCAAAGCTACCAGTTAGTGGTTCCCTCTGGAGACTGGAGCAACACCATGGGGGTGTCAGGCTGATTAGCCCTGACTTAGTAAAGGAGGGGCTGTGGAAAGCTAGCCTGAGAGAAGTCGGGGCCTCTCTGAGCCTGTTTCCTTGCTGTGCATGTGTGGAGTGGCCCAGGAAATGAAGACCCTGTGTGGCCTGTGGGCACGAGGGCTTCTGTCTGTACCAAGGGGCCTGTGGCTTCTCTCTCCTGTAGGCCATTGGTAGCCCTCAAAGAGCACACACCCAAAGCCTGGTCTTCCTGGAGGCCATGGTGATATACAGGGGTCCATCTGTCTACATTTGGGTGTGGCTCTGCTTGGAGCCCTGAGTTGAAGCTGTTTTGAAATGCCTCAGTTGGGGAGTAGGCAAGGAGCAAGGAAGTCTCAGCTTGTCCCTGCTTGGAGAACACTGGCCAGGCCCAGGCCACACCAGGGCACCCATGACCTCTGGCTGTCTGGGTCCTGATCCCCTGAGTCACCCCGCCTTACCCCAGATTCTTCAGCCTTGAGCTCAGTGGTAGCTTGGATATCTCTGCTGAGATAGCCCTCTGGCTTTGGAAGGGAATTGTCCCAGATGCCACCAGCTGAGCTCTCCACACTGAGCCTTGGCATTGCCATCCCTGGGCTTTACTTACCTCTACCCCTGCCTGTTCTCCTCCTGTCCCCTGCTCAGGCCTCAGGGTAGCTTCCTGTCCTCTTGCTCTCCTGCCTTTCTAGGGCAGGCCCTGCTCTCCAACTCTGCAGTGAACCTGCAGCCAATTCCTCCCTCCTGCTCACTGCCACCTGCCAGACCTGTGCTCTTAGCTGGTCCTGCTCAGCCTGCTCAACTCTACTGAAGGACTCTGAGCAACTCCCTCATGTATGCCATCCCTTCTAGAGCCAGCACTGTCTTAAACACCCTGGGGACCATGCCAAGCCCTTCCCCAGGGGCTGTGGTACCTGGCATGAAGATGGGCCCAGGGCAAGGTTTCTCAACTTCTATTGACATTTGAGGCCACGTAGTTCTCTATTGCAGAGTTCTTGCTGACTGTAGGGCTAGCAGCATCCCTGGCCTCCACCACTGCATGCTAGGGACACCCCCTCCATCAGCTGTGACAACCAGAGGTGTCTGCAGATATTTTGTGACTTCCTGGGGAGCAAAATTGCCTCTGGTTGAGAACTACTCTTGAGTGAACAAGAGCAGCACCTCTTATACATGGCAAGGACTGTGCTGGAAGGGATTGGAGTGGGGATCCTGCCCAAATCCTGCAGTTTAAAGGAAATTGGCCCTGGGAGAGCTACAGAATCCTAAGGCCACACAGCAGAGCTGCGTGATGAAAGAGGTGTTTTGGGAAAGAATTTGTGCAGCTTTTTGCAGGCTGGGCTGAAAACAGGTTGTGAGGGCAGCAAAGCCCCTTGGGTGGGAGCTTGGGGCTGAGGCAGGTGTCTTGGTGCTTGTCCCCTGTCACTTGTCAGTCAGCAGGAGACTCCGAACTCACAGGTCTCTGGGGAAGTAGGAGGTGTAGAAGAATCTGCACCCAAAAGTAGAAGGCAGGGACTTATCCCAGCCTGGCACTGTGGCCAGGAACCAGCCACTCATCTCTGGTTTCCTCATCTGGTCTGTGTGTTGTTCTTGCCTAAAGGCTCAGCTGGATCACCTGAAGCTGGCATTGAGGGTTCCTCCCAGCAGGAGACCCCAGGATATGGATTGTGGCAGTGGACTATGCTGGACAGGCCTTGGCACTAAGCAGACATTGCAAAGAATGCCCTGGAGTTGTAGGAGGGCCCTGTGAGGGTGGAGAATGAGTACGAAGGCTTTAAGAGGAACAGAATGCTGGACAGGCTGGGGAACAGGCTGCTGGTGACAGGGACTGGCATACTTGTAGACAGCGGGTGTTGCCTGGCTCTCACCTAGGGCCTGGTGGGACCTTGTATAGGAAGGGAGTAAGGAAATAGGTGTGGGAACAGGGTCCTGGCTGTGTTGCCTCATAGTGGAGGGAGGCTCATGGATGGACCTCGTCAGAGGGTGTGTTGTGGGGTGGTGGGCAGCCTGGGAGGGGCTGAGCTCAGTCCCCATGGAGCTGTTCTGCAGAAGGCCTCAGGGGACTCAGTGGCAAGGTAAGGGTTGTCCTGCAGCTCTAGGCTCCTTTCTCTACCTGTTCACATACCTGCTGCAGTAGGGTTTCCACTTACTCAATCCCGGTCTGGCTTTAGAGCCATAAATCTTCAGCATGAAGAAGGTGCATTTTTCCATCCTGTGATTAATGAAAGAAAAATTGAGATGGCAGCATAGAAACTGACCAAATTTGAAGAAAGTCAGTAATACGTTAGATGCAGATTTCAGCAAGTCATGGATGAACCCGAAGACCTTCTGAACCAGGCTGAGGGGCCACCCAGTGATTGCAGAAGGTGGCAGCTCCTACTCCCTCTGCATTACTTGTGAGCTGTTTGGGTGCGTGCCTGGTTTGGAGCTCTGGAAGTGTCATGCCTTCCAGGGCAGAGGAGCTGCAGAACCAGTCCCTGCAGCATGGGGATCTGACAGATGCTTGACTTAGCCTGATTTTCTCCAGCTCCTTGGCTTCCTACTCCATGCTCATGACTCCCACCATTTCTTTTTTTCACATGTAGTCTGGGCCACCATTGTTTCCCTGTTAATCAAAGTCCTGCTCATTCCTTGAAGCCCAGCAAGCCTTGTCAGCACTCCGTATCTTTCATTGGACTGTTTCTCTCTGTCCTTCCTAACTGTGTGCAGTGACCTCTCTCCTACCGATTGCTTTCTGGCTGTCCCTTCAAACCCTCCAGGGCTCTCCTCTTAGGAGAACAGCTGCAGTGCTGTGTGGGAAACCAGTCGGACTGTCACTGCCCCGCCCTGGGACAACCCAGATGTTGTCCTTCCTACAGGCCCTCTCTCCTCTGTCCCCACCGCGTGTCATCTATTTGCTTGTTGCAGCCACACTGCCACTTGGCTGGCCAGGATTCTTCCACTTCCAGGCTTCTGTGCCTGCAGCACCCCCTCTAGAGCACCCCTACGTATTTGTGCAGGCCCTTATCCCTCATCTAACCCTGCATTTTCCAGGAGGACCTCCCCGCTACCCTGTCTCCAGTTATGTGTCCTCACTGCTCTTGCTGAGTCACATCAGCACCTGAAGTTTTCTTAGTGCTTGCTCTGTTATGTTGGTGTCCCCACAAGGCCCTCCTCTGCACAAAGCCAGAGCTTCGGCCTCCCCCACACCATTCTAGACACTGCCCTGCGTTCCATGCCCAGGTGCCCAAAGGAGATGTGTTCCTCCCCCCAGATGCCAGACCCCTCTGCCCAGGTGTGGTCGGCCTCTTCTCAGCCCAGCACATCTGTGTTTGCTGCAGGGAGTCACAGCCATCAGCATTTATTTGGCTCCTGTGCATCCTGCTGGGTGGGGTGGAGGCTGGGTTTTATTGCCTTGTCCATCCAGAATGGAGGCCCCGGAAGCCAGGTCTTTACAGTAGTGTTAGCTACTCTGGCACTGGATGCTGCATGCTGTGGATAAATACTGGATAAATACTGGCTGGCTGATTGGCTTCTCAGATGCAGCACACTTCCCCTGAGCCAGCAGAGGGAGTGGGGCTGTGTCCGATACATGGGAGATAAAATGGGCAGATGTGGGTTGGCGCCAGTGAAAGAAGAGCTTCCCTTAGTGGAGCAGCTATCTTGTCTGTGCACAGGGCGCTGGGAGGAGAGTCAGCTGCAGCCCCTCCTGCTGGCAACAGGCCAGGGCAACCATAGCCTCCCCACTCTGGACCATCACCAGCCCCTCCACCAGCTCCACCATGCTCCCCTTCTTCTGCCTGTGGGCTTTGTTCTTCAGCCTCCTTGGAACAGGGGCAACGGGGCACAGCCACTGGAAGTTCTTGCTCTGAGAAAGCAGGCTCCACCTTCTTTTCTGCTCCCTAAGACCAGTCCTAACTTGCTGTCCCTGCCCCCTGCCTCCCTGGCCTGCATCCTGTATGCTGGGCCTCTTCTTTGTAGCTGCCTCTCTGTGTCTCGCCCTTTGGTGTATCTGCTGTGTGCTTTTATCTCCGACTCCTTGCCGTGACCCTGTGAAGTTCATGAAGTGGGTCTAGTCCTGTTTATCAGATGGGGAGACTGAGGCACAGAGTGGTGGAGGCCTTGTCTCGGTTACCTGTTTTGGGTCTGAGGCCCAGCTCTTGCCTTTGTGGTCTCAGGGCTGAAGTGAGGGCTATACAGTCTTCAGGCTCCAGGCGCTGGAGGAGAGAGCAGTGCTGGTCTAACAGCTTTCCTTTCTCTCCAGCTCTGCGGCTGTGGGCTGCTTGGAGTGGGCATCTGGCTCTCTGTGTCCCAGGGCAACTTTGCCACCTTCTCCCCAAGCTTCCCCTCACTCTCTGCGGCCAACCTCGTCATCGCCATTGGCACCATCATTATGGTGACAGGCTTCCTCGGTTGCCTAGGGGCCATCAAAGAAAACAAGTGCCTCCTGCTCAGTGTGAGTTGGACCCCACATCCCACACCCAGGGCCCTCTGCACTGCACTGTTGGTGGGTCGACCCCAACCATTGTTGGGCAGAGCCTGGAACACCAGTCACCACGGACCCATCCCTAGCCCAGGGGAATCGTTCCTAAAATGTTTTGTGCCTGACCTCACCCAGCCCCACTCTCCCTCTGGGTTTCCTCAGGAGTAGTGGCCCCGCTCAGCCTGGAAAACCCTGCCAGGTGCTGCCTGTACCCTGCCCCCACCATCCTTCATTTATACTGTCCCCAGCTATTGCCACTGCCCTGTGCCTATGCCTGTACCTCTTCTTTGTAGTTTTTCATTGTCCTGTTGATCATCCTCCTGGCAGAGCTGATCTTACTCATCCTCTTCTTCGTCTACATGGACAAGGTAGGCTTTACAGCAAGGGAACAGCTGATGGGAGTCAAGGCCCTGGGGTTGGGCCAGGCCAAGGCAGGTTCTTTCCCAAGCCAGAGAAAAAGCCCTGGCAAGCAGCCTGGCAGAGAAAGGAATGTGGGATTGGGAGAGTTAGGAAGGCTAGCTGGGAAAGATTCTGGTGGAAGGTTGTGGTGGTGACAGAGGGGCAAAGACAAGTTTGGGGACAGTTGAGTTCATTACCTTGTGCAGCCTTAGAAATATGATGCCCTGAATGATGCACAATGGCCTTAGTGAGCTCTCCATCACTGAACTGTGTGTAGCAACCATCTGAAGAGGAAATTCAGATCTCACTAGTGCTTGGCTGCTACCCCTGGGTGATCTAAGAGTGATCCATTTGAAATGAGAAGGGTCTGTGCCACCCTTTGAGCCTTTTGAGTAGCTATAACAGTTGCCCACCATGCTCTTGGGTCCTCAGGACTTAGCCAGCCTGGGGGTCTCTGCTCCCTGGACTGTGTGTGACACGTCCCTGTATGGCCGCACCATCCAGAGAGCAAGAAGCATCAGTGGGACTCCAGACCACAAGTCTTCAGTTCTGTTCTTATGAAAGGAAGAAGTGACCACATCTAGGGATTGCTCAGTGTGGCCCTGTGCTTCACTGCTTATAGGAATTGCTTCCTTTCGTTCTCACAAAATCTCCACGAGGTATAGATGTTATTCCACTGTAACGTGGAGCAGATGAAAATGGCAATGCCACATGTTTGTGAGAGGTGGATGTAAGGGCAGGTCTAATTCACCATGCTCTCCCTCTCAGTCCTAGAATGTCTAGAGAAGGGTGGTCTGCAGGGAAGGTGTGGGGAGGGCAGAGCGGCCAGCAACACAGCTGCCCCTGGGGTCAGGAGGGCAGGAGGCAAGCTATCGCTTCCATCTGGTAGGACAGTAGCTCTGGCCCCTAGAGTTTAACTGTGCCACAGGCATCTGGTGATCAGTACAGGCTACAGTCAGGAGCTGGGTGGGTGGGGCCACCCCACCTCCCCTCTTTGGGCCCACTGATCCTCTGCACCATTGGGAGGTGTGCCTGCCACAGTCCTCACTGCTGGCAGGGTCAGGGAGGGAGCTGTGCTGTGGGCCCAGTGACCTGCAGTGCTGACCTCACCCATCCAGGTGAATGAGAATGCCAAGCAGGACCTGAAGGAAGGGCTGCTTCTCTACAACACCGAGAACAATGTGGGGCTCAAGAACGCCTGGAACATTATCCAGGCCGAGGTGAGTCTCTGGGCTTCTGGGGTTTCAGCTGGGAGTGGGTGGGCTATGGGGACCAGCCTCAGTGTTTGCTGGAAAGGGACAAGGAGTGATGGGAGACCAGCAAGACTGCGTTGGAGTAGCCAGCAGAGGGAGCTGTAGGGCGAGAGTCGGGACAGTGTGTCCCAGACCTAACCAGGGGGCAGTAGGCAGTGCTGCTTGCAGCCACTCAGGATGCAAAGCTGCCCCGTGCTGCTGACAATCTGAGGGGCCATGCGTTGCTCCCCTCCATCTCAAGGAAGGAGCAGTCATTCATCTCCCAAAGGAGGGGACAAGAAGGTCCCCGAGCTCCAGTGGCTGTTTCAGTGGCTGGGCTTAGCCTTGCAGGCAGGCCTGGGAGGACAGGGCCAGCCGCAGTGAGGTTGACCAGCCTTTGCACCTCACCTGGCAGATGCGATGCTGTGGGGTCACTGACTACACAGACTGGTACCCGGTGCTGGGGGAGAACACAGTGCCTGACCGCTGCTGCATGGAGAACTCCCAGGGCTGCGGGCGGAACAGCACCACCCCCGTGTGGAGAACGGTGAGGCTGAATGCTGCCACCTGGGGTCTGCGTGCGTCAGCCTGGCCAGAGGAGAGCTGTGGAGGTTGTGGCTCACTGGAGGAGAGGGAGGGAAGCTGAGAGGTCGGGATGTGTGTCCCTGCTCACGCATGTGTGTCTGAATGCATGCTGGACCCACAGTTGGGAGAGTCGGGAGAGACTGTGTGGGTCTCGTCTGTGTGGATGGCCTTGAGGGTGAGCCCTGGGGTGTGCGTGCAGGGAGGAATGGGACTGAAGGTCAGCAAGGTTGGGCATCATGGGCGTGCTGTGGTTCACTCCCCAGGGCTGCTACGAGAAGGTGAAGATGTGGTTTGACGAAAACAAGCATGTGCTCGGCACAGTGGGGATGTGCATCCTCATCATGCAGGTATGCAGGGTGCCCACAGAGGGCCAGGGGGCAGAGAGGGAGGGCCTCAGCCTGCTGGTGCCTGCTAGGGCACCTGGCTGTCTGCGCTTGAGGCCTAGCAGCCGAGGCTGC
The DNA here is from genome assembly GCF_012274545.1 of Fukomys damarensis. Taxonomy (NCBI): domain Eukaryota; kingdom Metazoa; phylum Chordata; class Mammalia; order Rodentia; family Bathyergidae; genus Fukomys; species Fukomys damarensis. The sequence continues at coordinate 28,545,540 of NW_022900931.1, read as the reverse complement.
TGTCACCCTGCTCTGCCACGAGATCGCGCCCAACAAGCAGGATGGTGCTGGGCAGTGGGGGCTGGCAGGTGCGGTGCGGCCTTGCCATGTGCCTTCCAGTTGCTCCCAGCCTGTGCCTGAGAGGAAGGCATGCACACTTCCTTGGTCCCTGCTGGACATTTTGAGCATGGGGTGCACTCAGTGTGGTGCCGGTAACCGTGACTGGCCTCTCTGCCTCCAGCACTCTCTGGATCCCCACCTTTTCAGTATTCAGGCTGAGGAGAAGGAACAAGCACCAGTATTGTCCTAGGCACATGCTGTATGTCCAAAACACATATCCAAAGGCAAGCACTAAAGATAAACAGGAATAACTGCACGACTTCCCATGATCCCCGCCTCACTCTGGGCCAGGGGTCTCTGAGGAGGGGCCTCAGTGTTCCTGTGCACCATCTCCTTCTGCCTGTAGCACTTTCCAAGCACTCTGTGGCTGTACCTCTCACAACAGGGGCTGGGTCACATCTGAGACTCAGTGTCTGAGGAGCAGCCATTAAAAGCCCTCCTTGTCTCTCAGATCCTGGGCATGGCCTTCTCCATGACCCTGTTCCAGCACATCCACCGGACGGGGAAGAAGTACGATGCGTGAGCAGGCTGGCAGAGGCGCAGCCTGCCGGACGCTGGAGGGAAAAGGGGCTGAGCTTCGTGTCTCCTGCCTGCACCCCCTGCCCTCCTACCAGCTGCCCTGGCGAGGACTTCTCAGAGGCAAAGGGCCAGGGAGGAGGCACACACAGAGACTTCAGGGCGCTGGGCACCAGATTCCTGCATCTGCAAATTTGCCAAAGACGACGGGGTGGGTTGGGTGTTGAGGAGGCCTGGCACTGATGGCTCTCTGCTCCTGCCCTTCTTCATGCTGATGTATTGTCCCTGAGGGGGTAGGGAATGGGGTGCTCCCTGGGACAGCACTGTCCCCCACACAGGCAACGCCATCTGTGTCTACCCCTGCCAAGCAAGGCCCTGAGCATCGTGCCCAGGCTTTTTATACCTGATGGTGTAACTTTTTTATTTTACCCTGATTTTGATTATTCAGGAATATTATCTCTCAGATAAGTTTAGGGTTAGCTTCCTGATTTATAACTTTTTACTCTGTTGATTTCCTTCATGGTTTGAGTTTCCCTTCCTGTGGTTGGGGCTAGGTGGGGCGAGGATGTTGCCCATCCATTTTGCTTCAGGACACACCCCGTGTGACTTGAGCAGCTGCAGAGTGAGATGTGCCAGGCCTTCTCCTGGAGCACACTGAGGAGGGGCAGGTGCATCTGAGACAGGCCCATGGGCCAGCACTCACGGACAGTGGGGGGAAGCATGTGAGGCAGTGTGGCAGGGCACCCTGAATGAAGGTGGGGGCAGGGGGCTGCTGATGCTTTGCCAGGAACTTGGCTGGAGCTGGCAGGGTCCTTACCCTTTCATCTGACGAGCAGTGTGTGGTGTTTCTTCCTGCTGCCACTCCCTCCTCCTGGGTGCTGTGACTTCCATGAGCCCTGTGACTTCCAGACATTCCTGCTGTAGGCTCTCAGACGGACACCTCCAGTTCCGGCCTGGGTCCGTCCTCACCTTGCAGTGGGACAGGAAAGCAGTCCTCACATCTGACTGCTTGGATGATAGCAGAGGACCTGGGAGCCTTAGGAGGGGAGGTGGAACTGGCCACGTTCATGGGGCTGCTGACTGCCCTACTGTATCTCCTTCCCGATGCCCACTGCTGTCAGCAGAGGTCTGGGTGGCTATCACATCCTGTGAGATCCCACAGAGTAAGAACACCTCCCAGGCCGGGCTGGGTGTTTCTGGGGAGGAAGTAGTATGGGCAAGAACAGTGGGTGATGTTGAGAGGTGGTTCAGAGGCAGCAGGATACAGATCAGGATCGGTGGGGCTGAGCTTGGAAATGCTGCCATCACCAGGCGGGGATTGGGTCTTCACTGGGCCTTGGGCCTTTGGGCCTTTGCCTACCGGAACAAGTCTGCTCCAGCCTTCCCTGCCTGCCTTTACCTGGGGCTGAGACTGCCACCCCACCAACTACCCTGAAGTCCTCCTCCATGCTTAAGTAACACACAGGTTGGGAACAGGGTGATTTAGGGCCCGGTGTTGGTGTGGAGAGTTGAAGAGATGGATGGTCTCAGCAGGAATGTGGCATGGATAGGCATGCTGGGAAGGCAGAATTGGGCAAGTGCACATTTGAACAGTTGCCTTTCCCTGTATTCCTCTGGTGCTTTCCTGGTGATGAGCAATAAGAGCTGCCTCCCTCGGCAGCCTCCCAGATTGAGGGCAGGGCAGACATTCGGCAGACAAGTGTTGGTGTGGCACGGGGGACCTGGTGTGTGATGTTTTTGCTGTGGGTAGGTTTGTTTATACCTATCAATGCAATTTCAGTTTCTGTTATAGCAGAAGCATTGAGACAGATAGTCTCCCTGACATCCTAGGTTTCTGGAGCCTTTGCCACAGCCACCCTCTTCCCTGCCTCATCCATCTGCCCAGACCCTCGTCTGCAGGCACCTTTGGGCCCCGCTGAGTATAGCTACTGAGTTGTTTGGCCTGCAGTTTCCATGCACAGAGTGGGTGTTCTCCTGAGTCCTTGCCCGTCCCAGGCTGCCTGGAAGGCCACGGGGAGTGGCACCACAGGAGCGGCTCCATGTCTTTTCACTGGGGGATTCCAGAGTGACACCCTCCGTCTCAGCTCCCCTAGCCAAGGTCACTCAGTTCCGCTCCATCAGGGCTGATGCAAGCAGGTGACAGACTTGACTTCAGATATGTGGGTGACTTCCGGGCGGTGCCTGATACAGACTCAACCTTTCTCTGCAGCATCTGGTGGAGGGGTCAGGCAGTGGGGCTAAGGACTGCCCTGGGGTGGCGAGCAGTAGGTGGCAGTCACCTGTCACCCAGCCAGCATGGGCCTGCACTTGGGCCCTCACCCTGGAAAGGCTGCTGACTGCCTCCTAGGCTCCTTGCACATGTCTGGCAATGTGGAGCCAGGTGGCCATGCCTCTGGGCTGTGGTAGCCACAGAGCAGCCCAGGTGACTGGAAGTGACTATCCCCTGTTTTCCCACCATGCTCACCCTCTGATGGAGGTGCTAATTAGCTGGGACACAGCACAGTATGGGAGCCAGGTGCAGGCTGCCTGGGGCTCATTCTTGGCCCCTTAGCCCTGCAGTGTTGGGCAGCTCCTTGGTGTTCCCAGTCCCTCATCTTCCCCTCTGCTCCATTGAGGCCACAGTTGGGGGTATGTTCTGCCCCTGCTCCACCCCATCCCGGGCAGAGTGAGGGAGCTGGGAGCGCACACTTCTTGGTTTCTGATGCACTTTTCTGCTTGTGCCGCCTGTCTGTACATCTCCTCATCCCAGTCCTGGCTTTGTTGAACGCCATGTTTTTAGCATGTTTTTAAATAAAACCGGATAATGTGTCAGAAGCACAAGTGGGCAGTCTCTGAGTGGTGTTTGTTCACCTAGCTCCAATGATGACCTGTTTCACACAGTTGTGCAGCACCTAGGGTGGGGTGGGGGTCAGGCCCTAGTCTTCACCATTGTCCTAGACACTCCCTGGGGCAGGGGCTTCCTCTCCCTCCAGGATCCAGGTAAAGGTTGTGTTGGTGGGGCTGGGGGTCTGGTCTTCTCTGCAGGACAGAGGGGTGCAGACATTGCTGTGTATGGTGACCCAGGCAGGCTTGATGGGGCAGTCTAATGGGCCATAGGAGTGGCCTTGGCCCCATCTCGGTGGCTGTCACCTTTAGGGGCCCAGGCCTATGTGTGGGGAGGGGTGAACACCACGAGAACGGCTTCCTGCAGGGGCAGGGATCTTCCCCAGCCCTTCTATTGTTCCTGGTGTTGCTGTGAACCTGACATCTGTTCCAGGACTGCAGAGACTGTGTGGTGTCACTCAGCATGGAGCCACCCTTGCAGGGGACTAGAAACACGTGTGAGGATGTTGTGACAAAGAAGGGCCTCTGGCCAGTGGGGCCATTGGCTGTCTACTGCAGGATCTGGCTGTCATCTCCAGCACAAGTTGGCTGTGGATGACGCACGCTCCGAGTCCTTGCCCTGGGTCACTGCTGTGCCGCTGAGTGGAGGCACGGGTGAGGTATGCATGTGTCAAAGGGTCCGAAGGGCTGCCTGCCTCCCTCCCCAAGGGAGTAGCCAGATTGATGGAATCATCCCAAAGCCTGGACCTATGGAGCCCCAGCCTGCAGCTGCCCTGTCTTAAACTCTGAGGAGACTGCCCTGAATCTGGGCAATCTCACCAAGGCACAGCTGGAGTGGCCTCCCATCCCTGGGAATGTACTGAGCAGGGTGTGTAGCTGGGGGCAGTTAACTGGCATTGCTGTTGAGGACCATCCCTGTCATAGGGTTTTGGGCCGGGGCCACTGTCTCAGCCCATGCTTGCTCTTGCCCTGTTTTCAGGGTGCTGACACACCTGCCGGGATGCCCACTGGCTCGGTGCGCTGTCTGTAGTGACTCAGTGGGATGTACTCTGGAAGGCAGGCAATGGCCAGCAGAGGCCCGTTTTCCGTGAGTCATCTTACAATGCGGCTAGAGACTTCTAGGGTGGGTTTTGGGCACTTCCACCCATGGAAGGGAGTGGCCAAGATGACTCGGGCCCCCTTTGCTGCCCGATCCCATGTTATGGGGAGAATGCTTCCTGTGAGTGAGCAAGGATGCTGCCAGCTGGTGCTTGCACAGATAAGCGTCAAGCCAGTGTGGATGACTTGCACTCCTGCGCCCTAGGAGCACTGGAATCTAGGGAACCACAAGAGAGCAATGCGTCTACAGCCCAGTACTGATCCTGAGACTCTCAGGGCCCCATGGCCATGCAGGTCAGGCACTGGCCCCAACTCAGGCAAGGGAAGGCCTCCAAAACCAAGCTGAAGAAAGGAGGAGGAGCCTGGCCAGCTGGTGCAGAGTGCAGAGGGTGTGGCAGGAGCCTTGCCAGGGCACGAGCATGTGACCAGGTGGAAAGGGTTTAGCCGAAGCCAGCAGCTGTGGGAGACACTGAGAGGCTGTGAGTCCATGTGGCCCTGAGCTCTGCCCGGGGAGGATGCCTGGTACACAGAGTGGCTGCAGGAAGACCTGATGTGCCCAGGAGCTGACAGGCATGGGGCCACGGTGAGATGGATCTGAGACAGAACCAACAAGCAGCGGGGGTGAATCAGTCTGTGGGAGGCTGCGTTCTCACTGCTCACCCTGCACGGGTGGATGACTGATCCTGTGAACCCAAAGGCTGGATGAGTGCACCACCTGCAGGCGAGGGGCGGCCAGCTCTGCAGCTTGCAAAGGCTTTCACACTGTGAAGCCTGTCTTCTTGGCTCTCTGGATCCCTGAACTTGGGGTGTACAAGGTGTGGAGGCAGAAGACCCAGGCTTGACACCCACTGTGATCTGGTGTCCATGCGTGTCTGACAGCCATGGAACTTGTCTTGATTTTGCCACCTGCAGAGTGAGGAAAATGCCACTGGAATGTGGGTCTGCAAGGGATGAGCACTGCCTGGCTGAAAGCTGGGGACCCCAGAGAGTGGCCAGGAGGGTAGTGGGTACATCAGGACAGGTAGTGAGTGGCCACAGAGATCACAGGTAGCTTCAATCTCCACTCTGCCAGGCTGGCTCCGCAGCAGCATTTGATAACCACAGAAGCAAGAGTGAAGCCGAATTAAATCTGTCACTTTGGGACAGGAATACTGGAGTTGTGATGGTCCCCTCTTAAAGCATTCAACAAAGATCTGGGACTTGTTGCCATCTGGGTTGTGCTGAGTTTAAGTAGCAGCTGACAGGCCACCCCGCAGCTGCAAGGGTGATGGCATTGCTTCAGCACTGGCCACCTGGAGCCCCCTGCCTGCTATGGCTCTTCTTGGCTGGTGGGCTTCTTGGGCACTGTTGAGACCAACAGTGCTGCTGGCCTGCAGCCGGGAAGGGTGTGGATGGTGCTGGTTCCTCCTTGGCATGTCAGTGCCCTTTTGCATGCATATATACTCAGTGGTGGAGGTGAGCAGGCATCTGTCTCCCAGGAAGTAGGCAGGGTTAGCAGAGTGCCCAGCAAAGTGGGCCCCTGCTTGGGGCCTTCCTCAGGGGGTCAAAAGTCCAAGACCCCCTGGAGTTCACACTGGTGAGTTCTGCTCCCAACTGCCCCCTGGACCACACCTTCCTGGTTCCTGTCTGAGGGCCCCTAGCACCCAGCTTATCCAGAGACAGTCTTCTGTTCCACCAGACCTCAAGCAATTTTCTAGAAGGAACAGTGAATCAGAGAGAAGTGTTTCAAGTCATAAAAGAGAAAGCATTTAGCTCTGAATTGTACTGGGTGTGCTGGTGCCCTTAGCTGACTCAAGTCTGTGTGCTGAGATGAGAGCTTGGACTTGGGGACAAGGGCAGCCGCAGGTGTCAGGTGGAGAAATACCATCGAATATGTGGAAGGCAGATGGGGAGGTGGGTTCTGCCTCGCTACCTCTCAGCACAGCCAGCATCACAGCAGCGGTGCGGGGCAGGGGCAGCGGGGAGAGCAGAGCACAGGCTCTGCAGTGGCACCCTGGGCCATGGGTGAAGTACTGCCAGATAAGGCAGGTGGCTGGGAGTGGGGCCCAGCAAGTGGGCTTTGAGCCTGGCTTTCACTTGCAGCCAGGAGCAGCCACTCGTGAGCGGCATTCCTTCTGGACAAGCAGTTGATAAGAGCTGATGAAGTGGGCTGACTAGGACCCAAGCGATGTGGTCTTGGGTTTATGAATGGGGAGCCACGGCCAACCTAGTGGCTGCAGCAGGGTTGCAGTGCCTCGGGAACCATGGCCTGGGGTTTCCTTGCAGAGGAGCAAAACACAGATCTGTGCAAAGTAGCTCTAGATATAATTCCTTTATCACATGCCCTGAGCCCCCAAAGCTTACACAGATCATGAGGGAGGCCAGGTTGCAGTGTGGGGATTTCCCTACACACAGCAGGGTTAGGTGGCTTCTCCATCCCCCGCCTGTGAGGACAGCTTCAGGCCGGCCAGCTCCAGGGCCCAGGGAGCCTTTTGATGCTGGGCTGCCTGGGGTCCCACTGGCACTGTCCGGGTGGGGCACGTGCAGGCACACGGGTGGGAGGGAGGCCGGGAGCTCAGGACTGGGCATGTGCTGAAACAAGTGCGGAGTGAAAAGGGCACAGTAGGGCTGTCCCGAGGCATGAAGGTGCTGGGGAGGAAGAGGAGGACCCAGGACAGGGGCCACACTGGGCTTTCTCCCGCCCTCCCCTGGGGCTGTGACATCTGAGGGAAGGTGGCAAAGACTCCTTCGTGGTGTGGTCTAAAGTAGTGGGCCTCAAAGTGTGGCTGTGGGGCCAGCAGCACCAGCAACTCTGGGAATTGTTAGATGGTGTCGCTCAGGAAAGCCCCGAGGTGACTGCCCTGTGTCAACAAATTAGAACTGCCACAGCCTGGTGTGGTGGTACACGCCTTTAATCCCAGCACTTGGGAGGCTGAGACAGGAGGATCGCTGTGAGTTCGAGACCAGCCTGGGCTATATACTGAGTTCCAGGTCA
>NW_022900931.1:28532164-28537586 GCF_012274545.1 Fukomys damarensis | reverse complement strand
AAAAAAAAAGCTGCCAGCCCTGATCCCTACCATTCTCAGCGGATGTGCGCCACCCAGCGGCCACACAGAATACCACTCTTACCCACCTTCCAGGCCTGGTGAGGCTGTGTGTAGGCACGTAATGGGTAGGTACTGAAGGGAACCACCGTTCCAATTCACTCTCCCTACTCAACCTTAAGGGAATCCTTGAGCGACACATTCCAGGACCAGAGTCCACATCACACTGTTCCTACCCTAGAGCCCAGCGACAGTGTTTGTGGGTGTATGTGGGAGGGCAGAAAAAGTGCTTAGCTGAAGGACCACCACCAGGGTACCTTCTCTTACCAGGCCCTTGTCTGCTGTAACCCTGTCTTGTCTCCCACACTGCTCGCATGAGCGAGACCACATTACCAAAAAGCTCTGCACAGCTCTCCCCTCTGGAGCAGAGATCAGCCATCCTGCCGGCAGCTGTTAGGGCCAGTGGAGCCCAGGGCAGGGCTCACAGTTAATCCTGTCCCTGTGAGGCCAGATGCTGATGAGTCGTGTTCCTGCCCTGCCTTGTGACAAGACTGCTGAGTGGTACCTGCCTGCCACCTCTGTCCCCTGTGTACTTGAGAAGACAGGGATTCCTGGGTGGCCACAGAAGCTCGGCATCTCCCTGTCCACAGCTGACTCCCATGGGGCCTCCATGGGAAGAGCTCAGTTCCAGCCAGGCATCTTTCCTGTAATCCTGGCAGTCGTGTAGTGTTGGACAATCTGCTCAAAGCCCAGGAGGTCAGAGGACAGTTGAAATGCTTGCCTTCCTACGTCTCCCTTGGCTTGGTACAGGGTGGGCCGCTGGGGAAGCCTGTCTTCTTTTGGGTGATTTCCCTTGGCAAGCCCTAGCCTTCTGGGCAGGCCCCTCCACCCTAGTGGTCGTTCTGCTCTGGAGACACAGTTTCTGGGGTACGCAGGGCTCTGCTGGTGACAGCAGTGAGTGTAGGAGAGCACAGCTTCGCCGGGGCTGAGCCAAGGCAGAAGAGCTGTGCTCTCCGGCAAAACCAGGTTAGGAGGGAGAGGTGTGACCTCGTTTGTCCTTACTTCAGCATGACATGGTGTCACTGTCCATGTGGAGAGGGTAAGAGCATCCCCTTATGGGGAGAAGTGCAGGACGTGGGAAAGATGGAGGCCTGGAATGGGGCTTCAGGAGCTAAGAAACAGCCACTTGAAGGATGCCCAAGGCTATGGTCTGAGTGGGTACCTACTTTATGCCTATATGTTCTAGGGTTTTTCTTCTATTCTCCCTTAGTATTGGATGAGTTTTCCAGAAAATTCCCTGCTCCCCTCAGTGATACAAGAGAACCAAAGGGAGGGACAGTGTCCACTCTGGGATGGTAGAAACAGAAGCAGAACAGGGCCATGGGAAGAGCATGTGGTGACCACGGTCAGGGAGAGAGTGCTCCAGGAGAAAAGGTGTGGGGGTGCCCCTCCACCCTGAGTTCCTCCTTGGAGCCCCTTCCCTGACTTTGCAGGTTAGGATTTCATCTACTTGGAGAGGATTTTTATATCTAGTAATACTCAGAACCCAGCAGTCCTGAGAAACTGCCCTTGAACTGGGCGATCCTCAGAGGCAGGGGAGGAGGGGCTCAGGCCTGTCTCCAGGGGCAGCTTTCCCACAGGATGGATGGGTGGGCGGGCAGGACTTGGCCCTGCTGCTGTGGCCAACTTGTTCCCTGCCCCTACCTGGCAGCTCAGCTGAGCCTTCACTGACATCGAGCCTCAGAAGACATTCAGCAAGCAGGTCACTGCTCTCCAGGTGAGACAGCTCGGACAGGTACAAGGGCTTGCGTGGGCTCCTGGGGGAGGAGCCCCACCAGGGGGCTACTGTGGGGAAGGGCGGTGAGGGCAGAAGTCACATGCTGGTCAGTGCAGCACACAGGCACCTTGTTCTCAGCCCCAAGTTGCGGCTTCCAGTGCTGGGAGGGGCCGAGATCCCCTCACATAGTCCACAGGCACCCCTGCCAGGGAGGGGTCTGGCTGTCTCCTGGCAGGATCATCGCTGCCCAGGACTTGGGCGGTGAGTATGCACTGCCTGGCTTAGGCATTCGGTGGGCTCACAGAAGTGTCTGCCTTGCTCGGCTGGGGCTGAGTCTGCAGGCCTGGTGCGCACAAGGTATGGGGTGTGGGCCTGGTCCTGGGGAGCATAGTCAGAAGGGAACGGAGCTGGCCTTTAGTAACAGTGCTGCTGGAGCCTCTGGTGCAGGCAGCAGGTGAGAATCATCCCACAGATCTGCCAGGAGGAGAGGACAGAGAGGTAAGTGACATCAGGACCTCAGGTGCTGGCTGCTGGGACCCTCCTTCTCAGAAGGGGCGGGAGCCTGAGAGTTTGCATCTCTCATGAGCCCCTCACTGATGTTGCAGGTCTGCGGTCCCAGGTCTTCTCTAGAGAGCCCGGGTTAATGGGCTCTTAGACATCAGCATTCCCACTCTCCCACTAGAGCTGTTGGAAACATCTTTCTCTAGGCTGAATCTGCCTGCGCTCTGCTACCTTCAGACTCCAGAGCAAAACAGGCCCAGGGTTGATGCTCTGGCCCATGCTCAGACATTGGAAGGAGCATCCTGTGAACAGCTCGGGATGCAGACCAGGCCCGCGGCGACCTGTGGGAGAGCCACCCCCAGTCCAGCAGCGATACACAGGGGCTGCTACACACTTCCCACCAGGGTTCTCAGCTTCCGCATTTGTCCTCCCTCCTCGCTCTTTGTGGGTCCTTCTGCTTTCTCCTCTTCCTCTTCTCCCTCCACCCAAGGGTCCTTGGGACACAAGGAGGTGGGGGTGTGACCAGAGAGCCCCTGGGCTGACATCAGGAACTGCGAACAACAGCGACGTGCTGGGTCTCACTTCCACCCAGAGGGGCCACCGTGCCCAGCAGCCCCACGATCTCCTGGCACAGGGGTGAAGTGGACTTCACTGAACACAGGGGAAGTGCCTGACTTCTGAGTTTCCTCATGGGCCAGACGGCAGTGAAAGCCTGGTGTCCATGGCTCCAGCCAGAGAGGAGGCCAGGCCGGTGGGCGCAGTCTCAAGGAGGCTGCTTGGCCCTGCAGGGCTGGCTCAAGGCAGGCACCAAGGACGGCCCACCTCCCCCTCTTCCTCTCAGGTGACATGGAAGACAGCAGAGACCACGACTGCTGCCCTCAGCTCACAGCCTCTGTGCTAGGAGCAGCCCAAATCCCCCGGGAGACGCGGGGTCACAGGCCCAGGGCAGCTCAGGAGTGTCCTCCGCTCGACTGGCCTTCAGTCATGTGCACTCCTGACCCGTGTGCCTTGATGGTGTCTGCTTCTTCCCGATGTGTGCTAAGGACCTGGGCGGAGAAGGCTGCTGGCTTTGTGGGGGAATGAGCTGTGTGCACATCTGCAAAGAGCACAGCAGCCAGGCGGCGCTGGAATCTCGGATGGGATATTCCCAGGGGCCTCCTTGGACAAGACATTAGGGTGGAGCTACACAGGCACACTCTGTGTGTACACACCTAAGCACAGATGCCAAACACTCCCATCCTGACTCATGCAGAGGGCTCTCATCCATGTGTGTGCACACACAGGCACACCCCCTTCCTTGACCCTTGGATCTCAAGGGAACACTGGTGGGTCTCCCTTGCAAAGGACTCAGAGAAGCCAACATGAGCAGCTCCAGGCAGCAGCAGGGGTGAGCAGGGGCGACACAGGGAAGTGTCGCAGTCTCTGGACTGCGAGGAGGGCCAGGCCAGGCCAGGCAGCACGGTGCTCCTCTCGGGGCTGCTGGGAAGGGCACAGTACCAGGTGGGCACCATAACAGGGGCCCAATATGCTTAGCTCCTTGGCTGTCTCTGAGCCGGCATCTGGCTGTCATTAGATGGCCAGGGGAAAGGGTCAGGGCAATTCCTGGAGGCTATTCGGTCTTCCCTTTCCCTGCGAACAACCAGCAGACCCCAGTGTGGAGGCGAGAGGCTGTTTTGGGAGCGTCTGAGCCTGGTGCCTGCTTGCACCCAACAAGGATGATGGGACCCAGACCCTCCTCACCCTGTGTGAGCCCAGCAGGGCGATGGCCGCTAGCACCCTTCAGTGGTACTCCTCCCTGCCAGCCAGTCAGGACTGCGCAGGCCAACCCACTACCTGACTCTCCCCTTCTGCCATTTCCCCTCAGAGTTCTTTGGAGACCCCCACACTTCCTTCCTTCAGGAAGCCCTCCCCAACATCCCGGGCCTGGTGAGGGCCTCTGCAAACTCTAGGGCTTGCACTAACTCCATGCTAGGACTGTGCAGTGACTGCTGTGTACGAGTCTGCCAGGGATTACACCCTGCTCCCTGCAAATGCCCAGCACAGTCTCAGCCAGAATACTCTAGGAGTTACTCTAGTCACCTAAATGGAGTGCCTTCAGAGTCCACCCTGAAATGGGTAGGGGGGAATAGCCCCAGGGTTAGCACTGTGGCTGACTCTGCCCTGGGGCTGTGTGACCTTGGGCAAGTGTCTTTCCATCCCTGGGCTTCCCATCTGTCCTGGATCCTCAGATTTCCCTGAATGGGACAGGCCCAGTGATAGGGAAGCATCGAGAACTGTGCTATGGAACACGGGGATCTCGCGAAGACCCCTGCATACTACTGTAGTCCATTGTGCTAGGGTGCAGCCTGGGTCTTAGGGCTTTACAGCTTGCCAAGGTTGGAGACTACTGCTCTGGGAGCTTTGCAGGGCTCCCTCCCACTTGGCGGCGGGAGCTGGGGACCTCCCTCGGTGTGGCCCGAGCCTCTCCTGGACAGCATGAGACTCCACCGCCCCCCAGTCCGGCCCCATGCTCTGTTACAGGTTTGATGCAAAACAATATAAAGGTTCAAACTCCGAGAAGATCTATCCTCTCAGCACAGCTTTCTCGGCCACCAGGTTCTTTTCTCCACTCTGGCTTTATCATTTCATAGATCAGCTCTCCCCGAAGATCTGGCCAACGACCAAAATCCTCAGCTACCCGGGCTTTCATTGAGTTCACCTGCTGGGGAAAGGCTGAAGATTGCCCGGCCTTTGCAAACCCTGCCGCTCTCTCTCACAGCACAGGTGTGCAGCCCGCACCACCTCTCTGAGCTTAAAGGTGAGGCCTGTGTCCGTGAGGACACTCAGCAACCTGCTGGCAGGGCTCACTGCGCTCTGCTTAGTTCCCAGGACTTCTCCAACCGCACTGGAGTCTGCAGCACGCTCTCCAAACTCAGAGGGCTGCAGCTGGAGGCATCCCAGGCCTGGGCCAGCCGAGGGGCCCACGCTGTGTGGTCAATGTGGCGTGGCTCAGCCTGGAGCCTGGGGAGGGGGCAGCAGCTGGCCCAGTGGGCTGGGCTCAGGTGAGATTTCTACTGACGAGCAGATTCTGCTACTCTACAAAAGGCTCAGTTCTTCTTTCCCTATCCTTAAAAAAAAAAAAAAAAAAAAAAAAAAACAAAAAAAAAA
>NW_022900931.1:28485752-28532023 GCF_012274545.1 Fukomys damarensis | reverse complement strand
AAAAAAAAAAAAAAAAAGGAACCAAAGAAAAATGGAAATAGAGCTTTTGCAGATAGAAGGGGACCAAGAAGGGAAGGAGCAGAAGGGAGAGGGGGGCAGTTGGGGCAAAGAGGGTGAAAATGTTCTGTGCAGTGCCAGCTCCCCACCATAAGTCTGAGCACTGTGTGCTGCAGACATGTACTGACAAAAAGCAAGTAAAAAATTGAAAATACTGAAAATGGCTAAAAAACGTTCGGCCTCTCCATTCTACAGGTAAGGAAACTAAGGGGGAATGTGACTTCTCCGTCACACAAAGGCAGAGCTCGTGTCTGGAAGCCAGGCTTCCAATCAAGGCTCCCTTGCTCCCCGACAGGGAACCCAGACTGCGAGCCATCTCTGAGAGTCAGGAGGGGCCTGGCGTCGCTCTGACGAGAGGAAGGGGCCTTGGAGGCCTGGCTCGGGGCGCGGCGACGCAGTGCTTGACCTGGCAGGCAGAGGGCGCTCTGACCCGCGACTTGGCCACCGCAGAGCTTGCTCTTTGGGCGGCAGTGGAGAAAACGGCAAATCCACGACTGTAGCCCGGGGAAGCGCGGTCTCGGGACCCGGCCACTCCACGGCGCGCGGGGGAGCCTGCACAGGAGGGCCGCGTGTGCCTGCAGGCCCACTGCCGGATGTCAGTCCCGTAGCTGGGCCCGCAGCCTTGACCTTGGTCCCAGGTGCCTGTAGTCCCGCTCCCTGCGCCCCCATGACCTCTGGCCGCTGCTTAAGCAGCACAGGGTCGGGGAGAAGAGGTGGAGCGGACCGTGCTGGGTCTCAGCCAGAGAAACGGGTTTCTGCCCTCCGCTGAGCAGGAGCTGAAGCAGAGTGCAGACGACTCCAGGGCACGCTGACCCTCGGGCTCTGGGGAGTAGTCTGGACTGTTCTCCAAGGCAGTCGCCCAGGAGAAACAGTGGAACGATGCGTGTGACGGACAGAAAACCTGCTCCCTGCGCGGCTGTTGCAGTGCTGACCCTCATGGGCGGGAGGAGACCTAACTGCTCAGGAGCGCACAAGAGCAGAGCTAGTCCCAGGCTCGGGCGCCCGGCAAAGTCCCTGCCCTCTCTGGACGCTGCTGTGGCACCGAGTGAGGCCAGAGCTGAAGCTACAGGGCAGCTGGAGAAGCTCTGCCCACGGTCTCCACTTGCTGTGTGCGGGGCAGACACCTCCTCGCGCTCCATGAACCTGATTTCAAGCTGGGTGGCTGGAGGGCGCGGGGGAAGCAGAGCCCAGGGCATTCCTTACCCTCTGGAGAGAGCTGGGTGCAAGGATGCACGCAAACACGAAGACTTACGCAAGGACGTGTGCGGGCACACACGCACGCGCACCTTCGCAAACCAGTGAGACCAGATGTACGCAGACATTCAGGGACCCACACCGCCACCCAAACTGCACACCGACACCCCTGCACACCTAGAGTGCACACACACACCTGCACTCCCACACGCTCCCCCAAGCCCCCTGCTCCTCACAGTCCAAGCTGTCCCACGTTTTCTGGGGAGGATGACTACGGGGTCCATCCAGGGCTGCACAGGGAAGGGGCAGGGCATGTCTGGCCTCCCTGGAGAAGGGCTGCAAGAGCTCCCGGACACCCATCTATCCCCCATGAGACTCACCTGCAGGCAGGCCACCCCGATGCCCACTGCCCCTGTGACCAGCAGATGGTCAGCCAGGAACTGCTCCAGCTTGGTTACGCAGCCTCCCTGGAAGAGAGCGTAGTCAGGGTGCCTTGGCCAGCGGGGTGAGGAGGGCAGCAAGAGGACCGGGAGGTGGGATGAAAGGGCCGGCCCCACCTGGCCTCTGAACTGCTCCCAGGCTCCCTGGGGACCCCAGGATGCTGTGGTGTCACTGATCTGAAGAGAGGACTGAGGCCCTGGGCTTCCCACCCTGCCCACCTGCCCCGGCCCATGGGAGCTCAGCACTCACCTCCACCTTGTAGATGTTGGAGGGGTGCACCCGCTGGCCACAGTGCGCCACCACTGTCTTGCAGCAGCTGTCTGGCACCCGGCGACCCTGGGCCTCCCGTGAGCGCACGTAGGCACTGTGCTGCCAGTCCGCTGAGCTGTTGCTGCCACAGCACTTGAACTGGAGGGGAGGAGGCAGCTGTAGTGAGGCCTGGCGTGTCCCTCCCAGGCCACTGGCCACAGTATTCAGCCTGTTCCCAAATGTTCTCCTGGATTCTGCCTTCTCTGTGGTGAGTGTCTGGTCCACAGGCTGGGGCACCGACTCGCAGCCTCAAAGAGTCACCCAAGTCCTTTGGGGAGACCAGACAAGAGGCCTAGGCTGGGGAGGGCTCACATAGGGGCTGGTGGCAGAGCCTGGGCCCCAGGCAGGGGCAGACGCATGCAAGGGAGGTCTCCTGGATGTTGGCCAGGAGGCAGAACCGGGCAACAGGGGCCCAGCCTTGCCTGAGATCCTGGGTGTCCAAATGGGCATTGATGCCTGAAGCTCCCAGACTGCAGGGGCACTGGGAGTGTCCTAGCACCCAGCCGTGGGCAGATCAGCATGGGGCCCAGGGGCTGGCATGAGCATCTGCAGCCCCAGGGTGGGGAAGTACCAGCTGACAGACGCCAGCTCAGCGTGGACTTGGCCGCTTCTGGCCCTGCATACAGAGGCTTTGAGGTCGGAGTCTGCACACAGCCAAGGATCTAGTGTGTGCTGGCGTGAGGGGATGGGGCTCAAACAGGAGCGGGCACGGGTCAGCTCTACTGATGTGTAGGAGGAGAGGGGACAGAGCCCATGTGTGGTGCAGAGGAGGAAGGGCCAGAAAGCTGCTGTGGCAGGAACAGGGTCCCAGGCACAGAGGCGGAGTGAACAGGAGCGCACAGGCAGGGCAAGGAGCAGCAGGCTGCTCAGGAAGCATCTTATTGGGCCACTGGTGAAACAAGGACAGGAAGCTCCCCTCACGGCTGCTGTGAGGACTGCAGAGCGACATGAGAAGCATCACAAAGGGCCACCCAGCACCCCAGCCTGCCTGCTGTGCGTGTCCATGTGTCATGGACCTAACTGCGGCACCCCACAGGGCTGGGAAGCTGCTGCTTTCTCAGCATGTGTCCCTTCCTGTCCGAGATGCAGGCCAGGTGCTGACTGTCCCTGCAGCGCCTTTCGGCCAGCTGTGTCCTTTGTGCACACACCCGCACCTACCTCTCCTCAGTGGGGCTCCAGCCCAGCACTGAGTCGGCATCCCTTCCTGAGTTAGGTCCCCCCGACAGGGTCTCTCCCATGTGTTGTCTGGCTCAGTTCTCACCGTACACCTCTGGGTGGGCCCTTGGGTGGGGCTCCCCTGTGCCCTGCCTGGCCTGCTTCCTGTGAGGGGACCCTCCTGATGTCCCCTGGGAGCAGGGAGTCTAGGACTCACTGACCTCCTCCTCCTTCCCCACTTGCAGCTTCCCTGCTCCAGGTGAGGTGGGCTGGGGCAGCAGGCAGGGACCCAAAGCTACTGGAATTTCCCCACATGCACTGCAGGGCTCTAGAGCACGCTGTCCAGCAGAACTTTCTCCGAGGCAGGAAATGTCCTTGATCTGTGGTGGCCACATGTGGTTCCACAGTGCGTGAACTGCGTCCAGAGTGACAGGGACTGAAATCTGTACTTTATCTAACTTTGGGTGTGGACATCCACATGGACAGCATGGCCTGTCTCCTTCAAGAGGCCGGGACTGTGGGACTCACTGGAGCGGTCTGCTTGGCTGCTTTGGAAAGAAGAGTTGTGTGCTGTCCCTCAGCACTCTGGCCAAGGTGGTCACGTCTCTGACCTCTGGCTGCCTGCCCTGCTGTCCCTCTGGGCCTTGGATCCCACTTCCTGAAGAGAGGAAGGCAGCCACAGCCAGAAGCTGAGACGGACTCTTCCAGCAAGGCCAGCTTCCTGCTCTGGTGCCAGAACGGATCGGCCGCAGGAGAGTTGGAGGAGGTCGCTGGGGCCATGGTGGACATGACGGCAGAGGACGGTGAAGCAAGGGCACCAGGCTCTGGGAGGATGTCCGTGGTGACCGGGGACACCTGAGACACCTTGACCTTACGTCTCTGAGAAGCTCATGTTAGGGATGCAGCGAAAGCTCAGAGAAGGGCAGGAACTTGCCCAGAGTGACACAGGGGGAGGGGAGAGACAGAGTCAGGATGTGAACTGCGCTCGGGAGGCTTACGTCCTGCTGCAGACGATCCACTGAGGCCGTGATCTCCATGGCCTTGGGCTGCCCATAGCTCTCTGCCAAAGTGCGGTTCAGGTGCTGCTTCAGTTCCTCACTCAGCTGCAGAGGGAGAGCAAAAGTGGGACCCCTGCCCCTGCACGGGGACGGTGGGCTCCAAAGCCTCCCCCACATGGCTGCCAGGATAGCAGGGCCCTTAGTGTCCTGAGGAGGCACAGGGACAGCTCAGGTTGCATGGGCTGGGGCTGGGCACAGGCTGCTTTCTATAAGCTTCGGATTTGCACTGATTATGAGGGGATGCTGTTAATGACATGGTGGCCCTGTGGACACCAGAAGGATACTGGTCCCTGCAGTTGTATTGCCCCACCAGCCAGTGTCACCCTGCCCACGACCCAGAAACCCCTGGGATAGGAGGGACCCCAGCCAGTCACTTCCTCCTCGTCCAACCCAGGCAGAAAGGCTGAGCCTCTTTTCTGCCTGGCATTTCTCCCTTGCCCAAGCCTCTCTCGGGAGCTTTGTCCTCTGTGCCTCCTCAGGAGGGACAAGGGTGGCCCTGACGCTGAGGGAATGTCCCTCCCCAACTTCCTCGTGGACACCTCAGCACCACAGACGTGTCGGGAAGATGGATCCAGATGCCGAGCACTGTCAGCCCTCACATCAGGGCCGCCTGCATGTCTGCCTCGGCCTCGCCGCCTCCCACTCACCCTCTGGTAGTATACATGGGCCAGGACCCCTGCCACCAGCTCCACGAGGAAGATGACGAACAGCAGGCAGAAGTACTAGGAGCAAGGAGGGAAAAAGGGATCAGGGTGCCGAACATTTGCTGTCTGGTGGCGGCCCCCTTGCCCTGCCACCCTCTTCTCCCCAGAGCTCTGTGCCAACAGCCTCTGCCAGCTGCTGGTACGGACTGCCCGTGCCCTAACTCATGGTCTGCTGGCCCCATCACACCTGCACCACTCTTCACTGAAGCCTCCTGGATGCCAGGCGCAGGCACCATGACCAAGATGGTCCTGGCACCAAGTCCCTGGAGGAGGGACAGACGCACAAGTGGTCACAGCGCTGCTATGCACAGGGCTGCCAGCCGAGCTCTAGGAAGGGTATGCAGCCAGGCTGGGGTCTGCAGAAAGCAGTGAGCAGGCCAGTAGGCAGGCACAAATGGGAGAAAGCAGGGCCCGGGTCGGGCAAGGTGACTCATGTCCAGCCCCATGCCCTGGGTACCTTTCTGGCCTGCAGGGCAATTCTACCTTTGTTCACCAGGCCTGATTCCCCCCAGGGTCAGGCTGCTCTTGGCTGCAGCCCTGTGGCTGCTGCCATCTTCCAGGCTGTGCCCTCGGGTGGCTGGCAGAGGTCAGGTCCTGCCTCTCCCACAGCCTCTGCACAGCAGTGAGGCTGCTGGGTACTGCTAGGTCCCACTGTGTCCTCTCAGGAGCCAGCAGGTCAGACCCACATGGGCTGGGAGGAGACAGGGACAGGTGACAAGCAGGCTAGATGCAGCAAAGAAGCAGGAGCAGCTGAGGGGAGAGGAGAAAGAGGGGCCACTCACGAGCGCCTGTCTCCAGACTTCCCAGCACTGCCCAGCACCTGGCCACATGAGGGATAGGCCCACGGTCACTGGTGCACAGGCTCTAGGGATGGCCCAGGCTGGGATGAGAGCTGAAGCTCCAGGCTCCCAGGCAGGGCAGGAGCTGGGCAGGGGAGGCAGCTGTTGGGTCCCCGAGAGGGAAGGTGGGTGGGTGGCCTCTTCAGAGGCAGTGCGTGGGCCGAGGCCTCCCTGTGGGCACTCAGTCAGGGCGTGGCATGGGCAAGGCTTCGGAAATACAGGGAGGGCATGTTTCTCTTCATGGAAAAGAACTGAAGCACAAAGCTCCCTTTTGCATTAAGTCAACACCTTTTCTCCCCACAGAAATTTCATTCCAGCTTCGGAGCTGGGGCTACAGGTTAGTCTTTGGGTCTGACATGGCCCCAAAGGCTGACATGTTGATGGCTCTGTCCCAGGGCAGCAGTTCGGAGAGACTGAATCTCATCAATGAATCATCCACTGATGGAGATATCATTATATGGCGTTCTTGGGAGGTGGTGGAAACTAGGAGGTGGGCCTAGCTGGAGATGGGGAGAACCGTAGAACAGATCTGTCCCTGGCCTCTCTGTTTCTCCTCTCCTTCCTGACTGCCATGAATTAAGCAGCTTCCCTCTGCCACACCCTTCTGCCAAGTTTCTTCCTTGATGCAGGCTGGAAACAGTGGCACCAGCTGACCATGGACTGAAACCTCTGAAACCATGAGTCGAAGAAGCCTTTCCTAAAAGTGTCATCCCAGGGTCCTCTGCAACAGAGATGGAAAGCTAACTCACATGGGACAGACCTGCCCTAGCACCTGGGGGCCTGAAGAGTCCCTGGCCCCTTTTTCTCCCTACTCAGGGTCTACACTGCCCCAGGAGAGGCTCCAGCCTGTGTGTCCAAGCTCTGTTCACTCACCCCAGGATTAGGCCTCTTTCGGCTGAGGAGGTACAGAGGAGGCCTGGTGGGCGGGCCTCATCCCAGTGGTCCCACACAAGCCACAGGACACCTGTGGGCTCTGCCTCGAGGCTCAGGCCATCTGGACAGGAGACTGAGGGCCCTGGGTGCCAGGGATGGGGTCTCAAGCCGGGGAGAAGTTCCATTCTGTTGGCCTCCTGGACTCTGCTCTGCCTGGGTCTCAGGATGGTCCTGAGTGGGACCCAGGGAAGCTGGGGTGGGAGCCCTACAAAATGGGGTGTAGTTTGTCCCTCTCCACTCTCAGAGATGGGGCTGAAGACCCGGGAATGCTGGGGCAATGCCATTCAACGTGCTGGCTTTGGTCGGTTGGCCGCCACGCCTGTGTAAATGAGAGATGCACGAGGGCTGCACAGGCTGGGCTCTGGCCTTCCCAGGTCCCATGTGGGGGACAGGCCTTCCTCTCCTGGCCAGAGGGTGGTGATGGTGTCACACTCCTTGTCCACCCGAGGTAGGGGTGTGAGCAGCCCTCAGGTGTGTGCCTGGGCACCCCCGTGGGACAGAGGAAGCGATGGTGGCGTGTCCATGAGCCTGGGCAGCCTGGACACCAGCAGCTAGGAGGCAGCACCTCGCCGCCCACGTCCCTTCTCTGTCCGCACCATCAGCTCTGATAAACGCCTGATGCTAGTCCTGAGATGTGTCTCACTGGCCCCCAGGGCAGTACAGTTGTGTCTGCACACAGGCAAAGAAGAGGGAGATGGGGAGCCCCACCCTTAATGTCATGGCAGGCTAAACGAGTACGTGCAGTCTCTCAGGGACCGGTTTGGGGATCCCATGAGCTGTGTGACCAGCAGGGTCGTCAGTGGGAGAGAAAGGCGCCTGTGGTGTGCAGAGCACCCCTCCGTGCGGAACGGAGCTCCAGCCTGTAAGATGGCCAGGCTGGCTCGGAGGGTAGAGCAGCTTCCCTGGCAGGAAGGCTGCAGGTGTATGACTCACCTGTGCAGGGGAGGCCTTCAGTCACAGCTCGAGGGGTGACAGCCCCTGGGACACAGGCAGAGCCGTGCTTGTGGGGCTCCACCCTCCTGCAGGATGCTAGCAGCCCTGGAGTGAGGCGGCTGCTGAAGTTCTGGGTGACACCACAGGCGCACACAGTCACTCACCTCTGCCCTCCCACCTTCCCTTACCCTGGGGCCAGCACAGGCATCCGAGGGCTCCTGTGCAAATCCGAGGGGTGATGCTTGCAGTCCCCTGCCATCTGGGCCAGGGTGTTCGGCCTTCAGCACCTTTCTCCTGGACCCCCTGCCCAGACTTCTGGTATCTACTGGACCTTTCAGTTTCTAGCTCAGTCTTGGCTCCTCTAAGCCACAATGGTGGGCGGCCATTGCCAACCTCTTGAGGAATGCCCACAGTGCTTCTGTGAAAGGGCACGAGAGAGGCAGCATGATGCAAAGAAACAGCATGTACACCCAGGTACGGGTTACTGTGAGCACGCAGCTAGCTACACTCTGAACCACAAAGCAAAGAGGAGAGCTGATGCAAGGCTGGGTGTGCTAACTTAGTTGACACTTCCTCATTGTCCGAGTTGCACCTGCTGGAACTTAGAAACACAGAGTAAACGTTTCCCTTGAACTTGGCCTGCTGGAAACTGATTTGCTTTAGACGCCATGAAGCCTGGGCTCCAGCTAGTTATTCTAAACCCACTGAGCTACCTGTGACAGGCGATCCTTCCATAACCAAACAAGCTCTGCTCTCTACTTATCTACACAGGACCAGGATAAAGAAAGCACTCCCGTTCCCTACTTTCTGGGACCCTCCCTACACCCCACAGCAGCTACGTGTCTTCTTATACTTCTAACAAACGCTTCCCCTTTAACCTCCTTTCCATTCGCGGTTCTATTCCTTGTTGGACAAAGGACTCAAGGGGCCTGGTCATAGCTGTTTCCCACTTCCTCTGCCCACTTCCTGCTCACCCGGTTCCTGCAAGCGCCTTCCTCGATTCTTCCTTCTGCACCCTGCTGCCCACCTGTCGCTCCTCTGAGGGCCTCACTTTGGGGCACGTGTCTGCCACCGAGTGACTGTGCCATCTCGTGGCTTCTTCTGGCTTCTGCACGCTGCCCAGGATGCACCGGTTGCAGAAGCCCCTCTGGAGCACTCCTGGTCTAGATGGGGAGAGCACTTCCCTGCGAAGTGCCCTTGCTCAAGAACCGCATCTGTAGGGGGCAGCGGCTTCACCTCCTCTGTGCCTGAAGACACAGGGCTGTTGCTTCAGTGAGGTTCTCAGGTTTTCTCAGCCTGCCCTGAGTTAGCCCCGGGGTGGTCACTTGGCAATGCCCGGAGATGTCATTCTGCTGTCACCACTGGAAGGGAGAGGCTTGGGTGCTGCTGCCCACCTGCCAGGCACCTCCTCCAGTCCTGGGCGATGGCGCCTGGGTGCAGCCAGTCCCTGTGCACTGGAGCATGGAAGAGGATCTGAGGGAAGTAACTTCTGAGCCACCTAAGACGGGTGCACAGGAGGAGTTTCTCCATGTGCCTGCCTTGGGGGGGCTCTTCTGTGGCTTAAATTGCTCGCCTTGGCCCAAGTGAGGAGCAGGGACATCTACACAGCCTCTGTCCCTGTTTCCAGGGGAAAGGCCACGGGGTCAAGGACACTCCAACAGCCCTAGGGGGTGGCTGGGCAGAATCTGTCTTCTGAAGCAGCTGCAGCCCTCAGCTGAGCTGAGGAAGGGTTTGTAGGGAGATTTGCATAAGAAGTTCATGCTAGGTAGTATCTGCCTTTAGGCATAAGAGTGTTTTGGTGTCAGTTTTTGAATTACTAAACAAAAGCCAGTAATAAGAACCCCTCGGGGGTATGGTATTTAGAAGTGCTGCACCTCAGGTTGGTTAGTATTTACCAACCCCCTGTCTGACACCGCACCAGCAGAGCCCACCTTTCTCCTGAGGGGGCATCAATCCACTGGCCTGCAGGAGCTGTGCAGGCTTTGCCCTTGAAGCCTGCTTAGGAGGAGCACAGGGTACAGCTTTCCCCCAAAGGAAGCTGTGGACAGATACCTCTTCCCCTAAAAGTAAGTGAACTTGCTGGACAGGGTGAATACTCCAGGGAGCACCAAAGGGGGTGCTCAGGGCGGTGGCAGCCAGCGCGAGAGCTCTTCCGGGTGCCAGCCCTCTCTGCAGTCCTTCCCACCACCGCTCCCCACCACCCCCAGCTGAGCTCCGGCCTTGCTCCTCACAGAGCCTCGTGAGTTGGCACCAGGTGCACCGTGCAGGTGAGGACACATGTCCAGGGAGGCTGAGGGCTGCTACCCTGCCCTGCCATGCAGGGCCACTGTGGTCCCCCCAGAAACAACCGCAGGTATTTTGGTTTGATGGAAACGAGGAACCAGTGTTCCAGAGAAAGATCTTGCCGCCTGCCTCGCCATCTTCCTTCAGAAGGAACAAGCGTGTTAAGCACAAAACAGGCCTCAAGCATTAATCTTTCCCTGGGCCATGCATCAAAGTATTTTTCCTCTTAATTCTTTAATGGAACAGTTGGAGCTAGAAGTGAATTTGGATCCTTTCTAAAATTACAGATCCAAAAGAAAGCTGGGGCAGCACAGCATCCTCCGAACCAAGCCAGGGCTGTCTCTATGGAGAGACTGCGGGAGATGCAAGGAAACATTTCTGTTTGAGCCATTAAGGTGATTCATCAGAATTCAGCCTTCAGAGGGGCGAGCTGGGCCCCAGGTAATTCCTGGGACAGATCTGCTGGCACGAGACACAGGCCGCTCATTTTTGAGAACTTTACAAAACTGGATTTTAGACTTTCTGCCACAAAAGAGGGAGGGAGCTTGCCCAAATGCTTCTCTTCTGACTCTGCCAGTTCTGCATGATTAGACAAGGAAATGGTTTGCAGAGCTTCCGGCCAGGTTGTGTCCGACGATGGAGGCTGGGTGTGCGGCAGCCTGGCAGGGTGAGGTGCTAGCGATTCTCAGGACAGCGTGGTAGCAAGGCAAAGACTCTGGTTAGGGGGCAGGGAAGAGGCCCCTTTGAGGCTGCGTGGGCAGGGCCGGGCGCTCAGACTGATACAAGCAAGAAAAGATGGAGCTGGCTGTTTAAGCAGTGAGGAACTCAGGGAAAATTATTTCCTGGCAGTTAATGGCTGGCTGGCAACAGCTGGGGATTTGTGCAGAAGAGAGACGACACGATCTGGGCGCCTCAAGCCAGTCCTGCAACAAGACCTCACAGGTGGTCTCCACCTTTCCAGCACCAGCACGGCTCGTGGTCGGGCCGTCCAGCCACAGCTGTGTTGGACTCTGGGCCTGGCCAGGCCACCGGGGCTGCTCCGCAGCCAGGCCATGAGGCCCAGGTCTGCCGGGGGCTGATCCAACGCAGCTGAGAGCCCAGGGCAGGGTGGGCTGAGGAAGTGGCCATCCCAGTGAGGGGAGGAGGGAGGGCAGGGAGAGGCCAGAAGGAGGCATTCTAGAGGCACAGGACGAGAAATCGAAGGCAAATGTTGAGGTTTCAGAGGATCAGGCTGTGGGTGTGTGCTGTGCAGGGCTGTGGAGGGAGAACCCAGGTCCTGAAATACAGGCCAAAGACAGGTGCCAGCCAGGCTTCCAGGGGATCTGCAGCAGGACTCAGAGTGGACCCAGGGCCTGGCCAGCCGGCTGCAGGGTGAAGACCAGGCTCTGGGAACATGGAGGACGCTGCTGCCCCTGGATGCAGGTGTGCAGCCATCCCACCACCCGGAAGGGCCTCTTCCTCACAGGCTGCTGAGAGATGGTGCAGCCTGCGGTGCTGTGCACACAGGTGGAGCCAGAAGGACTGGGGGAGGGGGCAGGAAAAGGCGTAGTGGCGGGGACCCCAGGAGGGGACAGGTGATGGGTGTCTACTGGTGTGACAGTAGGATGCAAGTCTCTTCTGAGGAAAGGAAAGGCTGAGAAGGAGAAATTTCAACCAGAGAGGCTGGAGACTTTGGGCTCCTGGAACAGGAGCCGGGAAATAGGGATCATCGAGGCGCAGCATGAGAGCTCTGAGCAAAGCCAAGCAGGGCTCTAAGCCACCTGCGCGGCCTTCACCTTTCCTGCAGGACCCTCTGCTGCTTACTAGGCTCCAAGACAAGAATGGAGCCTGTTTTCCCTCCCTCTCCTGCGTCCAGCAGAGCAGGGAAAGTTGCAAGGCTGACGGGTTAGGTGGTTCCTCTGTGCACAGTGGAGAGGATGTGGGGAGGAAGTCAGCCTGCCCACCTGCTGCCGCCTGGGGAAGGTGGGCTCAGGCACAGAGGGGCAATAGGGGAACGGCCAGACGCTGTGTGACCCACTGGGCCTCCCTGTGAAACGTTCTCTCGGGAAGGATGTCTTGGAGCCACAGTCCACCACAGGGACTGCAGCATGAGCCTCCTCCGGGCTGACCTGTGTGCTGCGCAGGGAGCCTACGGAGGGAGCAGCCACCCTGTGCAGCAGCCACCCTGTGCGGCTTCTCACTGCTGTGCCTCCTGTCTGCCCGTGAACAGCCTCCTTCCATTGCCTGTCCTCAGGGGCCCCATCTTCCACTCCCTGCCATTCCTATTATTTCTCTGGGGCTTCCCTGGGCCCTGGCCGTGCTGTGTCTAGCTCTGGGTGGTTTTGTCCCATGTCTTTCTCCAGTTACGAAGTCAGATCTACAATCTGCCCAGGAAAATGGATGCGGAAGGAAGGACGGTGGGTAATCCTCGAATACACCCTTACAAGTTCCTCACAGATTGGGCTTCACTTGGAAAGAAACCAGGGATCCTAGGCTGCGGAGAGGGTGTGTGCCCATTTGCTGTGTCCAGGCATAGGAGAGCAGGGTACAGCCTGCCAGGCACAGCAAGAAAGCCCTGCAGCAGGCTGAGGGGAGTTACCGGTTCCCACCAGGTGGAGGATGTGGGTGGAGGGCCCAAGCTCCAGGTGTGCCTTCTGCACACTCCGCACGGAGGAAGGCTGAGTGTGTGTGGGGGGCGTATCTGTCCTGGCTCAGAGCTGATTTGCCCATGGACTTTTTGATGATGTCAGTGCAGCCCCAGGGAGTCAGGGCTAACTGTGTCTTAGAGTATTTGTACCATTTCCGCAGAGCCTGGGATGGGCTGTCCTGCCATTCCCGGCCTCCACTGCATTAAGCACATGGGTTGTCCCTCTGTCCGGAAGGAATGGTAGATGCCCAACACTCTGGCTGTAGGTTCTTGGTCCCTCTGGGACTTAGGGGTAGCTGATTCAAGGACCAAAGTGCCACAGGAGGTGAGGACACCCTGTGGCTGAGGGAGGAGCCAGACAAAGTGACAAGCCATGGGCAGGACACAGACTCCCAGGCTTGGGACCTGTTTCCTTCTGAACTTCTTATCATCTCCAGCTTTTTGGGGGGTGCAGCCTCGAAAGGCTGTGGAGACCCTAGGAGAAATGGCTCTAAGCATAACTGTTTATGTAGGTCCCTTCTCAAAGGAGCTTGGCCATGGTGACAGAATGTTAATTAGAGCCACATTTTTATGATCTTTATATAATGTGGTGACTTGTTTCCTAAGACCTGAAAATACCTCCTCATCCTCACACGTACAAAGATGGGGTCACGGAGGTGGCAGAGAGGCTAGGCGACTTGTTAGAGGACCAAGAGAAACTCGTGCAAGTGATGGAGACCTGCCCCAGATTCTAGACCTTATTTCCCCAGTTAACCGTGTCTGGACACTAGGACGGAAGCATTACAATTCCGGGTCTCCTCACTTTCAGAAACTGGTTTCCAGAGCTTCTTACTTTTTATCCATTCCCTAAAAATAAAATAGCTCCCAACAAAGACCCAGTTTAGTCCAAGCCGTCCATCACAATCTTCATTTGGCTGAAGATACAAAAGTTTGCGAAGCCCTTGTTCAAAACTCTAGAAATAGCCCTCTGTTTGATGTGGGTGGCATCGGCCTGGTCATCGGCCTGGGCTTGGCTGGCCTGAATTATCTCCTCTGTCATGCAGCCGTGGCTAAAAAGAGATCTCCGGTGCATAATTGAGAGCCTATTCCCTTCTCCTTTGCAGATTCTGAAGGTGAGCCACTGTCGTCTCCTGGGAAATGGCTGAGGGTGGCAGAGGCTCCAGCCGGAGGCCCAGGAAGGACATGGCCTTGCCTTGCGTCAGCAGCTGCACTGTTGCCCTGGGGGCTCTGACCCAGCCTCCCTTCCGATGGGCTGGATGCCATCATTCAGATGGGGGCCTTGCTTCTTCTCTTTTCTCTTTGGGGATCATTTCCTAGCGAGCAAGAGACTCCTTGCCTTTGCCTTTGCAGCTTCCCTCAGCCTTCAGCTGATTAAAGATTTCAAAATGGTGGGGGAAAGGGAAACGAAGCCAGGAAGGGAACTTCGGGAACCACAGAGCACTTTTAAAGCACTGTAACCACACCATGTGACTTTAAATGGAGCCCGGTTTCAGAACTCTTGTGTCAGCCCTGGAAGCGCTGGCAGCTCCCTGACTGTAAGCAGGGTCCTCGGCCCCTTCTGGTCTACCCATGCTCAGTTCTGCCGTTGCTTCTGTGAGGCAGGGGATGCAGAAAAAGAAGGTCCCGGCCATGGGGTTTGCTGTTTGTTAGCCTGCTCTCAGAGACGCCTGACCTCGTGTCCTGCCCTGGTGCCAGTGCACACTTCTGGTCTCACTGTTCAGGGAGGCTGGGCCAGAGACCCATGGAAGGGGCAAAGCAGAGCTGAGTGCACAGAAGCACCTCCGGCCAGCCAGCCTGTGCCAGGGCCTGTGCCACACCGGCTCCAACCCCAGGGGTGGCCAGCTCTCTGCCTGTGACTGGGAAGAGAGAAGGTGGGTGAAGAGGTTCCGGAAGCCTCCAGTCTGCCAGTCCACTGAAGTCCACCTCCCTCCCGGCAGCCCAAGGCATAGGCTCGGTGCCTTTGGGCAGAATCCAGACCAAATGGCATCCAGGTCACGTCTGGGGAGGCGGGCGACATCGTCCTCCACGGTCAGCCTCACTTGAGGATGTGGAGGAGGAGAGGGAGGAGAAGCAGCCACAATGGGGGCACCAGGAGCAGAGCGAGGGGGGGACTGAGCCCTCAGCCTCTTTCTGGCCTTTGTGCCCACCCAGAGGAGCAGCTCTTCGAGCTCTCCCAGGAGCCAGAATTGGGAGCATCCTCTAGTAATGCCTGAGGGAGCCCTCTCCCCTCACTGAAACGTCAGCTCCCTTCCAACCCAGAAAGCTTTGACCCAGGTGGGCTATTTAAGGGGTAAGGAAGCCCTGGCTGCCCTGGGTATTCAGCTCCACCGCCAGGCCCCTGCCCTCCTGCCTGCCTGGTCTCTGCTGCTGTCCAGCACCGACTCCCCAGGACGAGGCCCCTGGGCCTCCTGGAGGGAAGCAGCTTTCCAGGGGAGCCCAGCCCCGACCTCAGTGCTCTGCAGGCTGAGGTAGGCTGGGACCCAGGAAGGGCGCAGGGTGTTGTCAGCTTCAGAACTTCATGTTTTCCTGCTGCCTCACATCCCCACATCAGGCTGTGAGCAACCTGCCCAGTGACCAGTCACGCCAGGGCAATCATTGGCCCTGCCACAAGCTCCCCTTCCTGCTCCTGATGGGACTGGTGACCTCCCCATGTACCTCCTGAGGTCCCACACAGGGTCTTCCCTTGCTCTAACTCAGCTGAGCCTGTTTCCTTGGCCTCCTTCCAGGGAGCACTCTGGACAAACCGCCTCACCCCTGCCTGTCCTCTGTCCCCACCATCACCTGCACATCATGAAGAGAGGGGAAAGAGAGAGAGAGAGATAGACAGACACACAGACAGACAGAGACAGGGAGGGGAAAGAGAGAGAGAGACTGAAAGACAGAAAAACAGAGAAGGGAGAGAGAGAAGCAGGGACAGAAAGAGGCTTAGGAGACAAATTAAGCATTTAATACCTGGACATGATTTAGATTTTGACTCAAAGTTAAAAACAAAGAACAGTGTTTTGGGTCAGTTAGGAAATCCAACACTGCCTTGTTACTTTGCGACATTACAGAAAGAGTGTGGCAATAATAATGTTTTCTAAAGCATCGCCCTAAGCTGAAGAGAGGCATGCTGGAATATCCAGTGGCATGGTTCTGGGGTGCCTGGGAGGGGCCAGGGCAGATCTCAGGGAGCGGGGGTGGGATGAGGCCGGCTGTGTGTGGGCACCCGGGGAGCTCCGGGTGGTGGGGGAGACCTGGGCCTTTGAAGGTTATCAGAAGGAGGCAGAGGAAAGAGAGAGGAAGAGGAGCGGGAAGAGGAGGAAGGAGGAGGGGGAGGGAGAAGTTTAGGAGAAAGAGGAGGAGGAAGAGGGAGAAGGGCGGGAAGAGGGGCTACAGAAGAGGCTAAGGCTGCCCTGCTGCTCCTGTCCAGGAACCGCACAATGCAACCGGCCCAGGCCCCAGGCAGCCACCCCACCTGGCCATGCTCTGGCCTCGTGCCCTTCTCATCCAGGCCGGGCCATGCCTGTCTCTGGGTGGAGCCCAGTCGGGGCAGTGGCAGGACTCTCCCACCCTCAGCACCCGGGGCAGCACTCACTGTGGAGAGGCAGCCCCTCTGCTCCCGGAGGACAGCGGCACAGCCCAGGAAGCCAGTCACCGTGACAAGAGCACCCGCGGAGATGAGGGTGTAGGCCGAGGCGGCAAAGGTGCTGGAGGCTAGGATGCTGAGGTAGCCGCTCTTCTCGGCCAGGGTCCAGACACCCACGGCCATCACTGCTGCGCCGCCCACCTGCAGGAGATGAGACAGGGTGGAGGCAGGGCCTGCTGGACGCACATGCTGTCCATGCAACTAGCTCCCTTCCAAACAGCCGTGAGAAGCTTCTGGTGTGGGTTTGCTGTGAGGATCGGAGGCCTGGCCGCGTGGAGCCTCACTCAGGGTCCTCCTGCCTGGGAGTGAGCCGAGAGCCAGATTTTGACTCTGGGCCTGATCCCAGTGCCAGGCCCCTCCGAGGGTGCCTGTGAGCAGGGATGGGTGCACCTGTGGGGCCTTAACCCAGCCATCCAGAGGTCACTGATGGCTCCACTGCTGCCACCTTCCTCGGGTGGCACTTTCAGTGCTGCCGCTCCCTGGGTCTTCCATCAGGGACTCTCAGGTCTGTTCTGGAGATAAAGTGGCTGCAGGAAAGGCCAAGGGCCATAGTCCTGCCTGGGGGGCAGGGCCACCCACTTAGCCCCACTGCCTACCCCCGGGATGGTCATTGTGCTTCATGCTATCCACAGAGGATAGGGAGGGAGCTGTCTTTCTCACTGATGGTCTGTTTTCCTCCCCGTCCTGAGGGGGTACTGCCTACTGCAGTCAGAGGGCACAGGGAAGACATGGCAGGGCCCTCAATAAGGCTGAATGACTGTCAGTGACTGTCACACTGTGGAGCCGTGTGCGTGTGTGTGCGTGCGTGCACCCTCAGGGTGCCAGTGTGGAACGCTAGGGAGCATGCCTGGGATGTGAGAGGACACCTGGGACTTCTAACCACATGGCCGCGAGGGAGGACTTCTGCTGCCCTCATTCCCCGGCCCCCACTTAAGAAAGGTTCCCATTTAAGGATGGATGGTGGATGCTCCTCAAGGGGTCCTGGGTGTGACCAAAGCTAGAGGAGCACCCACACATCCTGGGGCTGCATCCACTCCTTCAGTGCTTTTCCTTGTCTGCCTGCTGCAGGCAACGGCATTCCCTGTTCACTGTTCTGGGCAGCCTTCAGCTGAGGGGTGGAAGACAGCTCTCAGGGATTAACATGCGCCAGGCGTCTATACACTCGGTGTGTGTGCACTTGGCCATTGCCCTTCTGAACTGTGAGGGTGGGCAGCGTGTATGGCTGTCTGCAGATGAGGAAACCGAGGCTGGGGAGGATAAGAAAGTGCCCAAGTTGACACCATTAGAGTTTCAGAACTGAGATTCAAGATCAGGTCTTCTGGGGGCAAATCCAGGGCTCTGTCTCTGGATGCCATGGAATGGATGGGCCTGCATCTCCACCCCTGCTTTCAAAACAGCTCTGACTTCTTCCAAGTGCTATTTCACCTTCAGTGGTTCCCCCTCCAGCTGTGAGAACCAGGTGGAAGGATGTCACCTGGGGCCACAGCTGGGCCACCCAGGTGAATGGGACAGGAAGTGGCATCTCTCTTCCACCCCACCCCACGACTCACACTTCTCTCTCACATTTCAGGCTCCCCAAGACTGGGATGCATCCTGTGATTAACAACCTAAGGTACTTGGCAGCACTGTTTCTCATGGAACAGAGATCAGTGACATGTCTTACAACTGCTGCTGTCTTAGCTCTGGTGAACCCCAGGTTCAATAATTCCCCCAGTTCTCCATGGTCGTGGGTTATCAATGGTCCACCCAGCCTTGGCAAGCCAGGGCTTTCCTGAGTGTGAGGCAATGGAGCTGAACATGGGACGAGGCGGCCCCTCCTCGCCCCCCGCATAACCAGTGAGACTGTCCGCAAAGCATCCCACACACGCTGATTTTTGTCCCTTACGACATTTCTGGAAGGCTTGGGTGAAAGCCTCAACTTTGTACAACCAGCTGGGTGACCCAAACATAGTCCATCAAGCTCTCAGATAGACCTCAGCTTTTAGCTCTCAAATAAGGGAGTTATTAGGTCAGTAGTTTCCAGGCTATATCCACTCAGAACCTTTTCATTTCTTTTTCCCAAGGTCAGACTTTGGCCTACCAAACACAGTGAGTTAATTAAATGATAATTCCTTTCTCATTTTTTATTAATCAAAGACATGTGATAGCGTCAGGTAGAGGTCCTGAACACCAGTCAGCTTGCTGGTCAATCCAACCATGCTGAGTTGCTCTCACCCCAGCCAAAGCCAGGAAATTTGGCCTCTAATGGATGATGTCCATGGAAGGGTGCACGTCCTCTATTTGCCGTGAGCTGCTTGACCCTGTTTTCCCCAAACCAGAGTGTAGGCTGAGCAACTGGATCCAGGATCACCAGAATACGTCTGCTTGGGGCTGGGGACAGTTAATGATCATGTCCTGGGGGACAAGAAGCCAATGATGAAAGGATTTGGGTCTCTTGTCCAGAGAGATTGCCTTGCACATTAAATAAGACATTCAGATCCAGGGGCCGAAGACCATTCCTGAACTAGGTGAGGAGCTTTGGTTGATGGGTTCTAAAGTCTTCTCCACCTCTATGTCCCTGTTAAGCCCTGGCTCCACAATCACCTAGGGAGTCAGGAGAAACGGAGGCCACATTCCAGACCAATGAGCATCCTTGGCAGTGGGGCTAGGCATGAGCATTTTCTCAAGTTCCCAGGGAGAAGCACAGCCCTGATTTCATAACTAGTAGGGCTCCAAGAGTTCTGCTCCCGTCCCCCAGTGGGTGGCGTTGTGCTGACTTCAGAACACACCTGGCTTTGGACCTGACCACGTTGCTCTGGGAGGGTGCACTGAAGCTTCGCGCTTCCCCAGGGAGTAGTTGCTAGGAGCACTGTAGACCTTTGCTCAGGACTTGAACTCTAGCCTCCTCTCCACCCTTTGTAGAAGCTTTGAGGTAGAAGGTGGGATAATGAGAAGCATAATTTTCCGTCAGCCCAGGTAGAATCAGATTAGGTAGAAAAGTAAAATGCAACTCCCAGGGAAGGTGTGGGGCCATGGGAAACATGGTGGAGGGAGAAGTGGGCTGCTCCAGCCAGACTAGAATCTTGCAAAGCAGGCTGAGCATGCAGGTGGGCCAGGGTGGCAGACGGGTCCCCAGTGCATGGTCCCCGACGACGCAGTGTCGGGAGGGATCTGCAGGGATATGCTGCCCTGAAAAGGTCTGGAAAACAACAAAGCCAGGCTCATTCTGGTGTCTGGAAGTCAGGAGATGCATCTTCAGCCCTCCCAGTGCATGGGACACCTGGTGAGGGCAGCAGGGAAAGGGACACCACCTGTGAGTAGCCTGAAGGAACAAGAGTCCAAGTTCTGCCTGGGACTTGGTCAGCTCTTTGGAAAACCACCTTTCCTGCAGACAGGAGAGGAAAAGCTGCCAAATGTGGAATGGGGGGTAGAAGTCAGAGGCCCTGGGCCCAGTCCTGCTGTGCCCCTGACAGCTGTGTGGTGGTGGGATGGACATGCAGCCTCTCTGTGTCTCCCTTCTTCACCTGTAACCCGGGGTGCTGGCTGGGAATAACTCCAAGTCCCTACGTGGGTACCCCAACGCCCCTGTAAGTACCAGGGGCAAACTTCTGCCAGTGCACCTCCAGCAGGGTGCTTCCGACCACGGCTCTGGAGGAAACCTCCTAAGCAGCAGAAAGAGGGGCAGAAGAGGCAGGGAGAGGAGGACCAGTGGCTCGGGGTACTCTGACCCCAGGCAGACTCAGCAGGGCATTTCATGAAACCGGCCTTGCGCTCTGTGGAATATTAGCTACTATAGCTTCAAAGCTGTCGCCTGTGGCCAATGAGCCAGAAAATCCTGCAGCGGGTAAAGCTGGTGTGGCAGGCAGGAGGACACCCAGGAACCGCCCATGACAGAAAAGGAACTGCCAGCACGTTGTTCAGGTCACTGCGAGGTTAGACCAGGGTTAGCTGAGCAGCCACGCATGCGAGGCCGGGTTGGAACCAAAGCTGCAGACCCACAGGAAAGCTGCCAGAGGGCCTGGGAGCAGGGCAGGGATAGGAGCGGCATGGGCAGGCCCTGGGGTCATAGTGGGGAAGCATGGCCTGGCCGGGAAGGCCCTCTCCCTCCAGGCCGGGGAAGCCCACGGCACCGGGGTCAGGACACACACCGCCACAGCATGACCTATGCTCTCTGCTGAGCACCAGGCTGCTCTGGAAGGGTCTGGGGCAGGGCTCACCCACTGGGACCGCACAGCCATCCATGCACTTGGCCCTGTGGCCCGCCCCGACCTGACAGCAGGGCCACATGTACCCTGTCTGCTCTCAGCCCCGCTTCCTGTCCCACCTGGAGGCGCCAGAGTCCTGCTTCCTCTGGCCTGGGCAGTGGACATCACTAAGGGTGCATCAGTGGGGTGGTCAGAGGGAAGACTTGGGGGTGAGAGCCCAAGTCCCATCCGAGCCCTGGCTTGATCGGCCATGAGAATCTGCACAAGCTAGGCAGCCTCTCTGGGACTCAGGTTTCCTCTTCCTTCTTTCTCTCCTGCTGAACTTCTACACATCCTCCTAAATTCATTTCAAGGGGGCCAGCTGCTCTCACCTGTGGGCAGGGCCGTCCCTCAGGACCCCTGTGACACCACCTCCTCCTTCCCGGGAGCCCTCAGCATGGCAGGGGGACCCCAGCCCCAGAGCACAGCCCTCTGCCCCAGAAGTCCATGGTGAGTGTGCCACTCGGTGGATGGGACTTGGCTGGGGCTGCACAGGTAAACTGCTCTCCACACTGCTGTATTTGCTGGTTTCTTGGGCAATGACACTTTCTCCCTGCTATATGACCATTATTTTAAAGGGGCAGTCTATACCCGATGGGGAGGGCCTCTTCTTAGGTTGTTAGGGCCTCAGTGCCAGGCTGCTGTGCCTTTATTCTCCTTCAGCACCGCCCATGGAGCATCTGCTTGGCAGTGCAGCCTCTCAGATCGCTGAGGGCACAGCCTGATAGCGCCCCTCTCCGTCACTTGTGGGTGGCCAGGTGGAAAGACTCGGTCACCACCAGGTGATGCCTGCCAGGGAGGAAGCCAAGTGAGTAACTTGCACACTTGGCCTGGGGTCAGGGAGAAGCCGAGGAGACCTTTGAGCCCACTGTTCCTCAGGCTGTGGGGCCCACTGCCCACAAGCGGGGTCCTAGGGTTGAGGGTGCCCCACTCCACACCCAGAACTCTGAGAGCCTAGGGGAAAGGAAGCTGCCACCAAGCACAGCGACTGGGCATTTCCTGCTTCTGAGGGGAGGAGGCGCTCTCTGTTCTCTGCAAGGTGTCCTCGGCTCAAACCCGTCCAGGGTGAGGAGTCTGTGTGCCCATTTTGTCAGGGGGAGGGTGGTTTCCACCGGGAGGCACTGTGTTCACGGTTCCATTTTAAAGAGCCTTGAACAGTAAATGAGAACATTACTCCCGCCCTTGGCATCCACCCTACCAAGAGGGGAAATCCCACAGGACCCCAGGGGGAGCTGGGAGGGAGTCTTTCTTCATGCACAGCTGGGCCCCAGCCCAGGAGCCTGCGGAAAGAAAGCACACAGCCCTCACACAGCCCCTCCACGGAGCTCTGCCTCTCCCCACTGGCTCCTCCCTCATGTTTCTATAGTTACATCAGCACAGCCTGTGAGAGCTACCCTGTGTCTCCTGCTGTAGCCTCTTAATTAAACCTCATTCATCTTAGCATCCCTGGGAGAGGGCTACAGTGGGAGGGAGGAGAAGGGTCCACGCCCTTCCTTTACATTCTGGAAAGAAAAACTAAGGCCCAGAGAGAGGCGATGGCCCAAGGTCACTAACTCTAGCAGCATAGTGGGGACAAGAAGTCCAGAACCCTAACATCCTGTTTGAGGCCCCCTTTACAGACTGAGCTGCAGACCCACCCGGGAAGCAAGCCCTCAGAGCGGAGTGCCCTGTGCTGTGCAGGGGCAGAGGGCTTTTACCGCCATGCTTCACCCACTGGCCCTGCCCAGGCAGAATGCACAGCCTCAGCAGGGGACACCAGATGCGAGGACTTCCCAGCTGGGCCTGGACATGAGCAGAAGGCTCTTCCCTCCCTGGCCCTTCCTGTGCCCAGAAGTGAGTCCCGGGCTGGGGCCACTTCCTTTCTGTCACCAGGGGTCCTGTGGAAGCGTCAGGGCCGAGCCAGCACTCAGGGAGGGACAGAGCTCCTGAGCAGAGGCAGCCACTGCAGCCTCTTCCAGCAGCCTGGCAGAGCTCCTGGGAGGCTGGGAAAGTTTTGATTATTAACACAGCCAAGCATCTAATTAAAATAATAAATTAGAGAGCAACACTGCAGGGCTGATGGGAGCTGTAGGGAGCCGTTCAGAAAACGTGGGGAGAAGAAGCACACTTCCCAGGCAGCCATACTGGGAAACCTGGGCACCTGCGCTTTCTGGGTTCATGAAGGAGGCAGGAAAGTGGTGTCAGGCCTGGCCCCCAACCTGAGGGGACAGGGCGATGGGAAGGACGCGATCACCAGCCTGCTCAGGCTGGGCAGACATCGGGCTGCCTGGGACTTTCAAACCTGGAGCGTGACTCTGGGCTTGTGAAATGCTTCGTGAGTTGCAGCCCGCACTTAATGATAACAGTCACAGAAAGCCGGAGAGTGGCACACTCTTGAAAGTGAGTTTAGTTTCATGAATAATGCTTCCTGTTAACATTTCTTACATGTGCATATGTTTCTTTTTTTCTTAGCTTTCCTTTTTGGGGTGGGTCTAGGAACTGGAGCAGGGCTCTACCAGAACCACATCCTTAGCCCCTGTAAATTTCATTTTGAGACAGTTTCTTGCTGAGTTGCCCAAGCTGGCCTCGAATATCCTTCTGCCTCTCTCTCCAAGAGGCTGGGATTACAGGTGTGCACCACCATACCCTGGCACATTTCTTACACAGGTGGCACCAGCACCGTGGGACAAGGTGTGGTTGCTCCTGTCCTCACGATGGCCATGCAAGACAGCAAACACCTACTATGCTCCCGAAACTGTACTGAATGTTTCTCAAAATATCAACCTCTAATTCTTATAGGCACTGGATTCTCATTTGTCCTGTGTGAGGGCAGAGTGACCAGGGGCTTTGTCTAATGGCTTGGTCTACCTGGACTGGCATCATGAGAGGTCATACACTGGGTGGCCTAAGCAAGAGAACTCATTTTTTCCACTTCTGGGGTCTGGAAGTCGAGGCTCAAGGCCCTGGCTGCCTCAGCTCTCAGCTGGCAGCTTTTCTGTGGGTCCTCACATGGCCTGTGTAGAGCTTGCCTGTGGAAAGCCTCTTGTACTTCCTATTGGGCCCAGAGCCCACCCTCATGACCGCACTTACCCTCCCTTTCATGACTCTCAAAAACCCTGTCTGCAAATCAGCCCCACTGGGTTAGGGCTTCAGCATGTGAAACTTGGAGGGGATACAATTCAGCCGAGGCACTGAACATTCTGCAGGAAATAATCATGGAGCTTGAATGCTGGGGAAACAGCTTCACATTCTGCAAAATGGAGTCTCACAGAGCTGTGCACAGCCCCAAGGGGCACTGGGAGGATGACCCAGGAAGACAGGAGTGGAAGGTCAAGCTGGAGGAAGCCCACAGTCTGTCCAGAAACCAGGAGACTTTTCCACTGCTGTGTTTGAGCACCCAGAACTACGCTTGACATTTAGTGGGTACTTAATGAAAACTGTGGAATGAACTTTTAAATAATCATTATCATTACTGACCCAGTACCAGAGTACCTGGCTGCCACATTAGCTTTGCTTACCACCAGAAGAAGACCTGAAGCTGGTGAGCCTGTTCCACATTTGAGGTAGGAGCCCCTCCAGGGCTGTGTGGAGGGTGGCAGGGGACAACTTGTGGGAGGCTCTAACCCAGCAGCATCTCTCAAATGTGGAGCTGCACAGTTGCAGGGAGCCCCGGGACCCTCTGTCCTGCACTGGCCTTGGGTGGGGCATCAAAGAGATGCTCTGGGGAAGACAGCTGGGCTCTCACCTTGCTCCTCCCAGCCTCACCTGGCCCCTGCTCCTCGACATTTGGGGGAGGGCGGTGACCATGAGCAGCAGCCTGGTGGATGTCCGAGGGTCCCCCCATTGCTCTGCCTTGTGACTCACCCATGGGTGGGTGTGAGCCACCCTCATTGTGGACACAGGCAGCATTGTGTTTATAACTGGGTTCAGTGGAGGGGAGAGCAATGGGACTTCAAGGGTGTCTGTGTGGGAGAGGAGCCTTTGGGGACAGTTCCCCCCTGAGGAATTTGGTCAATCCCCAAGGATGAGGGTGCTGTGAGGTGTAAACTTGGGCTCTGCTTTGGGAAAAGACAGGTCAGCAGTCTGCCCTGTATCTCCTGAACAGGGTGGCAGGGTGAGGGTACTGAACACTGTGACCCCTGCCCAAAGAACAAGGCTGGAATCTTCCTAGTCACTGTGTCACAAGAATGAGGCTGAGCTGCCTGGGTCTGGAAGGCTGGTCTCAGGCAGGCAGGTGGGTGCCAGGCCGATTTTCTAACAGGAAGCTGGAGATGGCTAAGGGCAGGGTCCCTTCCTAGCGGCTGCCCACCTGCTGGCCAGCCGCACCCTCTCCTTACTGCTCTAAAGGATATCAACTTGGTCCACTCTGGCTGGAAGGGACCTCAGGATGGCCACTGAGTTACCTCGAGGTCACCCACACCAGCCTCAGTGCCAGGAGCCCATGGACACGGCCCAGGGACAGGGTCTATAGTGAGCTCTGCCCCCCAACCCTTGCCTCTGCTGCTCTCCACATGCTCCTGTGTTCAGCCAAGGGCAGCTCCAGGCCTCGGGGTCTCCATGTGTCCCCTCTGTTCACCCTGATGGCCCACTAGGCTCCAGCTTCTCTGAGCCATGTCTCTCCTGCTCCCGCCCCAGCTGTCTCCGCTCCCTTCACTGGGGCTCTCCTGGTGTCAGCACCTGCTACCCCATCCCAGAACCACCGTGTCTATATCCGGCCCCAAACTGCTTCTCTCCTGTCCCCTGTCCAAATGCTGAGTTAATTCCTAATTCTGCCCATTGCATCTCCCAACCGCTTGACCCCTCCACCCCATGGTTTGTCTTACCGTGGGGTCACCACCTCTCCCCCTATCAGCTCAAAGTATGGAAGGAATGCCCAGGGCTCAGCCCAGGATGGCGAGTGGTGTGGGTGACCTGTCTCCCAAGGGATGTGTGTGGACCTCAGTCCCCACAGGCGGGAGTAGTGACTTTATTTGGAAGTCTGGGCAGCAGGACTCAGGTTAAGATGAGGTCATTTGTGTGGCCCAGTCCACTGCTGTCCTAGAAGAGCCAAATGGCTCGTGGAGATAAGAAGAGGTCCAGAATGCGAGGCGAGGTGGAGACCTGAGTGCCACTGCCACTGTGGGCCAGGGGCTGTCGAGAGTCCCCAGCTGAAGCGGTGTGAGTGGCAAGGAGAGGGTCTGGCCGGCCTCAGGTGAAGCACAGCCGCTTGTCTTCAGGCCAGGGGTGGGGGCAAACCCTGCTGCCATCTACCGCCACCCCACTGTGGGCAGCTCGGAAGCCAACATGCGATGGCGTAATTTTTATTTTCTTATACTTCTCAATCTTTTGGAGATTATCTGTGGTGTGCACATGAGTCATCTGAAAATGATCAGGAGAACATTCTTACAAAGAAATGCGTACTCAGAAGGGGTCCTCAACACCGGCTGGGTCAACACCCGCCGGGTCTCTGAGGATGCCGCCCCGCCCGCCCCGCACAGCTCAGGTCTGTCGCACCCACTGTTACCCTCCAGGTCGCCTGGAAGACAGAGTGGCTGGTCAGTGACTGCTCCTCCCAGGATTTTGCAAAACGTGTTTAAACAAACCTGAGTGTGTCCGCCTTCTGCTAGACAGCACCAGATGACTGTCTTCTCCCCAGACTGCTGCTCAGCTGGGTCTGTGCAGCCTCACTGCTGCCACAGTCTTGGCAATCGGCATCAAGTGTCCAAGGAAAGTGCATGGAAACGGAGTCCCACCCTGGCATGCGACTTCCTGAGAGCCCATGAAACTATCCAAGGGGCAGCCCTGGGTGGCACAAAATCCAGTTCTGTCTTCTAAGAATGCTGATGGCATTCTGCTCCCAATCACCAGATAACTGCCTGGGTGGATGGACTCTGCACTGTTCCAGAAAAGGCCAACCAGGGAGGCTTCCTGAGGGAGTCACTGCAGAGACACCATTCCTACCATGGGCAGCACAGCCCCAGTCCCAAGACTCTGGTCCCTCTGCCCCAGGCCTGGAGAACATAGCCCAAGTGAGCTTTAGGCGGTCACATTCCCACAGGGCACAGCGTGACCAGTGCCAGGGAACAAAGCGCTGGCCTCTAGTGCAGGGCACTGGCATGAAAAGGGCACCGCTATGCCCCTGGTCAAGGCCGCGCAGCCTGACTCCACGCCAACCTGCAGACTGAGCTCCCTGGCTACCCCCAGGAGCATAGGCACACACCACCTTGCTGCTCACAGCACCTGACCCTTAGGGGCCTCTGGCGCAGAAGAAACTGACGGACTCCTGGTGGCTGGGGAGGAGGGTGATGTGCAGAATTCACTCACCCAGAAGAAGAAGTTGAAGACGAAGAGCAGATTCCTCAGGTAGACGACCTGCCAGTCATCCTGCTCGCTCCTGTGCTGGGCCATGATCGCCGGGCCTGCAGGGAACACAGATGAGCTGGAGGGCGCCTCGGAGCCGGGTCACCCTACCATGCCAGAGGCTTCAGGTGGTGGCCACTGCACACCTCCTAGAGGGCAGGCAGTCCAGGGGGCACCTCTGCCACTTCTGATGCCAGTTTTGTCCTCAGGACGCAGGCCTGACCCACAGGTCTTCGGGAGATCCTGCGCGGGCCTCGTTTTGTTCTCATTCTTCGTCACGGCACATGTGTGTACTTGCTTCACACATGCACACACAGCAGGAGGGAGGGACAGAGGGGCTGTGCGGGCACAGACCCCAGCCGTGGCTCCTCCTGCTCTACCAGTCCCAGGCCCTAGACTTCCCAGGTAAGGAACAGGTCCCTATAGGCCCAGCGGTCCCATAACCGGGCTCAAACCCTGATCTGTCACACGACTCCCATGAGGCTGGCGTGACTGACTTGTGGCGTGGATTGGCACAAGTACTTGAATTCCCAGCCCTCAGAGTTCTCACCCCCAAGGACACCCAGTTCGCCAAGCAGCTGCTCCCCTGGAACTGCAGTAAGGAGCCTGGTTCTGCTCACCTCCATCTCCTCCGCTCACCCTGCCCTCCTCCTGCCGGTGCTCAGCCAATTTCAATTACTTCCTCCCGAGTAAGGGCCCAGCCTTTAATCTCAAAGCTCAGGGCTCCTGGAGACAGAGCGGGAGACAAAGAAAAGCAAATGTGGCTGTACTAAGCTTTCTATTTGCAGACCTTGGAGAAGGTCATTAAGACTTTCAGTCTTCTTGTTAAAAAAAGACAAAACCCATTTTTCTCCAACACACTCTGAGAGTCAGGGAGGCAGAAGAGATGGAGGGAGGAAAAGGAAGTTCACAAAACACAGTGGCAGGTGGGGGTCTGCCGGCGTCGGCTGTGGGAGCTGTCCCCGCTCACTCTGCAGTCGCCCCTGGGCTCGGCGGCCAGGGCGCCCACAGAGCTGACAGCCTGCTCTCGTCTCTGACTCCTCTTGCAAGTCCTCTGCTCCACCACAGACTTTCCCCACCAAGGGAAACCACTGTGTGTGTATGTGGTTCTGGGGCTCGAACCCAGGGCCTTCTCACTGAGCTATATCCCTAGCGACTATTTTATTTCATTTCAGTTTATACTTTGAGGCTAAGTCACTAAGTTGCCTAGGCTGAGAAACTTACACAAGTGTGTGTCTTCTGTGCCCCGCTGGGAAGTTGCATTTCTAAAAAGAACTTCAGGGAGAGAATAGGACTTAACAAAAAGAAACACATTTCTGATGGTAAAATTTCAGCCCATTTTTCATGGGAGAAAGGGTCAGGGAAAACACCTGGCTCCATCCAATCGTCCGTGGAAGGAATGATGAAATTAACACATCTGAGTTGAGACATCCATTTAAAATGATTTCCTGGAAGTCACAGGTACCAGGGATGGCAGAGGTCCT
Source organism: Fukomys damarensis (assembly GCF_012274545.1). Classification (NCBI taxonomy): domain Eukaryota; kingdom Metazoa; phylum Chordata; class Mammalia; order Rodentia; family Bathyergidae; genus Fukomys; species Fukomys damarensis. The sequence goes on along the minus strand of NW_022900931.1, from coordinate 28,503,838 downwards.
AGAGTGTTGGTGCCAGCGTGGGGCTAGATGCCTGCATGGCTATGTGACTGTGGGTAGTTACTGAACCTCTCTGTGCAGTGTGACAAAATGACCGCCACACGGAGCAGGCGAACTTTCCCAGCCTCCTTTGTGGTGCTTGTGCCAGAATGAGCTGCTAGCAGGCAGCTGGTTTGAGCAGCTGCTGACAGGGCACCCTATGGGTGTGTTCCACACACCTGCACATGGAAGGCACACGAACCCTGTGGCTGCAGGGATAGAACGCTGGTGTTTCAGCCTTGCATGGTCCCTGTGCAGTGGCAGCTCCTGTCCTCCCTGGGTTCGTTCTGCTTGCTCTGTGGGTTATCAGAAAAGACGAGCTATTGAGAAGGATCATGAGCACTGGAGTCTGCCTGTCCCCTGTATTTGTGTTAAGTTTGGATTTAGCAGCCATTTTAAGTAGTGCAAACAGGTCTGGGGTTTGCTAGCCCTCTTGTGGGTTAGTCCCTCTATCATTGTCAAACATTGTTCTTTATCTTTAATTACCTGAGTATTCTTTATCCTTTTTCTTGGGGGTGGGGGAGTGGGACAGGGTCTCGCTATGTAGTTCAGGCTTCTGTGAACTCACTATGTATCCCAGGCTGGCTTTGAGCTCACCGTGATCCTCCTGCCTCAGCCTCTGGAGTAGACCCTGTTTTTCTTTACCTTGCCCTTCCACTGTCATGTCGAAGGAATGCTGATGCTAAGGTTTAAGCGGCCACTTTGAACTATGAACCAGAAAGCACAGGTTGAAAAGGACAGCGCAGTGGGTTTGAAGAAGTTGCCACAGCATCCCTGGGCTGCTCATCTCCAGACTTGGTTTCCACAGAGACTCGCAGACTTGCAGCTTCCTTATGCTTTACGTTGCCATTCAGTACTGCTCACAACGAACCACGGTACAAGGTGTGAGGGAGCAGGGAGTCCAGGGGCCTACAGGTGGGGTGAGCCCAGGATGGAGTGTGCCCCTGCCTTAGATGTTTCAGCACCCCAGGTGAGCGCACGCAGCTCACTCAAGTACTGCTATCCATCTACAGCGCAAACATCACCAAGCTTAATTCTCTCCTTTTAAAGATGGGAATAACCAGGAGCGGGGATTGCAGTAAGCTCTTCCCGAGACACTGTGCCCTGACTGGGGGGCCAAGGGCTGAAAGTTGTGGTCACGCGGTGTCCGAGTTTGGAGAGGCGAGGCAGAGACCACAGGAGACCAGGGTTACAGCCTGGGTGGCTGGCAGACCTGGTGCATGGGGACCTGTCAAGTGGGCAGTGCAGGCAACACCTCGGGAGGAGAAGCCCGGACCCCATCCCCTCAGAAGGGAGAGGAAATCAGGCACCCTGAGGAGCAAGGAGTAGGTACTGGAGGACAGGGATGGGTCCCCATGAAGCAGGGCTCGGCCTGGCTGGAGCAGGGGAGGGCTGTGGGTGGAGGCCCGGAGTCAGTTTGCGGGAATCAGTTGGAGGACTGAGGGTCAGTAGTGTCTTGTGGTGGAAAGGGTGACTGGGGACCGCAGCTCTCTGGTGGCTGGCAAAGCACACAGTCCCTCTCCTGCCAGCTGCCCCTCCAAGATTTCGTCTCTCACCTACCTCCGTTCATGGGAGTGGTGTGGTCAGGGCTGCAGCAGTCTCTGGAGAGGAGAAGCCCACAGCAGCTCTGCCATGGGTCTCAGTACTCCCAACAGGGAGCACAGCGACCAGCCCTGGACCCTCCTTGAACCATTCCATTAACTGTAGGAGTGGTGCGTGATTGCCGGAAGCAGACTGCCTTTCATAAGTGGATTTTATGTATGTTTACAGGAGCTCAGAGTTGTAGTTCCTGAACTGGTGGGAGGAGGTGTTCCCAAGGGGATGGGGGCAGGTGGGAGAGAGATACATTGGGGGCCACTGTCCACATGTGGTTCAGAGCCATGACCAAGCCTAGGAGTATAAGGAAGGACCATGCCTTCCCGAACCTGGACCATCTCTGCAAGGCCATGCTGCCGCCCCCTCTGTGGTTCTCTCCATGCTGAGCCCTGGATCTGAAACACCAGCTGCTCTAGCCCACCAAAACGCACCAAGCTCAGAGGAACCCAGCCTTCCCTGACCCCCAGAGCAACACCCAGTACCCCGGCCATGCAGTGGGGGTGTCATTCTCAGGATTGTGTTTGTTATGATGTTCACAGGCTGGAGACTTCCACTTTGGCGATCTGCTCTGAGTCAGGACCTCTTCCCTGCCTTTGTGTTCCCACAGTTGCTGCCAGTGCCCAGGCACAGAGTGGCTGCTTTTCCTGGCGTGTTCCCCTGGGCACACACAGGAATCACCAGGAGGGCCCCCTGAAATAGAGGGCTCCCGTGTGGGAGGCACCGTCCAGCACAGGGAAGGCAGGACATAGTGGAGGGCATGGTGGAGGAAAGCTGCTTGCCTCATGGCAACCAGGAATCGAGGAGAAGGGAGGAGCCGGGCGGGGAGACGTCCTCTTCCAGGCCGTGGCCCACCTCCAGCCAGGCCCCAATCCCTACAAGTCCGCCACAGCTCCCCTGAGCCAGTCACTTTGCGGATGCATGAGGCACACCAGATCTAAACCACACCAGGACTCAACAGCAGTCCTGTTGGCCTCAGCCGGCCATGACTATCCTTCTTTTTCCATTTTTGACTCTGGGGGTTCTCACCAAAGTTATATTCTCTGTTTGCTCCCACAGCGGAAGCTCAGGTTCCTGTCTCTCCATTCCCAGGGGAGGCCTTCAGGGGCCTTGGTGATTCTAAAATAAAAATAAAACTAATGTATTTCCATAGCATAGTGTCTTCTGGGTTCATCCAAATTGTTGCAAACAGCAGGACTTCCTTCTTCATTTTTTGTTTGAAATTCTTTTTTTAGTTGTAATTTTTAATTTTTTAGTATATGTTTATAGTTCATGAAGTTTAAAATCATCTTGGGCAGTGGGTACACATATATACCACAGCTTGTTTCTTTTTTAAAAATCTGCTTTCCTTTTCCTCCCTCTCTCCTTCCTCTAATTCCCCTACCCCACTTTTCATTCTTGTTTATATTATTAATCTTAGCTCATGTTATGGCACATAATGTTTAGACTAATTGGGGTTATTAGGCTCCTGTACATGGCATATTTTATTCTACTCATTTCCCCTCCTCTTCACCTCTCCCACTTTTCCCCTTGGATCACTTTCCTATTGCAAGAGATCCATTTTTTTTTGTCCCTTTCTATCCATCCTTTATTATTCTCTTTGTTTGCACTTTGCTTTATTCAAATGAGGTACCGTGTGGTATTTCAGCTTATGCATCTGGTTTATTTCACTCAACATTATATTTTTCAGGTGCACCCACTTTCCCAAAAATGTCTCAAATCTGTCACTCTATATCAGAGCAGAATTTCATCATATATGGATACCACGTGTGTTTATGCGATCATCTGCTGATGGGCACACAGGCTGCTTCCAGGGTCTAGCGATGATAAGTCGTGCTGTATCAACGTGAATGTGGCGCATCACTGCAATGTGGTGGCTGGAGCTCTTTGGGGAAGATACCCAGGGGGGTCAGTTTCAGTTCTTTGAGAAATCTCTATACTAATTTTCATAAAGTTTGTACTAGTTTATATGCCCACTAAAAATGAAGAAGGATTTCTTTTGCACTATAGCCTCACTAGCATTGGTTATTGCTTGATTTCTTAGTGATTGCCATTCTTCCTGGAGTAAGATGGAATCTTAGCATTGTTTCAATTTGCATTTCTCTAAAGGCCAGAGCAGTTTTTCATATATTTGTTGACCATGTGTATTTCTCCCTCTGTGAAGTGTCTGTTAATTTCTCTTGCCCATTTCCTGACTGGATTGTTAATTTTAGGTTGTTTAATTTTTTTGAGTTCTATTTATGTTCTAGATATTAGTCCTCTGACTGAGAAGTAGCTGGTCATTTTTTCCATTCTGAAGACTGTCTCCTCACTTTACTGATTGATTCTTTTGCTGTACAGAGCTGTTTAATCTGATATAATTTGTTGATTCTTGGTGTTATTTCTTTTGAGGTTCTGTTTAAAAAATCCTTTCCTACACCTACACTCTAATGTTTTACCTATTTTATCTTCCAGTAGGTTTAATGTTTCTTTAATCTACTTTGATTTTAATTTAGTATGTGAAGAGAGATAAGGGTCCAGTTTCAATCTTCTGCACACAGGTAACCAGTTTTCCTAGCAACACTTGTGGGACAGGCTGTCTTTCCTCCAGTATATGCTTTTGGCCCCTTTGTCAGAGATCAAATAGTTGAATGTGTCTGGGGAAGTTTCTGTGTCCTCAGTTCTTCTAGTCCATTGATCCACATTGTTTTTGTCCCAGAACCATGCCATTTTTATCACTATTGCTTTGTAGTATAGCTTGAGGTCAACTATTTCTATGCCTCCTGCTTTTCTTATGGCCCCAAACTGGTTTTGCTATTCTGATCTCTTCTGGCTCCACTTGAATTTCAGGATTGTTTTCTCTAGATTGGTAAAATATGTTGTTGATACTTGGATTGTAACAGTTTGGGAGTGTGACCATTTTGAAAATATTGATTCTGCCTATCCAGGAGCAGGGGACATATTTCTATTTTCTGGTTTCCTCTTCAATCTCCTTCTTCAGAGTATATAGATGGCTTTCAGTTCTTGGTTAGATTAATTCCTACATGTTTTGTTTTTCTGAAAGTGACTGTGAATGGTATTGTTTTCATAATTTTCTTATCCCATTTATTGTTGTACACAAATGCCAATGATTTTTGTGTGTTGATTTTGTAGCTACACTGCAGCTACACTGCTGCAGTTCATTATTAATTCTAAGAGTTTTTTGGTGTTCTTTGGGTAGTCTATGTAGAGTATCATGTCATTTGCAAATAATGATAATTTGAGTTCTTCCTTTCCTAGTTGTATCTCTTTTATTTCTTTCTCTTGCCTAATTGCTCTAGCTAATGTTTCAAGCACTTGAATAGAAGTGCTAGAATAGAAGAGGTGATAGTGGACATCCTTGTCTTGTTCCTGATTTTAGGGGTATGCTTTTAGTTTTTCCCCATTCAGTAGGATGCTGGCTATTGGTCTATAACACAAAGCTTTTATCATATTCAGGTATGGTCCTTGTATACCTGTTTTCTTCAGGGTTTTTATAATGAAGGGATGTTGGATTTTGTAGAAAGCCTTTATCTCATCTATTGATATAATCATGTGGTTTTTGATCTTGCTTCTGATTATGTGAGTTATCACAATTATTGGCTTATGTACATTGAACCATCCTTGCATCTCTAGGATGAATCCTACTTGATCATGATGTATGATCTTTTTGATAATGTGCTGCATTGTATTTGCTAATATCTTGTTGAAGAGTTTTGCATTTATGTTCATTAAGGAGATTAGCCTATAGTTTTCTCTTTTAGTTGGGTCTTTATCTGTGTTTGGGATCAGGGTGATACTGGCTTCCATAAATGAATTTGGGAGCACTCCATTCCTTTTAATTCTTTGAAGAACTTGAGAAGTATTAGTGATATAACATCCTTAAAGTTTTTGTAGAATTCAGTAGTGAATTCATCAGGTCCTGGGCTTTTCTTAGTTGGGAGATCCTTTATTACTGTGTCAATTTCATTGCTTGTTATTGGATTGCTAAGTATATTATGTCTTCTTGGATTAGTTTTGGTAGTTTGTATGTGTCTAGGAATTTCTTCAAAATTTGTTACTTTGCTGGAATATAATCTTCTGAAGTAGTTCTGGATTTCCACAGTGTCTGTTGTGATTTTATCTATTTCATTTCTAATTGCATTGATGTGAGTCTTTTCTCACATTCTCTTGTAAGTCTGGGAGGGGGCTTAACTATTTTATTTTTCTTTTAAAGAACCAGCTCTTCAACTTGTTGAAAAAAATTTTTGCCTCAATTTCATTGATTTCTGCTCTCATCTTTATAATTTCCCTCCTTAATTTTGGTCTGGAGCTGGTTTGTTGTTCTCAAGGATCTTAAGATTTCTCATAAGTTTGCCAATTTGAGTTTTCTCTGTCTTCCTACTGTGAGCACTGATTGCAATGAATTTTCCTCCTAGAACTACTTTCATAGTGAGCCAGAGGTTCAATAGTTGTACCATCAATGTCATTAACTTACAGGAATTTTTCATTTTCTTCTATCTTTTGTGATCCATCGATCATCTAGGAGTATACTGTTAATGTTCCAGGAGTTTTTGCCTTTTCCAAAATTTCTTCTGTCAGTGATTTCTATTTCCATTGCACAGTGGTATGATCATAGGTATGGGGTAATTTCTATTCTTTCATTTTTACTTAAGAAGGCTTTCTGGACTAATATGTAACCTATTTTGGAAAAAGTATTATGTGCTACTGAAAAAAATGTATATTCTGTTGTAGAAGGGTGGAGAACTCTGTATATGTCCATTACGTTCAAGGCTGTGGTTCAGCTCTGAAATTTCTTTTCTGCTGTGTAGCTGATCTATCTCTTGTGAAAGTGGGCTGCTAAAATTCCCTACTACAATTGTGTTAGTGTTTATTTGATCTCTTAACTTTAGCAGCTCTTGTTTTATGAAGATAGGTGCTGCAGCATTTGGTGCATATGTATGTCTAACAATGCCATCTCTTCTTGTTGGATTGCTTCCTTAATGAAAATGGCCTTCTTTGTTTCTGCTAAGCAGTTTTAGCTTGAAGTTTACCATGTCTGATATTTGAATTGCTGCTTCTGCTTGTTTTCAGAGTCCTGGTTCGTGAAATGCTGTTTTCCATTTTTTAACTTTTAGTCTATGAATCTTTTTGGATTAGATGAGTTTCTTGTATGCAACAGACTGTTGGATTTTGTTTTTGATCCAGCCTTCCTATCTGTGTCTTTTAATTGGACACTTGAGATGTTAAAATTGAGATATTACTGAGATATGTTGGTCATTTACTATCATTGCCTTCTTTATCTGTTGGTGTATCCTTTTTCTTTTCTTGATAGCGTATTTTCTGGAACTGGTTTAGCACTCATGTATCTTCTGGGCTGGTTTGTATATATATTCCAAAACATCATGTTGTATATGGAAAAGATACAATTTTATATGTCAATTTAAAAAAAGAAAGCTAGGAGTAGCAGTGCTCACCTGTAGTCCTAACTACTCAGGAGGCCAAGCCAAGAGGATGGCATGAGGCCAAGAATTCAAGGCCAGCTAGGGCAACACAGAGAGACCCCATCTTTAAAAAATCAAAACAAAAATACAAAAACCCATTTAACTCACCAAACAACAACAGAAACACTTTCCCATACAACTAGCATGTGTGGGGTAAAAACCAGATCTTATCCTGACTTCACCCCTTAAGTACCAGTTCCAGCTCGGAGTTCTTGGGCAAAGCCAGCAGGAAAGGAACAGAGCACTATAGTGTTTACTTTGCAACTTAATTTAGCTTTGGATGAAAGTGTACTTACCAGAGTGCTTCCTGCAGGCCTCACCATCTGGGCCCTGTCTTCCTATTTATGGCCTGCTCACCATGCCTGCCTGAGACCCCGAGCTGAGGCAGCAGGGGCTGGGGTCGCGCACTGTGGCTCTCACTCTGTACCTCAGTGGCAGGCAGGCCTGGTCTAACTTTCACAGCCTGTGTGCTCTTGTGCCTGTCAACAAGACTTTGATGCACAATAATAACTTAAATATTTATCAGATGCTGACTTCACGTACTGTGTTAAGTGCTATCTGCACATTAATTAATTTAGTACCTAAAACAATCCACTTATAAGGGCCTTCCCTCCCTTTCACAGAAGAGGGACCTGAGGCATTGAACGTAGGTGGAGAGCCAGGCGCAGGAGGCACTCACAGGGCCGCATGTGGAAGTCTGACCTCTCCCTCAGAGGTCCAGCCTGGGTTTCTCACAGCCTCTTTTATTCCAGGGGTCTCTGGCTGGAGTGAAGTCCTTGGTGAGGACCTCAGCTAGAGGGTTGGGAGGTGGCAGACCCAGGTTGGAAGTACGATGCTGGCCAGCATTGCAGAGGCCAGCTTCGGGAGCCTTCTCCCTCCTCAGCCATCTCCCTGACTTTGAGGTCTAGGACCCAAGAGGCCCTAGTGAGACCCGGGCTGTGGCCTCTGGACAAACACGAAGTCATCTGCTGTGTACAGGTAAAGGAATGCAGGCTGCTCTTGTAGACCAAATGTGGGGTTTGACTGCTAACTAGAGTCATGTGGATGGTGCTGTGGGTGGACCTTGAATTAAAATCCTATCATTAGAAAACTTGGTTTTTAAGTCCTGGGAGGTCTATTTTCCTAAGTATATGGCTACATTTTGCTCCATTTGCATGCACTAGCGAGGACTCTGCTCCTGACCTTGGGAGGATTGGCTTCCTCTGCACAAGTTCAGGTGGTGCCTCCAGCCCTAACATGCAGCAAGCTTCTGGGGGCTCCTTTGTTCAAAACTCAAGCCTGACCCACACGGGCCTTGGTCTGCGAGCTCCCAAGGCAGAGATAAGGAACCTGACTGGTTCCACTGCTAGGACAGATCTGCAGTTCTGCTGACTCCTTTCACAGAAAAAGCCTTCTCAGGACTAGTCAGTAAGAGTTTTATTAGGCAGAAATTCAAAAGTACACACTCAGAGCAATAGAGTTCGGGCTCTGAGGGAAGAGGGGCCTTCCTTCCTGGAACAGAGAACACTTATGTTTCCCCCGAGGCTGTGTGGCACCCCGAGAAGGGTGCAACCCATTCTAAAGGTGGGGGGCCATTTCTTAAAAACAGGTATTTAACCTTAATTTATCAAAGCAGGTGTTGCATACAGAAAAGTCATTTGACTTTATTTTAAATTTATTTATTAATTATATGTTTGTGATACATAACTATGTTGTTTCAGGGAACTGGTATCAAAAATTGTATCTTGATCTTTCTTTTCTCCCTTCTCCTCTTCCATCCTTCTCTAGATCCCCTTCCCCACCTTCAGAAAGTCTTCCCTCTACCGCTGGAAACAACAAATCTGTTTTCTTTCTACACCCAACCCTTCACTCATCCTTTCTGGGCATTTGGGTGTTCCCACTTTTTGGCTACTGTGGAAGCGAGCTGCTTCCCACATTTGTGTTGGATTCCTTTGAGTAGCACTGTTTGGAACGGGATTATTAGGCCATGTGGTGACTCCATGTTTAACTTACTGGGCCAAACTGTCCCACAGGCTTGCCCACTTTTTTTCTTTCTTTTTTCTTTTTTCTGTTTTAGTAACTCAGGGATTGAACTCAGGACCTTGTGCTTTTGAGGCAGGTGGCAGAACTACTGAGCTAAATCCCCAGCCCTCGCCATCCACTTTTTGATCAAAATGTCTGTTGGGGCCAATGGACTCCCCACCAGGCAGTGGCGGGAAACCTGCTCTGGGTCGTCCCTCCCACTGTGGCTCACTGGCCACCTGTACAAGCGATGGTGTGAGCCCCTCAGGACCCCACCGGGGGAGGAGACTCACCCAAGGACACAACCTTGGCCGAAATTCAGGTCCACCCTCTGGGCCACTCCCTTGCCCTGGAGTGAGCACAGTGGGCACGGCTTCTGGTTCCTCTCTCCAGGGGCATGCACCTGTCTGCATTTGAGGCTAGCCATCCCAGCTTCGGTCACTGCAGGGCCTCCCTGATTTGGGCTCAGCTCCCACTCGAAGATGAGAATCACCTCTGCCCAGGAGACCTGGCACTACTCTGGGCCTTGGCTTGGTCCTGGGGACCCTTGGCTGGGGATGACTGCAGCTCGTTTCCCTCTCCCCAAGACAGCTCCTGGATGTTAGACTTTGCCGTGGCCTCCCAGACCCCACACTGTAGCTTGCACTTTGGACTCAGGAGTGGGGTCCCTGTGATTACCAAGGCCAACACCATCCCCAGCACAGGCAAGGCCAGAGCAGGGGATGCAGAACAGAAACAGCAGACCTAGGTCTGCCTGCCAGCAAGAGGACCAGGAAAGCTAGGGGGCCACGAGCTGACAGCTAATACCCACAGCCTCCGGGGAGCAGGCGCAATGGATACTGTGGGCCCAGGGGCTTTGGGAGCTCAGGTTTAGGGTTCAGCCTGAGGCCCGCAGGGTTTCTCTATTTGTAGGGTCAAGAGAAGTATGTAGTGGCCCTGGAAAAAGTTAGAAAATGCAAGAGCCGCTGCATATCAAGGATGGTGAACCGAGATCGCACCACTGGACTTGACCTGTGGTCCTGACAGCAATGCTTCTTGAGGTGGGACCCTGCAGAGAGAAGGCCCCAAGCAGCTCTCCCTAGGCCCACAGCTGCAGCTGCCATCTGCAGGGCCAGAGCTGCAAGCAGAGGCTGGAGCAGCCACTGGCCTCGGGAAGGGGTCCCCCGCAGGTGGCTGGCATCCTGCCTGAGTGTGGCAGAGGCTGATTCCCCTCCCTCCATCCTGCTGCCAGGTCTCTGACCTTTGCTTGGGTTTGGGCACAGCATGTCCAGAGGGGAACCGGTCTCACCCTCCCCACTGCTGGACTTAGGTGGTCATCTAACCTGCCTCTGCAGTGTCCTCCTGCCAGTGGGGACAGGAAGGTGATGACCAAGGCAGTGGTCATAGCGCCCCGGCCCGTGCCTAAACTCTTAAGTGCTGGTGAACACACACCCACCCTTGCCCCGTCACAGCAGCAGCAAGGGGACAATGGTGGTTTGTACGACTCTAGCAGGGATGTCCAGGCGGGAAGGGGCTTGCGGAGCAGTGGGAGGAGGGGCTGTTCCCACAAAGCCTTCATTATGGAGCCTGCTATTTCATGCCTAAGTGCATTCACAACCTTCAGGGATTGCACAGCATGGCGGGGTGGGGGGCTTCCAATTGGGAGGAAAAACACAGATTACATAAGAACTCATCTCCATCTCCAGGCAGGAGGATTCATACAATTTCTCATTCACTTTCAGAACAGTGCCTTATTGTCCCCAGAACAAGACGCCATGGCTCAGCCATAAGTTTAAAACACATCCCTTCATGGAGATCTAACTCGACGAGCAATTTCAAGTGGCTGGCAGTTGGCATAAAACAATGTTGCCACTCATGTGCCGGGGTTCCACAAGTCTTAGGCGATCCCCAGAGGGGTGTGTGATTCCCTCACTCAAAAATGTTAAGAACCAGCGGTATGCAGCCCTCTCTCTCTGATGGCGGGGGAGTTGTGGCCAGGTCTGAACCAGTAGTTCCCCAGCCCAGGGACCCTCCAGAGGCATAGCTCTAGCAGTCGGGTATTCCGGGTGTCCAGACTCCTGGTCTGGTGCGCTGTCGTCCGGCCACAAGACTGACGGCGCACGTGCCTGTGTGCAAAGGAGATGCACCTGAACCAAAATCCAGTGTCCAGTGGGATCCGGATATAAAGCTGTTAGGTCTTAAGTACAGGAGGTGACAAGAGTCACTGAGAGACCTTTGAAATCGCTGAACTCCCTGATAGATAAACCCCATCTCTTCCTCTTGGGTCAGTGGAAACACTTCCTAGGCACCCAGGAGCTCATTTGGAGAGGACCGAGTTCTTCCAGGTGAGCCAGGCATTCACATACTTGTGTTTTTTAAAACAACTTGACCTTTCTGGGCCAAGAAAGAAGGCACTTTGGTGGCATCTAGCCAACAGTCCTCATCCTGTTAACCTAATTCTTGTCCAAGGGAAGGAAGAGCCCTGGTTCCACTAATTACTGGGGGTGAATGCTGGAGGAATGATATGGCTTCAGAGCACCCTAGCTGTTACCCAAATTTGTAGAATGCATTAATCACATCATTACCACTACCATCATCTACCCATTGTTAACGTTGCATGTGCCCGTGGAGAAGAAACCTTAAATATCAGCCCCCAACTGTATGCTGGCCAGAGAGACTCAGAGCATAGATGCCATGGCTCCATTCTCAAGCTCATCGAGTCCACAAAGAGCTGCATTCTCAGCTGGGTTCTCCCAAGCCAGTGCTCCTGTTGGGAGGACTACAGATAGTATTTTAGAAATCACTAGAAGGAAGAGTTGAAAGACCCAGACCACTCTGTTGGTAGTGAGTGCAACTCTGAACAAGGAGGATGGAATCGTCCTCTCCAGCGGCACCATATGCCTCTGGTCCTTGAACGCTTCTCAGACGGGCACATGAGCAGTCTAACTTCACACAGGGTGGGCTGCTACGCCCAATGAGGTTAGATGTACTGCGATGTGAGGCCATGAAGGTCACGGGAAAACTTTCCCTCCCTCCCCACACTGGTTTTGAGCCAGGGTCCTCTGGATTTGAATCTTGGTCCTCCCATTCATCAGTTATGGAATTGGAAGATATTTTTAAACTTCTCTGTGCCTCAACATTCACAACTATAAAATGGGACAATAACACTGAAGTTGCAGGACTGGGACGATTATAGGAGATGATTCACGTTAAAACCGAAGGAAATGCACCTGGCACATGGTGAGCTGTTAGCAGTTCACAATTTCCATTCCATTCACACAAATGCCAGGCAAGCTGCATCATTGGAGGGCAGGACACTGGGGCTAAGTACCCTGTGGACTCTGTCCTTCCTAGGTGGGGAGGAGGAGAACCCCCCTAGTCAGCTATAGGATGAAACTGAACAGTCAAGCGCACCTACTTCACAGGCGTGTATAATGCTTGTTTAAATTATTTCAATGTACTTCAAAATTGTGTTTAAACTCCCACATTTACCCACTAGATATTTTCAGTAAGTTGATGTTCTGAATGATACATGTAATAGCCAAACAAAGCCCAACCCTAAAATTATTAGAAATGGTCTTCTGGGTAGGGGTATTCATTGTGCTGGGGATGGCTCTGCTCTCAGATTCTAGTGGTCTCACCCCAGGGCTGCAGGAAGGTGCCCATGACCCTCAGCTCTGCCCTTCTTCCTGCTCTCTCCGCCTGTAGAGCAGTCTGAGCATCAAAGGCCATGCCTGCGAGCAGAGCCCCGAGACCCCAGTGCACCTCTGTCAAAGTCCACCTGGATGCAGACTGCTGGGCCCAATCTGGCTTTTGGAGCCACACAGAATTCGATCCTGACCAGCTGAGGGAGGTCCATCCTGCTGGGGGCTGCTGCTTCCGGGCAGGGCCTCTCAGCACTTGGTGGACACCAGGCTATGGAGGAATGAAGAAAACCAACTCCTAGGCTGCAGTCCCTGGGAATTAAACTGGGCTGAAGCTGGGACCTCAGATGCTGACATCCGGAGCCTTTTCTGCCAAGGACTCATTGGCACATATTTTGGGGTTTGTGGGCCACTTCTCTACTGCATGCTCTTTGTTTCCTCCCATCTGTTCTAATTCTTGAAATATATAAAAGTCGCTTTCAGCCTGCAGGTCATAAGAAAGTAGTTCGCAGGCTGGGGCAGAACCTGTATCAGCCAGTCAGCTACCCAATCTAATGATGGAAATAGCAACTTCAAACTAGCAGTTTTTACACAAATTAAAACCAAGGTAGAGGGTAGGATGACTCAGTAAGGAAGCCAGTGTCAGTGTGGCTGTCCCTGCTGAATTTTCTGATGCAGTTGCCTCTCCCACACGAGAGTGGAGGGCTTCTGCCCAGCCTGCTGTGCGCCCGCCTGCTCCCTAGTACTAGCTTCGAACTTTGGTCTCCTGCCAAGTTCAAAGCCCTTGGCTACCTCTTCCATGCTGCTGGAAAGTGTTTCCCGTCAGCCTGCTGTCCCCCTTCTCTCCCCATCCTCCTTCCTGACTTCCGGCCTCATCTTCTCTCCCCATGCGGAAGAGCCTCTCTTTTGGAAGGCCGGGCGGGCAGGCTCTCAATCCCCTTCCTGTGCAGCTCTTCTGTGCAGAGAAAAGCGTTTATTTGGCAACTAAGCCATCTCACCCTCCTCCCCGCTGATCTGCTTACCTTTGCTACAGAGCTGGTAAGGCCAGGAGCCCGAAGCACCCTTGAGCAGGAGTGTGCTTGAACTCCACGGAGTTTGGCTTGGCCTGGCCTGGCTTTTTTTGTGGGGATGACTGGGGATTGGACTCAGAGTCTTTGCACTAAGGTACATTCCATGCTCTACAAATTTTTTTTTGAGAAAGGTTCTCCTTAAGTACGAGGCTAAGTAACCCAGGCTGGGCCTGCACTTGCATCCTCCTGCCTCAGCCTTCCAGAGTGCTAGGCGTGTGGCATCATACCTGGCCGAGTTTTGCTTTTCAGCCTGATCCAGACCTCAAAGTGGCCTCATGTGCAGGTGACTGTGTGGACTTACAGGGCCTCACTCTCAGAGGGCTGTGTACTTGGTTCATTGCTGTTGTTGGCATCGTGAGATCCTTTGTCATTTTATCTTTGAGCTCATCCAGGAGCGGGGTACACGAGTGTGAGCAGAGGTGTTGTGCACTGTGCAGGTACAGCTCAGGGTCTGGAGTCCAGCAAGTACCGGAAACGTGGCACCCACCTGCGACATGATCCTGGGAGGCTGTGCTCCACGTGGAAACCAGAACCGGCCCACACACAAGAGCGAGTCAGGCGTCCGAGAGGCAGGTTAGGCAGCCCCGCCTTTCTAGTGTTACTCCCTGCACTGGGCCCCCACCGACCTGGGAAATAAAGCAGGCAGAGGGAAGGGAGAGGGACACGGGCAGTTCCCAGTTCCTTTCCTGCTCACTGCCAGACACAGTGCTGAAGAAGCCTGTGCAGCAGGAGGGGCCTGGAAGCCACGGTCTCAGTGCTGCTCAGCGTCTCCTGCTCTGGTGAGAGCAGTGGAAGCGGGCCACGCACAGCCGTGAAGCAGGGGTTGAGTGGCGTGGCACAAAGACGAATGGTAAAAGCCATGCTACTAATTCAAAATTTTAATTCTCCTGTACTTGGAATGTTATGAGCTGTTAACAATAAGGAGCAGGTCAACAAGTTCAGAGAGAGCACAGGAAACATCACATTTCAGCGCCTGGGTGGGCGGCTCCTCCTGCTTAGGAAGTAGGGCCCACACTTCTCACTGCACTGGGTCCTGTGAGCCCAGCGTTCCCGGGCCTGGAGGAGGAGCTCTCTCCGAGTCTCCTGAGGACCCAGGAAGGTGGCTCCCTCCTCAGAGCCACACGTGAGCATGAACTGGATGCTCCTGCTCACCAGGTGCCACACTACTTGGTAGAGATAGAAAGCAAATGTAAAGCTACCCTGAAGTAGCGGCCAGGAACAGAAATCTAAATCAGGGAACAGACAGTGGTCTCCAAATGTCCAAAGGGCAGTGTTTGTTACAAAAGGAAACTTGAGGAGAAATTTCTGTAGTGTTTCAGGAACACTTCTGCTCCGACCTTTACCTGCCAAAAGGCCTCCTAGTCCAGCCTCCATACACCTTCAGGAATAAACAGAGTGATGGAATCTCTGATTTTGCAACCTGTTCCAGGCCTCAGATAAACCAGACAACACCAGCCCACTTCTGACCACTGCTGAGCCTTTTAAACATATGAGGCTCTGTTAGTAAATGACCTGCACAGATGTTTTAAAAATGCAATTGATAAAAACCAGAAGGGTAGACAGTGACAGAAAAATCCACATGGAGAGGAAGGGCAGAGCCAGGGCGAAACCTGCCCACACGGGCTGCCTCCCTGCTCAGGTCCTCTCTGTCCCTGAGTTCCAGCTGAGGCGCAGGTGTGCGCCACACACCTGGGCTCAGTGGTTTCTTCTTCCTTTCCTGACACCGAGCTTAATCTCAACAGCTAGAGTCCAGCAGCAGGTGCTGGTCTGCAGATATTTCTCAGGAACCTGAGAAAGCTCACCACAGCAAGGGGTGAACCCGTGCACCTTGGAGCACCCCTGCCCCACACCATCTGCACTATGTTGTGCTGTCCTGAGGGATAAAGCTGCCGACCCTGGGCACCCACGGAGTCAAAGGAGGGTCAGGTTCAAGAAGCAAGGTTGGCAGTCTTGAGGAGTCACTGGAAGGCTCCATTCTTTACTCCTGTCTCTCCTCTCCACTTTGTAAGGTCTCCCACCTCAACATCACCCCCTAAAGTACCCACATGCTACTCCTCCTCCACGGTGGGCTCTGGTCACTGGACCCAACACCAACGTATGCAGCCTGAAGGAAGAGTGGTCTGCTTTGGTTCACAGTTACAGACCCTGGTTAGCATGGCAGAGGGGCAAGGCTGCTGTTGTTTGCAATGTATTTATAGGAAGAGAGCATGAGAGAAGTTTTACAGGGAGGTCTGCTACTGTTAGTACAGCTCAGAGTGGTGCCACCATGTGGCCGGCTTCTGGGGCTAGTCACTGCTCAGGGAACAGCTCCTCTCTACACCAGCTACTCAACACAAACTATGCTGGTGGACATCTACTAGCCACAGGGTGCAACTGGATAGCCTGCCTG
Organism: Fukomys damarensis; assembly: GCF_012274545.1. Taxonomy (NCBI): domain Eukaryota; kingdom Metazoa; phylum Chordata; class Mammalia; order Rodentia; family Bathyergidae; genus Fukomys; species Fukomys damarensis. The sequence continues at coordinate 28,487,646 of NW_022900931.1, read as the reverse complement.
GTGACACAGCCAAGGGAGACAGTGACAGACACAGCCACCATCTTATCTGTCAGACGACCAGCGTTCCCTGTCCAGTGCTGCTCACACACCACCCAGAGTCCCCCAGCCTCCTATTGCTGCATTGTGTGTGTACAAAGTCCCTTTCCTACTGACTTTGAGCCAAGGTTCACGAAACTAAACCAGGTGCACTCAACCACCACAAGGCGAATTCCATGGCTGAAGAGAAATGACCTGTGGATCTCACTGTGGGGTCTGCACCCGAGGGAAGAGGCAGAGCAAGCACAAGTAAACAACAGAAACCCACGGGACAAAAAAACGAGAAACCAGACAGACCAGACAACTGTGTCACAATATAAGCAACCAACAGAAAAAGGTCACTCTGACACCTCTCGGCGCATGCAACCCTGAAAGTACTTGGCCTCAGCCCGGCCTGCCCTCAGTTGTAGTGTGGTCTAGCCCCTCCCCCTCACGGTGGGCTTGGGACAACATGACCGTTCCTCTACAAACTCTTCCAGAGGGTGGTGGGCCAGGTCGGGAGCTGGCTGTGTGTGACTCTGGTCAGTCTCAGCCATAGCCCTAGGACCTTAAGCCCCCTCAGGACACATTCGGCCGGGAGCCCTGGCAGAACCTGAGTCTAGGCTTTCAGAGTCCCTCAACCAGGCTCTTTCCTGCCACAAACATTAAACGTATACTGCATGTAGAGAAATCTCTCTGACAACCAAGAGTGAGAAGCCACCAAGCATTGTCTGACATGGTGCTCTTGCACGTGAGTCTCAGCGGCCTGATCCTGGCCTGAACCTCCAAAGAGAACTCTGTTGTGCGCACCCCGGCAGTGACTATGGCAGGGCAAGCTTCCTCACCCCATTTTCAGGCTCCTTGCTGCTTCACTTGCTGGCCCAGATGTAAAAGCAAAATGGTGGTGATGAAGTCTCCCGTTCATCTGGAAAGTCAAGGCGCCCTGGGTGATTTGGAGAACATCAAGCCAGTTTTCCAGTTTTCGTCTTCTGCCGCAGAAGGCATCTGCACAAAACCTAGGGAAACCACCCCGGCCTGTACCTAGTTTCCACACCACCAGCCCAAAACAGGCTCCTCGCAGATAGTGCCATTATCTGCATCAAGGGCACAGCCAGCAAATGGCTCCCTCTACCACCCACAAACCAACGGCCCCTGCCCAGGAGCCTTACTGCCCCAAAGCACCTGGGCATTTACCAGTTTGTGTCTCTAGCCTCCCGACAGGCAGGACGTGGTTATTGGTCCCGGTCCCCGCAGGCACACAAAAGCAGCTGAGTGAGAACTGGGGAGAGTGCTGGAGGCCAGTAATGACCACGAAGTTCTGATCCGAACTTAGGTCTCCAGATTCCAACGACTGCTTTTCATTACCATCCACATGCACACAAATTAGGCACAGACATTCCACCCGGCCCAACAGTACCCTCAATTCTTTCCCTTCACCTCCACCTTCCGACCTGCAGAGCACCCGGGAGTCTTCCAGAGCTCTGTTCTTCCCACGCACCACATATGAGCCGCTGCCGGGACGTCCGGACACGTCCTCTCACGCACTCAGCAGTCTGAACCCAGGTCCGGACGCTCCCCTGCCAGCCTTTCCCCTTTACGGCTTCCTGGCCCATTCACACTTGTGAGCGCCTATCCTCCGGGGACTCACTCGCCCAGAACCTTCCGCAGCTCCCTCTTTCCGCAGCTTGTGCAGAGACAGGGCCTAAGAGGGCCAGGGCGAGCGAGCACGTCTCAGACACTGCTGTGCAAGGAGCCAGCTCGGGAGGTGCAGAGCAGCCCTTGGGATTCACTCGCCCCGGGCCAGCACGAAGGCCCCCCGCTGTGTCCCGCACACGCGTGCAGACGGTAGCCGGCGGGCACAGCTCCGGGCACAGCGGCC
>NW_022900931.1:28465343-28485496 GCF_012274545.1 Fukomys damarensis | reverse complement strand
TGCTCTGGGTCCGAGGCCTCTCAGGCCCGCCTGGGGAGAATTGAGAGCTGGTCCCACACCGGAAGAAAGGGAGAGCCGGCAGCGGCCCACGGCCCAGGGGGGCGCTGCCTCCTGGTCCCGGACCGCCTGCTCGCCCAGCCGAGCTTGGCTACTAGATGCCCACTTACCCGCTTGCCGGGTCAGGGGAGTCACCGGGGCAGGGAAAACCGTAGTCGCTGGCTGCTGAGGCCCCGTGTCCTGGGCACCCCAGGGCTGCTGACAAGGGGTTAACTCGGGGAAAATGCAGGGGTGCTACGGTTGACCCTGCAAAGCTGGTGTTGGGCTGTGGTTCCAGGGTAATGGGCAGAGAGGTGGTGGGACTCCAGAGGGATTAGTGCTGCTCCCGTATAACTGGGTTAATTCTCTGGGAAGTGAGTTCACACGCTCGCAAGACTGATTAATTACACCCAAGAATAGGTCGCTGTACAGTGAGAGCTTCCTTGTGTCTGTCTGTCAAAGGCACTTACGTCCCCTCCACCTTTCTTCCACGTTAGAAAGCAGCGCAAGGCCTCCCTGGATGTATCTACCCAATCTCAGTCTTCCTGGTCGCCAGAGTCCTGAGCCAAATAAACTTCTCTTCTTTGTAAGTTACTGGTCTTGGGTGTTTTGTTATAGCAACAGGAAATGGACTGAGACAGTGGAAGCTTCAAAAGAGATGATTGCAATTGTCCCTGTGAGATGAAGTCACTGATCCAGAGGACAGGAGTCTGCAGAGCTGGCTCCTGTGCTGTACAAGGAGGGGGTTGTGGTGAAGTGTAAACTGGGTCAGGGAGAGCGTGGAGTGGTGTGAAGCTGAGCTCATGCGGAGTTTGTAAAGTAGGCCACCTTCTTCCAAGTACCCAGGAGATGTGGTTGGAGAGGTGATTCTGGAAGTTTTAGCAGAGGAGCTGTAGTCGCGAACTTTGGAGTTGCTTGGGAGAAGCTGAGCTGACATTGCGAGGCCGAGGGAGAATGTAGTGAAGGTAGAGAGAACAGGGGGAAGACAGGACCTGATCTCCAGGAAAAAGAGGCAGTGGAAGAAATGGAATCCGTCAGGAGAAACCACGAAGGGGCGCCACAGAACTCAGGAGAAAGGGGGAAACCAGAAAGGAGGGTGCCCAAGAAAGTAAGTTTGGTTTGGAATTTTGCAGTTATTTATGGTAGGTTGTAGAAGCCAGATTGTCAGTTGTTACGGGTAGCATCTTGATTAGCCCTCAAAGAGATGGCCACAGATGATGTGGTCCTGGGGGCCAGGGGTGGTTCAGCAAAAGTCAGCGTGGTGCCAAGGGAAAGACTGAGCCATGGCTACAAGCAGAGTATGGTCAGCGTGGGAGACGGCAATTCAGAGGCTCAGGAGGAGACAGGCAGAGTGGGCTGCGATGCGTTGATCGTTAACATGAGGACAGTGGTCAGGGGCTGGAGAATGACCTGGAAGAAGCTTTTAGTCCCAGGACAGAGCACATGACAGACAGAGCTCTGGTCCAGGGTGCTGAGCAGTGTCATCCCAAGTGCTACACGTCCGGAGTAGCAAAGCAACCGAGTTTTCTAGGAGCCACATTTACAATATGAAAATGGAGGCTGGAGGCGAGATGGTAATCCAACGGTCACAGCCTCAGTCCAATAGGAGAAACAGACTGAAGTTGTTCTTCTAAACCATCTATCACACAGTGTGGTGAACACAGCTAGCTTGTTTGTTTCTCGTGGCTATAACGGAATCCCAAGACCTAGTAATTTACAAAGAAAAGAGGTCGATTTAGCTGGATGCTGGAGACCTGACATCAGGTGGCTGTGTCTGCTGGGCCTCTGGGGGCTGCTGCCTGAACTCATGGTGCGGAGTAGGTGTGTGTGAAAGAGAGAGGGGCAGGGGCTGGGCACATTACCAGGACGGGCTGTGCCAGGAGCAGCCTGACTGCTGCAGGAGCCAATCCCCTCTCTTGGGAAAGACCTCAGTGCTCCTAAAATCCCCACCTGCCAATGCCTACACATCGGCAAGCACTTGTCAACGGCAGTTTTGGTGTGTACAAACTGCAGCAGCTAGTAATTGAGTACTGTACATTTTAGTATTTCTACGAGAGCAAATATCAGATGTTCCCGTCACAAAAAATGACTGTTGGAGGTTATGGATAGGTTTATTTGTTTTACTTAATCATCTTACATTGTATTAAAAATCATAATATCACTTTATACTCTATAAATATATAGTTATAACTTGCCAATATATAGTAAAATGAATAAGTAACTAAAATACAAACAAATAGGTACAACTGATTTTAATAATGCATTTTATTTAAACTCAATATATTTAAAATATTGTCATTTTGACCTATGTCAATATAAAAAAACAAGATATTTTACACTTTTTTTCCTACTATGTCTTTCACTTCTGATATGTAGTTTAGACTTAAAGTAATCTAAGTTCAGAAACTAAATTTTCAGTGGAAATACTCGATCTGTATTTAGATTTCATAACATTTACAGCTAAGAAGTTGTTCCATACACATGTGAGCTTTCCAATAACTGAATCAAGTGACCGTTTTTAAGTTTAAAATCGAGGTACTTTAAGTTGAATGAGATAAGAAACGCAGTCCTTCGGCCATGGTCAGTACATCCCACGTAGCCACCCATGAACTAAGTCTGATCCAGTGGTGAGGTTGTCGACCTTATGGGGAATTTGATTTGGTTCTCATGACCAGAATCATGGAGAGAACTGAGTCCATGAACTGAGGCACTGCTGTGTTTCACAAAGTCCACGTGAAGCAGAGGAGGAAGGAGAAGAGTCCAACACGTGGGACAGGGGATGGGAGTCTGACCTGGTCTGAAGCTCTGTTTCTGCTGCTCTGTTGTGTGGCTGGAGGGGTGCACGGGACACTGTGGAGACTGGACTGGGGGGCACCAGAGTTGTGCACTGTGACCGTGCACCGGACACCCTTATTTGCATGATCTGCCTTTTAGTAGTTTTCCTTGAGCTCTGAATGCTGTCTGAGTCATAAACATGTGGATGTGGCTGCTAAGTATTTCTTTACTTGGAAAAAAAAAAAAACCTGGGGGAGCCAGTGCAGTCCTAACTAGGAAGTGTTGGTCCCAGATTTGGAGGTCCCTGCCCCTCACACAGCCTGTGGATCATCTTCTGTTCCTCGCCAAGGGTGGGCAGCATCTGCTCCTCATCTCCACCCTGGCGTCACATGCGACTTTCCCTGTATCTGACAGATCCACTGTCGGTCAGCTTTCTGCCACTGTGACAAAATATCTGAGTCAATCAACTTGAACGAGGAAATGTTTATTCTGGTGAATTGAAGTCATTTACAGTGATGGATATAGCTGATATGTACTGACTTAGCCTTGTCATGTTATTTTCCTGTTGTTGGGTCCCTTTTTGAAAGAAGAGGATATAGTTTTTTAAAGGTAGGTAGATCAAGCAGAGGTTGAAGCAGTAATAAAGTCTCCCAACAAAGATAATCCCAGGACCAGATGGATTCACCCTTGAATTTTATCAGACTTTTGAGAATTACTATTTATGTTCATCATATTAATCTATAAAATAGACAGGGAAAGAGCTCTCCAAATTCATTGTACAAAACCAGTACTACCCTGCTACCAGAACTTAATAAAGACACACAGACTCCCCAGACACACATACACACACCAGCCCAATATCCATTATAAACATAAATACAAAAATCTTCAATAAAATACTTGCAAATTGAATTTAACCTCTCATTAAAAAAAGACACACCATGATTAAGTTTAGTTTATTCCAGGGATGAAGTGTGGTTTAACACATGTACATCAATAAGTGTAGCACACCACATAACTACAATCAAGGATAAATATCATAGCATCAGTAGATGCAGAAGAAATATTCAACAAAATTCAACACCCTTCATGATAAAAACCCTGAATACCCTAGGTATCAAAGGTTCAGACATCAATATAATACAGCGAAACTACAGACAACAAACCTGTAGCCAACATCATTTTGAATGGGGGAAAACTAAAAATTTTCCTTTAAAATTAGAAATGAGACAGGGTGTCCCCTCTCACTCATAAAATACTTGTTTGCAGATGATATGATTCTGTACCTAAAAAGTCCTGAGAATTCACCAAGAATCTTTTAGAATTGATAAACAAACTCACTGAGAGAGAAGCCACACCTTTCACAGTTGCGTCCAAAAAGTGAAATACTTAGGAATCAACCTAACAGAGGAAGTAAAAGACCTTTACATAGAACAATGCTCTGAAAAAGGAGATGGAAGAGGATATAAAAAAATGGAACGCTAACCCTTGTTCCTGGGTAGGAAAAATCAATATAGCAAAAATGGCCATATTCTCAAATCGTATAGATTTAATGCAATCCTGATAAAAATACCAATAGCATACATTACAGAATTAGATAAAACAATCCTAAAATTCGTTTGGAGCCAAGAGAGACTCAGAGTAGCAAAAGCAACTCTGGGCAACAAGGAAAGAATGGCTATTATCAAGAAATCAGCTAATAACAAATGCTGGTGAGGCTGCCGGGGGTGGGGGGAAGAAACTTTTCTGCACTGCTGGTGGGCATGTAGTCTGGTGCAACCACTGTGAAAATCAATGTGGAGATTGATTCCTCAGAAAGTTAAAACCAGAGGTCCCATTCAACCCAGTTATTCCCGTTTTCCTTTGCTATAAGAAAAGACTTGAAAATGGGTACTTTATGGAAAAAAGAGGCTCATTTAGCTCACCACTTTGGAGGCTGACATCCAGGCAGCATGGTTCCAGCTCCAGGGAGGGCCTCCTGGCTGGATTCCATCATGGCTAGAGTGCCCTTCAAAGGGACATCAGAAGGCTAGACGGGAGACCAGATCATGACTCAGGGGCTGGGCTCACTCTTTATAGTGACCTGCTCTCACAGGAACTAACCAGGCTTCCACAGGGTTACCTGGATCCCTCCCAAAGGCAGCGCCTCAGTGAACTGAGCACCTCCCAGTGTCTCACCCCTTAAGAATTCCTCCACCTCAAAAACACCACAATGAGGACCAAGCCATATGCAAACCATAGCAGGTAACAAACACAATTCAGTTATATGCTGTTTAGACACATCAAATAATGACAGAAGTTTTAAAAATAAAGAATGGAAAATATATTATTCAAGGAAATGCTATTATCTAGAAAGAGAATGATATCCAATATTAATATACAATAATGAATTCAAAGACAAAAGAATTAATGGTCCAAGAATTTTTTTGTTTTGTTCTTGCTCATTCATGAACTTTTTTATTAGTACACATGTACATGTTTGTCATGCCTATTGAATGCATACATAGTGGGAAATCATACACAGCTCTAAAAGGTATGAAACAAAAATGACAGCACAGAGTGCCAGAGGGCCTTCTCGGCCGTACCCTCTCCTGCCGGCTGCCTGTTTCCCCATCTTCAGCTCCAGAAAAGTAGTGCGTGGGCACCCACGAACCCCCCAACCTTCCCCCTCGCGCTTTTAGACCTCCTGACTGTGCCAGTCTTTGGACCTACTCTGTAGAGGCAGAGGTGGTCATAAAGAGTATTTTCTGGCGCTTTCAACTTTGAACATCTTTAAAGAAGTGGTGGGGGAAACTTAAAGTAGAACTGAGTGGAGTTAACCCTTCAGGAGGTTGGGGAACTCAGTCTGGGCTTGCAGCCCGAGCTCAGTCTGCATTGTGGGGTTCTGCCACCAACTAGCTGAGATCAGGGGACTTGGCTCTGCAAATGGCAGCACATACTGTATATTATGACAGCAGTGATATAGTCTGAAAGAGGCCCTTCAAACTCATTTTTGTTTCTTTCTTTTTTTATTCCACTCTGCAAATTCTTTTTTTTTCTTTTTGTGTTTTCTTTCTCCAACTCAGTCTCTTACTCCACCGTAGTATCCCTCATCTCCCTTTCTATTTTTGCTTTTGTTCTAACTCAGACTTCTTCTTTTATTTTTTTTCTCTTTTCTTTATGTCCTTTTCTTATGTCATTCTACCTCACTCAAGGGTTATTATACTTCTGTTTGTTCTTTTTGAATTTAACAGTTTCCTGACGATTGTCTGGTCATTCTACGTCTTTTGGCTTCATATGAAACCTTCTCTAATTCTTTTATGGAAAAAAGAGGCTCATTTAGCTCACCACTTTGGAGGCTGACATCCAGGCAGCACGGTTCCAGCTCCAGGGAGGGCCTCCTTTCCACTACTCTTGTCTTAACTTTGTTTTAAGCCCCCATTGTAAATGGTAAATATCCTTATTGAAAAGTTTATTCACTGTAATCATATTTTGGATTGCGTCTTGATTTTAATTTAATTCACATGGTTTGAAGGTGATAGATGATGACTACCATAAGTGGTCAATTTGCAAATTGTGGTGCTGATTGTATCAATTAGGATGAAGGATTGCGATTGATTCAATGAGCTATTTTCTTCGGTATTACAAAAATGAGAATGTCTATGAGTCATTAGAGACCCATGGACTGCAGCCCAACTATATCAGGAAGATTTAAGTAATAACCTAAAGGTTAAACTAAGGACAACCCAACAACAATAGTAAAAATGAGAAAACACTTAAGCAAGATACAGGGACAGACTTCCAGTTCACCAATGGCAGACAGTGGGGCAGATAAGGATGAAAAGTCTGATAGTGAATCATCAGGACACCCTGAACTCAAAGCACAGGAAGTAACAAAACTGATCAATCAGGCTCTAGAGAAATATAAAACAGAAGTAATTTCCCAGATAATCATAGAGATGACGATCCAAATGAAAGTTATAATTTGTGACTCTAGAACAGAAACTGAGAGGAAGATAGATGAGCTCAGGACTGTGATAGAAGCCATGAATGCCCAGCATAAGAAAGAATTGGAAACAATAAATGCCCAATTCAAGAAACAAATGGAATCCATAGGACAGATTCAAACAGATATCCAGATTAAAAACTCCATTGAGAGTGTTCACAAAAGAATAAAAGAGTAAGTAGAATCTCAGATATAGAAGATAAAATTGCAATCAGTGACCGTGAAAAGAGAGGTCTTTTAAAAACAGTAGGCAATCATGAGAAACTGATACAACAACTCTTAGATGTTACAAAGAAGAATAACATAAGATTGATAGGAATTCAAGAAGTAGTAGGAGAAAATGCAAATGACTTAAAAAAGCTGTTCACAGAATTAATTATAGAAAACTTCCCAAACAGAGGGGAAGAATTTGACATACAGATAAGTGAGGCATATAGGACTCCAACTAGCCATGATAAAAAAAAATCTACACCTAGACATATAATAAGCAAGATCCCAGAAACCCAACAGAAGAACAAAATACTACAAGCAGTAAGAGACAAGAAACAAATTACATACAAAGGATGTAAGCCCATCAGAATCACAGCAGACTTTTCAATACAAACCCTTAGGTTAAGGAGAGCCTGGAATGAGACATTTCAAGTACTAAAAGAAAAGAACTTCCAACCTAGACTGATGTATCCTGCAAAACTTTCTTTTAAAATGGGTGGGGAAATAAGATATTTCCATGATAAAGAACACCTGAGAAACTTTATGACTACCAAACCAGTACTACAACGAATTCTAAACAATATCCTAGAAAAAGACAATGAAGGTAACACAATGAGGCCCAGCAGAGCAAATTAAATAGGCAAACCAAGAAACTAAAAGAAGGTGAAAAAAAAATGACAATAATACGTTAGTACATATCAGTTATAACCATCAATATTAATGGCCTCAATTCACCAATCAAGAGAAATAGACCAGCAGAATGGATTAAGAAGCAAAATCCAATAATATGTTGTATACAAGACACATCTAGTGCAAAAAGAAGCCCATAGACTAAAAGTGAAAGGACAGAAAACTTCTTCATATAACAGGAGCCCTCCCCGCCAGCAAAAAGTAGGGGTAGCAATCTTATTCACAGACAAAGTAAGTTTCAAACCTAAACTGATTGAAAGAGACAAAGAAGTTCACTACATCCTTGTGAAGGGAACAATTCAAGAGTAAGAGATAACAAATAATTTACTGAGTATGTCAGAAAGTACATATGATTTTTTTCCTCTTTTCTTCTTTTTTCTTTTTCTTCCTCTGATGCTGGGGATTAAACTCAGCACATTGTTCTGGCTAGGCAGTTGCAGCATTACTGAGCTAAATCTCAGGCTTCACATTTCATATTTTTAAAATTTATCAACACATTAATCCTTGTCTTTATTTGTTGGTCTACCAAATTGATGAGTTATTTTGGTTCTCATTTTCTTTGCTTTTTTATTTGAGAGTTTATGAAATCTGTATATATGAGTAGTATGAAAAGTATTAAGGTCCATCTGTCATTTTCCTCTTTCATCTCTGCTTTCTACAAACTTCCTTTTCTGTCACTACAGCTTGTTTGGTTGGAAATTTGTTAAGACAAATGTTGTTATGTTATCAATATATCTTTGTACATATTTTCTACTGATGACAAATATTAATTTTTAAGTAAATTTTATTATAACTATACTTAAATGATCATTAATATCATTTAGTATCTGGTACATATTACAAATTCTCCAACTCCCTCAAAGATGATATGTGTTTTTTCTCAAATCACACAAATCAACACTCCATACATCACTGCACTGTTTTATTATACCAAAGTATATATTGTATTGTAGAAAAATGCATTGTGTATATGTGTGGGGGGTATGTTTTTACACATATGTGTGCACTATTAAATGAGAAACATGGTCATGAATGTGGTAGGATTGAACACATTTGGCATATTGATAGTTTCTCTGGCAACCTTATGATTTCTTTAAGTTACATGCTTGACTTAATTCATATCATTCGTTTGGGAAGAATATTACATATATATTGGTGCTTAATTCTATCATTATGCTTATAAAAATATAATAAAAATAAGTATGGGATATAATAAAATAGAAACAGAAAAATCTGATCTTAAAAATGTGAATTTTTTTTAGTTGCTTTTGGATTTCAAATATAAGTATATTTTTTTCTGCGGGAAGTTTTGTTAGAAAATGTAAGTGGTACAAGCAACAAGCACATGGTATTTATCAATTAATAAAACCAAGGAGTTTATAAATCATAAAATTTTGAGGACAGTTTCTCAACCACAATATGTAACTTTGGTTTATTTGCAATTACATTATTTCAAAAATATTACAAGAAAATGAGAAACAACATAATGATTGAAGATCATATCAAACTAATAATGTATTTCAATTAGCCTGTGTTACATAAATTTTTGTTTATTTCATACCCTTTTTTTGTTGTCCTATATGTATATTTGAAATTTTTATTTAGTATCTTCATTTCTTGTTATCATGTATGTTTGCAATCTTTAATAAAAAAAGAAAAAAAATTACAGCATAAGGAAATGAAAACAATCAAGGATTTACAGTACACTGTCCCACATAGTGGCCACTAGCCACACCTTCGGCCAGTAGTCCCTAGGTTATCGCACATCTCAAGCAGCTGGCCCACACTGAGATGCGCAGCAGTCAGGGAGAAGCGTGCACTGGCTTCAGAGAATTCGTGTAAGAACTCGAGGCACCTGTGCAGGGCGAGACCGTCAATGTGGCGGCTGGGACTCACCTCTGCATCAGTGAAGCTCAGTGCTGGGCTTGCCTGGGTGGGTCAGAGGCACTGGCCTGAAGTCCATGTCCAGTCCCTCACCCTCTCCTCTCTGGTTCTGTCCCCTTGCTCTGCTTTTGTTCCACCCGGTACTAAGCATCTTTGCTACATGCTGTTTCTGACTGGGAGCAGCTGACGATGGGCTGAACCTTCTGAAACCAGGAGCCAAATTAAGCTTTAAATCAAGGACTTCAGGTGGCCAAGCAATGGGAAAGCAGACTAATAAAGTCGCTCATTAATGTTTTAAAATGTTGATTACATTTCAAAAGACCACATTTTAAATCAAATTAAATAAAATCAAGCAAAACTATTCTCATCACTAAAGTGACTACTAGAAAATTTAAAAGAACATGGTTCATATTTATTTTTAATTGAGCAGCACTGAGGAAGATTCAAATTCACATAAATAACAAACATGGACTAATAAAAATATGAAATAGGTATTTTGACTTAGAGACTGGACATTCTTTTCAGTCTATAATGCTTTACAAATTGATACATCACCTCTAAAGGTGTGCAGTAACCTCTAACCATAACGCTTTGTCCATGGCCCACATGGGAGTTGCTGATGCGTCTTCCACTTGCTGATGCTCAGGTGCCCATGCAGGGTAAGACCTTTGGGCAGCGTGATCTCAATGGTAGCAACTCTGTCTCTCTCAGGAGCCCAAGCAACCTCAGGTCCTCTCTGCCCAGTGGCTCAGCTCATAAGAATCCCTTTTGGAAAGTACTTTCCACAGCTTACCTTGGGAGGAAACCCCCATCTGCAGCTTGTCCTGTGTTTGTGGAGCACAGGGAGGGGCAGGTCTCATCATCTGATCACTCAGTCAAAACCGCTGAGGCTCCCAGGCTTTCTCCTCTATAAGGGTTTCAGCACTGTCAACTAGGGGTGCTCTGGAACTATTCTTACCCTATGTAAGTTATCCTATTCAGTTTGGGCTTGAACTTTTTATTTCTTTCTCTTATTTCATCATCATTTTATTTGTTTGTTTGTTTGTTTTTTGTTTTTTGAGACAGGGTCTCACTATGTAGTTGAGACTGACCTGGAACTCACTATGTAGCCCAGGCTGGTCTTGAACTCACAGTGATCCTCCTGCCTCAGCCTTCCAAGTGCTGGGATTGCAGGCATGCCCCACCACGCCCAGCTTCATCATCATTTTAATCTTACCTTAAAAAAATGCTCAGGTATGAGCATGGCTCCTGCTGGTAGCTTGCCTCCTTGATTTCCAGCAACATTATACATTTATTCCCTTTTCACAATAATTTCTGTGACTTCACAAGACCTTAGTGTGTATGCTACAAAGTCTGACACCTTAATTCATCACTAGATGTTCATTTTTGTATATTTATCTTGTAACCAGTCACTTTACTAATAAGACTTTACTTTAGAACAAACAGGGATCTATAAACTATGCAACCTATGTGTACATTTTTCAGTGACATAGGAACTCAAAACATATTGTTGGTTGTGGAGAGCTGCTTCACCAAAGATTTTTTTTTTTTCTTTTCATTTTATTTTCCTGGTACCAGGGATCGAACTTGGGTCCTTCTGCTTGCAAGACAGGCGGTGGAACCACTGAGCTAAATCCCCAGCCCCAAAGATTCTCTTGTTATTAGGAATAGTTTGAGGACAAAATTTTGGAAGTTCAGCTAAAAACAAAAAAGGATTTTGATTGTCTAGAATTGATCTCTCTCTCTTCCTTTTTTATACAAATAAGTAATCCAATTCCAGTAAAGCTAAGCTATTCAGTAAGGCCTGCTGGTCTCCCTCAACTATAAGCAGTGCTGGCTCTATGGCTAGTGTCTTAGTTACTTTTTGTTGCTGGGACAATATACTTGATACCCACAATTTGAAAGAGAAGACATTTATTTGGGCTCACATTTATGGTCCATGGTCAGCTGGTTCCAGGGCAGATTGGTGTGGCATAGAGGCTAGAGGAGAGAAGCTGCTCACATCATGTGGCCAGGAAACAGAGAGAGAAGTAAGGAGCCAGGAGGGAGATGCCTTCTTCCAGGTGGGCCCTTAGTGGCCTGCCTCCGGGACCCAGGCCCCACCTCTTAACAGCACACTCAGCTATGGTGTCCCGTAATGCAGCCACCTCCCAGGAGCCCTGCCTCTGAGCACATGGGGTGTGGGAGACATTCTTGCTATCCTTGTACCACAGCAGGTTGCCATCTGTTCGGGAACGCGAGGCCCCACACTCATATAGGCCTAGCATCTCATTTAATGCTGTGCTCTTGCTATCTTGAAATTCTTAATAAGTTTTTGAACAAGCAACCCCGTTAAAAATTTTTGAATTGGGTTGCTGGTCCTGCACACGGACAAATTCTTTTCTGTTCAGCAGATTCTGATCTTGGCATCTCTTCCAAAGCTAAAGTTATGTACTTTCCAACCCAGTTGAAAGATTAAGATATGTAGCATTTTGCTGAGCCAAAGAGAGCTCCACCATGTGCACCTTTGGAAAGTTCTCACCTTTTCTTCAGAGCCACTGGGTGTAGGAGCAGGTGTATTTGGGGGAGGAATATGACCAGAACCATAGTCATTACCATTGTCTCTGAGCCGGCTTTACCTTCGCCTCTCATTGCTCTTTTACTCACACTTTTTTTCTAGTCCGTATCACAGCTTGCCATTCAATACACAGAATGTGTTCTTTTTCCCATACATTTGTCAAACTGACTCCTGATACATGAAATGTTCTTCTCAACCCGTTTCCTAGTCAATCTAAAATTTGCTTTAGTTGGCTGGGTGTAGGGCACAGGCCTATCGTCCTAGCATTCTGGGAGGCTGAGGGGGGAGGATTGCAAGTTTAAGCCTATCCTGGACAATTTAGTGACTTAGGGAGACCCTGTCTCAAAGGAAAAAAATAAAAAATGGTTGGAGAGGTAGCTCAGTGTGAGGCCCTTAGATTTGATCCCCAATACTGCAAAAGAAAAAGTGTTAATTATCACTAACTACTAAAAGCACATTAAACAAGTCAGGAACAATTATCACTCTGTCTGGGGGAGGCAACTTTTCCTAATTTATACAAAAGGGGGCATTTGAACTAACCATAACCTGGCTCTGGGCACCCTGGGATGCCACAGTAGGTGGTTCCTGCTGGCTACTGCCGAACAGAACAGCAAGGACTATTTATTTCTCTTCCCCCAGTGTTTAGTCTAGTGCTAGCCAATAAGAGATTATAAAGGCAGAATACATTACAAGTAATTAAGAAGTTCTGCTGATAGAGTGGAGCATGATTTGGGCCTAGTCTATAAATGTAAACATAAAAATTCCAGTCTTGCTGCGGATTCTTAAATGTGTTGTCACATACACGGGGATGATGTGATGCAATCATAGCTGTCTATCTCCCACCCACCCCCAAATCACACCTAGTTTCTTATATCTGTGCTGAGGTTCCCAAAACTGATGGCAGTGTGCTCCGACACAACTAATCTGGTGCACAGCCATGGAAAGAAAGGCTGGGCTGTGGCATCACTGTGCCTTCTTGTCATGTCAGGTGCTCTCTGCTCCCAGGCTGCCTGGGGAATGGTGTCTGTGGCCTGCTGGGACATCCTCCAAGGGATCTGGGTAGCAGAGTCCACCTCTGGGGGCTCACCTGGGCACTCCAGAGACTGCGTACTTCTTCCCAATCAATAGATGGGCGAGACAGAGCCTTCTGGAGAGAGGAATTAATTCACCAAATTCAAAAGTGGAAGCCCTGTGTGTGAAACAGCCAGGAGTTCTATGCTGCTTCCTTTCTGAGGCCAAGGACTTTCTGCTGCTGTCTCCCCCTTCACTGAAGACGCAGCTCCATCTGCCTGCCCTCAGGTCACGAAGGTAGTACTGAGCTGGGGTGACATAGGAGGGGAAGGAGGGATGACTGGGTAGGAGAGCGAGTCCCTGGGCAAGGGTTTGTCTGAGGAGGGAATGGAAGGATGAATGCAGCCGGTCACTTCTGGCTAACTTGTCACCAGACTGGCCCTGACCCTCACTGTCTGAATGAGGCCTCTCTTCAGTGTTTCCTCAGGCCCTTTCCATTATAACACACATTACATTTTAACCTGGTATTTCTTAGTACGCGTTTTCTTGTTCAATATCTGTCCAGCTCACCAGGCTGTAAAGTCCACAAAGACAAGATATACTGCTTGATCATTTGCCCCAGGACCTGGCAGTGTCTGTCCTAGAGCAGCCACTCAACAAGTATTTGCAAAAAGAGTGATGAAAATTTCTTTTTAATGTTCAGGATTCAGTGTGGATGGGGATAAAAACTCAAACACTACTGACCACTGAATAGCTATAACTTGTCTGTGAGTACTCACCACAAGGCATATGTTTAAACCACATGTAAATTATATGAAACTATTTTTGTTGATCATCTGTGATTTTCTTTTGTGGTGCTGGGTTAGATAACCAAAAAATTGATATATTTTCTAATGGATGTGAGTTAATAAAAAGTACACAATTATTTTAGGTTTTATTTCTCAATTTTAGTTCACTGCATAATTAATGATCAAGTCTGGGACATAGTGATGTGAGTAGCTTGTCTTACTTGTGTGTAGAAAAATGATGTTAAAGGGTTTTACTTTGCTTCTTTGCCACGAGGGTTGCAGTGTCTTTGGGATCACAGGAACCCAGATTACTAGGCCCACTGTGCCCACCTTCTAGGGAGTTCTTCCTGCCAGGTCACCAGGAGAGGGTCCTTGGCCGGTGGCAGCATGGAGCCAGGAGGTGGTGCCATGAGGGTCTGACCTGGAGGACTGTGGCCATTCAGGAGGACTCGTGTCTCCCTGTCTCACTCTTACCTGTATTTGGTGTTCTCCAGAATGATCTTAAGAGAGTGTGTGACCGCTGCCTCCTCAAAACCCTTCAATGACTTCTTAATGTATGCAGACCAAAGCCCAAGCCTCTCTTCCTGGCTTTCCTTTTTTTTCTTTTTGGTGAAGTGGAGGATCTGACCCAGGGCTTTGCACATGCCAGGCAAGTGCTCGACCATTAAGCCACTCCCCCAGCCCTGCTTTTCTCCTTTTTTAGATACACGAGAAGATACTTTTGAGTGTGTGGCATATCAGCCACTTGAAATACCTCTGTAGCACCCTGGGAAGAGAAATGGGAGTTTGGGTGTGACTCATGTGAAGCACTCCCCATGTGGAAGCCAGGCTGTGGGTCCTGTCAGAGGCAGGAGTGAGCATGGGAAAGTCCCTGGGGCGATTTCTTGGATACTGGGAAACACACACAAATGATCTTTTTCTGAGAAAACCCACTGAAAACAGTTCTTCTCACTCCCACTCACAGGGCCTCACAGTCCAGCCGCTGGCTAGAGAACTGACCTTTAAAACCCTTGTTTATGTACAACTACAGCTTCAGTGCAACTCTAGCTTGGCCTGGCTTCCCAAACTCAAAATTTCCCGTAAGAAATATTATTAAGGATCTGTGTACCTCACAGGAAGCCTTCAGATTGCAAACATATGTCCAAACCGCTGACTCCAGTACATGGATCTGATCCCTCAGTTATGTGGGGGGTCTGCCTCTGAGCAGGGAGTGTTGGGACGGGATGTTCAGTCTGAACACAGGCCAGGGAGACTGGAACCGCCGGCTTCAGATAGCACCAGATTGCAAGAGGTTTCTTTTGCAGATAGCTTATGTGGTGATTTCTTTCCTTGCTTCTCCTTGCAAGTGAAACATACAATTCTGGACCTTGAGTGAGCCAGCTGGTTCCCCTCTTGGCCATCTGCAGGGTCTGCTCGTCTCTGGCCCACACCACAGTGCTGTGGCTTTGTGGTTCAACTGAGTTGTGCACTGCAAAATAATGCAATTTTTCTCCCATTAAACTTTTACTTTGGAGATAATTGTAGATTCTCTAGCAGTTTAAGAAGAGAGACTCCATGTATCCTTTATCCAATTTCTCTCAAAGATAATAGCTTGCAAATTACAGTACAGTGGTGCATCCTGGATGGCCTGGGTACATTCCAGATGCAGAACACTTCTGTCATGAGGATCCTCCTCCGTGTGATCCTTTTGTGGCCATGCCCACTTCCCTCCTGCCAGCTACCTTCCTTCCTTATCTTTCGTGACCACTCATCTGTTCTCTATTTCTTTAATGTGGTCATTTCAAGAAAGGTGTGTGTGTTGCCAGCTTTCCAGCCCTGCGACAACATATTTGAAGTAATGAACTTAGAAAGAGAAACAGTTTGTCCTGGCTCATGGGCTGGGACAAATTAGCCCAGTTGCTTTGGGTCCAAGGCCAGACAGCTCGTCACAGTGGAAGGGAGGGGAGGAAGAATCCTCTTACCCCATGTGCAGAGAGAAAAGAGAAAAGAAGAGCCAGAGTCCTCTGAAAACCTCCAGAGATACACCCACGGCCTCAGAATCTGTCCTCAGGCCCCAGCCCATGTAGGCTCAGCCAGCTTGGGACCCCACCTTGGCCGCATAAGCCTCCAAGGTGCAGTGGACACTGCAGATGGACACATGTTGTGAGGCCTGGGGAATGGCTCTGGTGTGACTCAGGGAGCATCTGAGCCGCTGTGTGCACCAGGGGCTACTTTTCATCATCGAGTGGCACCCTGAGGTTGGGTGTGGCTTAAGTATCACCCACAAAGGACTTTGGGGTGTCTCCAGCTTTTGACTTGAGAGCAGTTGTGTTCAGGTCTCCATGTACATTTTCATTTCTCTGGGGCAAATGTCCTGGAGTGCAATTGCTGGGTCATGGCAGTTACACATGTAGTTTATGAATAAAATGCCAAAGTGTTTTCCAAGGGGCTGTGCCATTTCACAGTCCTGCCGGAACACGTGAGAGATCCAGTTTCTCTATATCTTCAACTGCGTTTATTTGTTTAGTTATTCTGATAAGTGTATGTGTACCTTAATGGCATAAATTTGCATTTCTCTAGTCACTGGTGATATTGAATGTCTTTGTGTTCTTGTTTGCCATCTCATATTTGATGTAGTGTTTCCTCACGTCTTTTGCCTGTTTTCTAATTGAGTATGGTTTTTTACAGATGAATTTGGAGAGTTATCGTATATTCCAGATATGAGTCCTTGTCAGATAAATAGTTAACAAAAATTTTCTTCTTGTTTATGAAACCCTCAGCTCCATCTTTCTTTCTGATGTGTTGAGGAATAGAACCCACAGCCTAATGCATGCAAGGCTGTATTTTCATCTTCATGGAGTCTTTCAGAGAGCAAAAGTTTTACATCATAATGGAGTCCAGCTGATCAATTTTCTCTTTGTAGATAATGCCGTTGGTGTCAAGTGCAAGTGTCTCTTCCCAATCCTAGGTTGTTAATAAAGAAGCTTCATGGTGGTGTGAAAACCCATGGCATACCATGAGTTAATTTTTGCATACCGTGCAGGACTTAGGGCAAGGCACATTTATTTTGTCCCCTTAAACGTCCAATTGCTGCAGAGCCATCTGCTGCAGAGGATATCTTTACTCCACTGAATTGCTTTTGCACCTGTTCCAAAAATCCCACACCTGTGCAGGTCTATTTCTAGGTGCTCTGTTATCCTCCAAGTGTCTGTGTGTCTATTCCTCCACTGGAGTGGATGACTTTGGCTCCATAGTTCAATATAGTAAGATTCTTCCTACATTTTTTTTCTGTTTCAAAACTGTTCTTGCTATTCTAGTCCTTTTGCCTTTTCATATAAAATTTATAATCATCTTATGTATATTTATAAAAATCTTGCAGGGATTTTGATTAGAATTTTGTTTAATATATATACCTTTGAGGGACAGTCAGTGTCTTTCCTCTTTTGAGTCTCCCAAACTATGAATGTAGACTCTCTCCAGTTATTTCGTTCTTTGCTTTCCTTCAACAGTGTTTTATAGCTTTCAGCATAAGTCTGCTATAATATGAGTTTTTGTCCCTTCAAAATTTGTACATTGAAATTTAATCCCTATTGTGACAGTATGAAGTAGTAAAGCCTTTGGGAGGTATGCACTCACAAGAACAGAGCCCTCCCGAAGGGACTTGTTCCCTTAAAAGAGAGGCTCAGGTGTGCTTGTCAGTCTTCTGCCATGTGAGGACACAGTGAGAAGATGCCATCTCCTGCAGGACAGTGGATCTACTGGTGTCTTCATCTTGCATGCCCCAGCCTCCAAAGTGGTTAAGAACAAATTTCTGTTTTTTCAAAGCTTTCCAGGCTGTGTATCTTGCTGTAACAACAGTCTGAATAGAGCTCCTGACCATGTTTTGTTGGATTTATACCCAAATGTTTTCTTGTATTGTCTTGAGCGACTATAAATGGTATTGTGCTTTTAGCTTAGATGCCCATGTGTTGATTATTAGTATAAAGAAATAGAATTGATTTGTGTTTATTTTGTGTCTTGCAATGTTCCTGAACTCACTTCTTCTGTTTTTTTGTAGATTCTTTGCAGTTTTCTACATAGACAATCATATCATATGCAAATGGGGACAACTTTATTCCTTTTTTCTAATTTGCCTATCTTTTATTTCCTATTCTTATCTTGTAACAGTGAGTCAAAATTCCAGTCCTATGTTGGATAATAGTGGTGAGAGATAATATCCTTGCCTTGTTGTTGAAAGCAAGGGAAATGTTTTACCATTCAGTATAAAGTGAGCTATAAATATTTTTGTAGATGCTCTTTTTCAGACGTAAGAAGTTCCCATCTATTTCCATTTTTTTCTGAGAGGTCATTTAAAAAAGTCATGAATGTGTGTTGAATTCTGTCGTGTGTTTCTGTATCAATGGCTAGGATGATATGGTCTTTCTCCTTTAACATTTTTTTAGGCCAAACAATGTATTATTCAGGTTACTTTGGGCTCTAGATACATTAAACCAGATCAGAATTTAATTGAATGAAAAGAAATTAATTTTTCCCTGAAGGAGGCACATGGTAGGAGGCAGTTCTGTAGCCCAGCAGGATCTCGGTCCAGGTGGCTCTGTGATGCTTGTGGTTTCTCCTCATTGAAGTGGAAAGTGGGCAGGAAGCAAAGGATTTGCCCCATTTTGCTCCTTTTCTTTATCACAAGGAAAGTCTTTCTTAGAAATCCAAGCACTTTTTGTCTTGCTGGCCAAAATGGGGCTCCTGTCCAAACCCAAGCAGATGAAGGAAGCTTAGAAAAAAAAAAGCTGTGAGGTAAAGTAGAAATATCAGGGCTTCCGTGGCTCATTTAACCCATGCTGCTGGGCCTGTGCTTTGGCGTTTGGGATGATGCCAGGCAGGGTTGTCCTACACACATTTTAGCATCCCTGCCCTCATGTAGTCAGTGCCACAGGAGCCCTCCAGCCACTGTGACAGCTTCTTTCAAACTCCCTCTGTGGGCTGGTGCTGCTTCCTGCTGAGAGCCATTGCTGAGACCAAGCAGAAGCACCACAGGAGAGGGGCCCACTTTGTCTGTGCTCTCCCCAGCTGAGGAAGAGCAGTAGTGGAACACACAGAAAGCAGTGTCAGCCACTGGAAGCAAAGAAGGTCTTCAAGTGGAGCCAGAGGGTGATGGGATCTGATCTGGAGTCCCCAGCATTCCCTCCCGGCTCCAGATCCAGTGGGGTTCCTCTTGCTCTCCTCTGAGTGGGACATGGACCTGACCCCTGGTCATCTCTGGCCACATGCTGAGAGAAAGACACGGGTGGGAGAAGGAGCATTTCTGGCACCTCATTCTAACAGTGAACGACCTTGGACTGGAAGGCTCCTTGGAGGCCACGAAGCACTGTGCTTTGGATGCGTGTCTCCCTTGTGGCTGATGTGGGGAAGGCTTGGTTGTTGATGGGCTTTTGCAAAGTGCTTGGATCATGTGGCTCTGGTTTCATTAGTGGGTTGAACCTTGGGCACAGTATCTAGTTCCTGACCCCTTTGTCTCTTTCTCTGTTTCTTGGCCGCCATTAGGGGAGTAGTTTTCCTCTTCCTTGAACTTCTGCCCTGATATTTCTACTTTACCTCACAGCTTCTTTTTTCCTAAACAAAGAAAACTCATGTTTTCAGACCATGCACCAAAACCTCTGAAACCATGACCAAAACAAACCTTTCCTCTCCCAAGCTGAGTTTCTCAGGAATCTGGTCACAGGGATGCAAAGCTGACCTGTGAGGATTATTTTATGGATGAAGACTCCGAAGCCCAGAATAGACAGTGATTTTCTTAAGGCTTGTTAGGTGGGACCCTATGTACTGAGCTCCTGATTATCACTCTTTTACAGTCATTCCTTATTAATGACCAAGTTCTGTTCCTGGAACTCGTTTGTTAAATGAATTGGTTGCTAAATGAGGAATTGTAGACTATGTGCACTACAATACTCAGAACAAAGAAACAGTCAAAGGAAACTTCAACTCAGTGACTTTGTTTTTATTTACATAACTCTTACATGCAGGACTTTAATGTCTAACAGAACCTAAAACTGCAAAACTACTATGCAGGGCAATTGCAGCACTGTGCTGTAGAAGCTGCCATGAGGCTGCACTGCCGCTTCTACTGCTGCATCTTAAGTTCAGATGAGGGCCATAAGTCCACATGGCACACTTGGTTGTAAGTCTGAAGAGCTGTTAAGCAGGAAGGTCATTAAATGAGGAATGTCTGCATATATATATATAT
>NW_022900931.1:28406088-28465065 GCF_012274545.1 Fukomys damarensis | reverse complement strand
TGCAAAAACCATGATTTAGTAAAGACAACTGGTCGCCAACATCACTGATTCAAAGAATGAAGCAGATGAGAAAACCAAAGTGGACTAATGTTCTGCCCTCTGGACTAGGACCTGCTGGTTCCCACGGCTCTGTCTGTAGTGTCCAGTCCTGGGGGAGGCTTCCCAAGTGGAACTGACTCTGAGGACCTCTTTGAGAACCAGGGGAGGAATCCTCACAGGCAGGTCCTTGCCTCAGGCAGCGCCCCATGGGGAAGATCATCTAACAGAGTCTTGGTCCCTGTGCTTTTGACCTTGATCTCAAGGCCAAGGACAGCACACTGAACTTGCATCTTCCTCTGAGGCAAATCAGATGTGGTGATTTAGGTAGTACGGTCCCAGTAAGGAGTCAGGGACAGGCAAGAGCGCATGCAACAGGGGTGCCAGGCAGGGTCTGCTGGGTCCTGTTGGTGGCCCAAGTCTTTGGCTGTGAAGGGTCAAAGCTGGGGCTGAGCCACTAGCTCCCACGTTGTGGGGGAGGGAGGCCAGCCGGCAGGAATGTGACTCCACACCATTGCAAGGACCTTCCAGTTTGGCGAGGACACCAGCTCTCTGTCCCTCTTACACTCAGTTCCAGCACAGGGCTGGAAGCCCTCCCTACCTGAGAACCAGGAGTTTCCAGAGCCTAGGGGAAAAGATGTCCATGCTGACCATGGGAAACAAGAGGACCGTGCCTCCAACTCCTCTCTACTTCCTGCCATCTCTCCACCCCCAAAACACTTGCCAGTCTGCAATAATTAGACAGCAGTCTAAGTAAATAGTTTTTTTTTTTTTTGAGGCAGGGTCTTGCTATGTAGTTCAGGCTGGCCTTGAACTTACTATGTAGCCAAGGCTGGCCTTGAACCCATGGTAATCCTCTTGCCTAAGCCTATTGATGAATAAATGAACCCCCAAATACTGTGTCAGAAGAGAAGATGGAAAAAGGCCAGGGCACAAAGTCCCAGCTGCATCCAAGGAAGCCCTGCCCACCTAGCCCAGGCAGCTCTGGGGCTCTGTGGGCCATTTGAGGTGAGGCTCAGGTGCCTAGCCCTCCAGACCTGAGTCCTCTGCCCCCTCAAAGGACCTGGAGCAGTCGGTGGCTTCTGGTCAGAAGTCCTTCCCTAAATCCTTTGGAGCCTGAGGGTGACCAGAGGCCAGCATCTGCAGGGCACCCCACAGCCCACACAGGACCCCTGGACACTGACAAACCATGGGCTCTGCTCCACCCAGGCGCAAGAGGCTCAGGGAACTTGTGCACAGCTAGGACCTGGAGACCAGGGGTGACAACTGCCTGAGGCCCCTGATACAGATTCCTGGCACAGGCTTTTCCATCAGAGCCCACTGGGGGAAGCTCTGGAGGGAGCTCTGGGGGCCTGCTCTCCTCCTTCCTTCCTTTCTGGGCAGGACACAGGGGCAAGAAGCACACAGCTCTGAGCCATCGTCCTTCAGTAGCTTCTGGCTTCCAAGGTTTCCAGGGCCCTCCAGTGAGGCACTGGGTCTCTGGGCACTACGGGCTGCAGGATGGAACCTGTGCCCAGGCCAAGGCTGACCTCTGGGGCCTTGCAGAACTGCACTCCTTATTCTGCCTCCCAGCTTCATGGGAGTAGAGGGGAGCAGGCAGGAAGAGGCTCAGATTAAGGCACCCAGAGAGAAAGGCAGAGGGAGAGTAGTGGAGGGGGAGACAGAGTGAGGTGCACACCCTGTCTTAGCTACTTTCTCACTGCTGGCCCAAGATACCAGACACTCACAAATTAAAGGAGGAAAGGTTCATTTAGCTCAGTTTGTAGAGGTTTCAGTCAACAATCAGCGGGTTCCAAAGTAGGGCAGCATGGCAGAGGGGCATGGAAGGGCAGGCAGGAAACAGCAAGCAGCAACTTCCCTTTCCTTTTTCATCCCATCCAGACTACAAGCCTATGGGTGTGGCTTCACCCACACCACGGGGGTTTCCCGTTATCCATACCCAGAGCTGTGCTAAACCAGTCAGTGGGCTAATTTAGTTATCAAACACCTTTAACCTATATTCACGCATGCACCCTAAATCCAGCCACCACTGAAAAGCCCCACCTATGAGCACATGAGGCTTTGGGGTGACATCTAGAGATAAACTATACCAACTGCCCACCCTGGGAAAGAGGTGGAAGAGACAGGGCAGAGGTAGTGAGATAGAGAAGGGGAAATGGGGGACCCAGAGGGATCTGAGACAGCCTCACCCCACACCGTACACACACCGCAAGTGACACCATGGAAAACACACAACCCCTGTGACTCAGGGTCCACAGACACATGCCCAGTGGAAAAATGGAGCAGGACCTGGGCCTGGTGGCCACTTAGCTCCTTTGCTGTCAATTCATGGAGGAGCCTGAGCACCACCTTCAGAAGTGATATCTGGACCATTTGCCAAGTGCTTCCCTGGGCCAGCACCCAAGAGAAGATGGGAAGCCGGAAGAGACGAGAGAGGCAGGAGAGCAGAGCAAAGCAGGGAGGACCCTCACCAGGTGTCCTCTGCCCAGAATGGAGTCCAGTACCAGGAAGTATCAGCCTGGGAAGAGGACCCCAGGCCAGGAGCAGTGGGGGCAGTGGGGGTTGGGGGCTGGAAGGCACGTGGCGCCTTCACCCCCAGTGGCTACAGCCCGGGTGGTGGAAGGGCAAGAGGCCCAGAGCACAACCAGATGGCTCTGTGCACTCCAGGAGCCAGGGCGGGGCAGTGGGTGGCTGCACTCCAAAGCTGGGTTCTGCGGCTGGGCTACTTTGAGTTCTGGAGTCCTTCAGCCTTCTGTAGGGTCTGGCAGATACCTGTGACGGGGTCACCTTGCAGGAGCCAGGCTGGCAGTGAAATGCTGTTCACGAGGGTGGTGAAGCAGGAAAGGTGTCTGCCTGCAGCTCTTTCTTCCTACTCGCTCTGGGGTCGACGGCAGAGGTGCAGCAGAGGAGCCTCCACCTCCTTCCCCTGCACATAAGTGGTGCCAGGGGTGAGCTTGGTGTAGATGGCAGGATCTCTCCCTCCCATGGGCTGCCAGCAGTATCATGTGCTCTACTGCACGGAGTTCTTGTGCAGGGACCTCATGTTTGTGGCTCCATTCTGGTTCCAGGGCATCGGATGGGATTTCAGTGCCATCCGTTCAACTCATCCACAGAGGGTCTTCCAGGGTACACAGAGGAAGCGGGGTACACAGAGCCCCCTGGAAGCATAGTGTGTCTGGGCACAGTGTCCAGACGTCTTTGTCGATCTG
Organism: Fukomys damarensis; assembly: GCF_012274545.1. Taxonomy (NCBI): domain Eukaryota; kingdom Metazoa; phylum Chordata; class Mammalia; order Rodentia; family Bathyergidae; genus Fukomys; species Fukomys damarensis. The sequence goes on along the minus strand of NW_022900931.1, from coordinate 28,461,820 downwards.
CAGCAGCACCTCACTGTCCTTGAAGCACATGTCCTATTAGCTTTGGGGCTGGGGTTAGGGGGACGGTCCTCAAGGCCACATTCTCCCTGGACTCTGCCATGCTGGCCTTGGCCACACCAGGCTGAGTGATCATTTCCCTCAGGAACCGAGGACAGAGGTCCCTCTGTCTGGCCAGGATGGAAGTCCATGACCCTGTCCCTGAGCTTCTCCAGTGAGGGTCCTCCAGGATGTCCGGGAACCCTGCCACCTGGTTCCTGTGCACACCCGAACTGGTGTGGACTTCTAGGCACCCCAAGCTGCCCTACAGCCTCCACCACCCCTTCATTCTTATCTCCATTTTGAGGGTGCCAGGAGACATTCTGTGCTACTTGGCTCTCTTTTCCATTTTAATTCATGTAACATCTTTATCAGACAGATGCCCTTATCACCCCATCATACAGAGGGTTATAAAGACCAAGGCAGCTGCCCACACTGCGATTTCAGAATCAGAATGAGTAGCTGCTACACTAGTATAGGGCAGCAGAGTAAAATAGGCTTTGATTGTCTTTGCTATCATGTATTCTGGGTGATAGCAGGCCTTCTCCACAGGCCAGATAATTCCTCCTAGAGTATCACTACAATTTCAGCTTTGCCTCCCCAGCTGGAGGAATCAGAGGGAAAATGCCTAAATTTACTCCAGTTCTGTATGACTGAGAAGAAATAGAGATGAAAAGCATGATTCAGCCATATTATTTTGCTTTTTCTAAAAAAGAAAACTCATTATTAGATCAACAGTTAACTATTAGGCTATGTCTTAATTATAACCTAGGCTTTACAATTCTTAAGAAAAGATATGATTAGGGCAAAATTAAAGTATGGCAATGAGTGTAAGTTGTCTTCCTCAAGCACTATTTTCAATTACTCCTTATCTAAGCCTTGGCTTTCTTTGCTCTTTTATATTTTCTAAGTGATTCCAGGCATTGCAAAGCTCTTTTGCCTATGAAGACTTCCAGGAACTAAAACCAGTCCCTGGAGGTTTAGGTGTAGGCACATTCTTTTCTTTTTTTTTTTTTAGACAGGTCTTGCTATGTAGCCCAGGCTGGCCTTGAACTCACAGCAATCCCTCTGGGATTACAGATGGGTGCCACCACACTTGGTTTGGTATAGACACATTCTTAAGGAAATGATTCTTTTGGAATTTCTATTTTGCCTGTGTTTAGAGTAATTCAAAGCCAATTTCTCCTTTCTTTTATCCATCTATCCATTCATCCATCTGACCCAGAGGCATAGAGACCCTGGGAAAATGAACCACGAGCCCACCCTGCTGGCGTGGTTGGGCTGAGGTCCCATTCTCTAAGGTTTGGCTGTCATTTTCCTAACCTAGCAAGAGACTCCCAACAGTGATCTGATCACTTCAGTAAAATATGATGAATATTAGAAAATGTCGAGGACCAGCAGAGCCCTGTGGGAGGTGAGACAGCACTGGTCCATGAGAGGAGGAGAGTGTGGGAAGTGTTCTGGCAGAGGAAATTCCACAGAAAGGATGGCAGCCAGGGCAGGCCCAAGCTGAAGAGGGAGTCGGGAAGATTCAGTGAAGAACACATGGTAGATGACCAAGGTCAGGGCACTAGAGGCTGGGGAAACAAAGGGCTCATTGGATTGGCAGGATTTTCTTGCCCCAAAATAAGATATTCATATTTCTGTAAGGAATGTCTTTGTTTTGCTTAAAATTTTAGTTAACGATGCCTGACAAAAGTCTGCCCACTGTGTACCCTGAGCTCCTATATGCCCACTTCTACATCAAACTTTCCTGCTTATAATCCCGCAGGTTGATCTCAGCTTGGTCGAGATGTAGTTACTTTTATGTATAAAAATTCCTGGACAAAAGAGTCCCTTTGGCAACTCACTCCCCCCAATTACCTGGGAGTCTTTCTGTTTTTGCTTTACAATAAATACTTTCGCTCAGTTCTCCTTTGACTCTCTCTCTACCTTGTAATTCTTTTTGGGCTGAGAGAAGAAACCACCAGTTGGATGGTAACACAACCATCCATCCATCCATCCATCCACTCAGCTTTTCTTTCACTTAACAATGACTGAACCTTCTTTCTATGATTTACATTGCTTTACATGCACACAATGCTCAGCAAAGAGATCACAGATTTGTCTGGTTTCTTGGCTGTGTCTTTTTATTCCTGATAGGTAGCCCTTCCAGAATGCTTAGAAAATATCTTTTTTTTTTTTTGTTATCCCAAGTGTGTGGCACAGTTGTTTCTTCAATGTTTGCAGAATTGTATTGCCATCTACAGGGCCTGGCTTCTCTTTTATCCTTTTAAATATAGCATTATTCTCCCTCCAAAGCTTCATAGAACACCTAAAAAGCACAAGAAGATAATAATTTCATCAGTCGGAAAGAGTATTAATAAGAGAAAAACAAACAAGGTAGAGCTCATACAAATAATCACAGCAGGGTTTCACTATGTCAGTTATAGCAATGTGGATGATTTATCCCAAACCCTGTGAATAATTTAATTCCCTCATCATATGTATAATCTTTATGGTGCTCTCAATACCTTCTTCTCTATGGTATTCCACATATGGCTCCCATATGTCTCTTGCATATAGGTGGGAAAAAAGCACCAGAATGGGCTGGTGGCTTGAGCTACCTCCCAGGGCCTGTCAGAAACAGATGCGAGAGGAGATGCACATTTTAGATTTTTGTAATTTCCATCACAGCAAGATATCATTTTCACCAGTATATGGTGTACTATTTATTGACCCCTAATTAAACACCAAGAGTTTACCTAGATTATCCTTTCCCTGTATCTTTATTTTAAAAACACTTAGAACATGCAGAAAGTTGTGGGAATGTACAATGAAACATCTAGTTCACAAAGTGCTTTTTATAGTTTCACATTTTTGCTGTCTCCTCACCATGTGTGTGCATTTACACATATATGTGCGTACAACAGAGTAATTTATAAAGAAAAGAAATTTACTTTTCCTCCTTCTGGGGGCCAGGAATCCCAAGACCAAGCTGCCATCTGGAGGACATCTTGCTCTGTCTGTCCGTGGGGAAGGTTGTTGGTGGTGGTGGGGAAACTCCTCCATTCATCAGGCACCCGTTTCAGAGAAGTGGCACTAGACCATTCACGAGGGCAGAGTCTTTCATCTCTGAAAGGTCCCTCCCACCTGTCAACACAGCTGTCTGGGGTGGCTTCCCCCACGTGGAGTCTGGAGGACACACCAAGCCATACTCAGTTTTTCCCCATCATCAATAAAAGTCCTTCTCTTTCTTGCTCCATCTCTTGCTTCCCTCTCTTCCGTCCTTACTGTTCTTTCTTTCAATCCAGGATCTAATCAAGAATCACACACTGGATTTACTTTTCAGGTTTCTTTAGTCCCCTTTAACCAGAACTTTTTTTCCTTTTATGATAGCAGCCATTTCAAAAAGTCGAAGGGTGTTGTTTTGCAAAGTGCCCTCCACTCAGATCTGTGTACTGCTTCCTCACGGAGAGATTCAGGTTAAGTGTTGTTGGAAAGATAAGGACGTGGATGTGCCCCATGATCGGCACGGAATGTCAGGGTGACCCTCACTGGTGATGTTAATGTCACTTGGCTAAGGTTGTGTTTGCCGGGATTCTGCAATGTGGATTCACGATTTCCCTGGTAGTGAATGAGTAGTTTGTGGAGTGGTGGCCATCCCTCATCTTCCTCGTCTTCATCCAGTGGTTTTAGCAGCCACAGATGAGAACTGTGTATTTATAAAACTCTCCCAATGACCCCATCAAGCAGTTACTGGAATGACCCGTGAACAGTCATGGGCCGCATTCTGAGAACTGCACTGTTAGGCCCTGTCACCACTGTGTGTGTGGCGTAGAGTATGCACACGAGGCAGGAGGGCAGCACTGTCATGAGGCGATATAATCCTATGGGACTTCGCCATACACATGCTCCGTTGTTGACTGAGAGGAAACTGAGTCTCAGAGAGACAAAGACTGCCAGCCAGTGACAGACCTGGGCTTTCCACCAGGGCTGACTGCCTCTAAAGCATGTACTCTCACTACTCACGCACTGTGTTCTTTGGAGGGAGAGTGTCTTGTTTCTTTCACTACAGGCAAGACAGAAAAAGGTGATATTCAGATCATACAAGGGACAATTTACTTCACCTCTCAATTCCTTCTTATTCTCTAAGCATTGTTTCCCCCTGAAACTTGATGCCTCTCAATTAACTTTTCTCCATTACCTGAAACATGGCGAATAAATTATGCTTTTGCTCCCCACTTCCTCCTCCCTTCCTTCCTCCCTCCTTCCTAGGTCACATTTGGATTTGACCCCAGGGGGCCCAGACCTCTTACTGGTGACCATTGTAGGTGACACAATTATATTCAGCACTGGGCCTTGTGAGTGTGAGAAGGACACATGAATCTACAGAATGACTGCAGTAAACTCATTTCTGGGTTTTTTCATAGAGGGGAACTTGGGGGACCTAGAGCTTAGGGACTATGTTTTTCTATTTGTGTTAAATTTGCTACTCAAGAATTGGATTAAAAAACTGTCATATTAATCCTGGATGGGCTTGCCTAGCCCAGTTCCTGTCCTTTGTAGGGGACTCCTAGTGTGATAAGTGGACTGTCCTGGGTCATGGCTAGTCACCCAGGGATTCAGACATGATTCCAAGCCGATTATGTGGTGGTGGAACCACCCCAGTTGTGCTCTTTTCTAACCCTCAACCAGGCCAAGCTCAACGACCTGCCCTTGGCCTTCTGCCACCCTGTTCACCCCTTCCTGTCTTCAGTTTGCCCCTTGAAGGCACTGGCTCCTTCCTCCCTGTCTCCTTCCTTTCCTCCCCTCCTTCTTTCTGTCACTGGTATGTTCACTATACCCAAAATTTATTATCATCCTACCATGTGGTAGACACAGGGGGCCCAAAACAAGCAGAAACAGTATCAGTCTTTAAGGATGTGCTGTTTAGGCAGGAGGGAATAGTTACTTTTCTCATTGCTGGGACAACATACCTGATGCTCAAGTTAGGGGAGGAAAGGTTTATTTCAGCTCACAGTTTGTAGAGATTTCAGTCCATAGCTGCTTGGCTCCAAGGCAGGATGGTGTGACAGAGCGGCATCATAGAGGAGAAACATCCATGGCAGAGCGGGCAGGTGACAATAAGCAGCAGCAGTGGCCCTCCCTACCTCTTTCATCCCACCCCAATAACAGCCTTTTGAGTGGTGTTACCCATACCCAGGGCCGGCCTTTCCATTGCCCTCACCCAGAACTATGCTAATCCAATCAGTGGACTAATTTAGTACCACACACATGTAATCTCTGAATCATATGTCTTAGTCCTGCCAGCTCCCAAAAGTCCCGCCTATGAGCACATGAGCTTTGTGTGGACATCTAGGTACAAGCCATAGCAATAGTCATCCCTCAGTGTCCACAAGAAATTCCTTCTAGTCTCTGTTAGTCATCACTCCTTTGTTGGGACAGAATGCCTGACATTCACAACTTAAAGTAGGAAAGGTTTTGGCTCATGGTTTCATGAGATTTCAATCCATGACTGGCTGGCTCTGAGGCAGGAGCTTCATGGTGAAGGACTTGGTAGAGGAAAGCTGCTTACCTCATGGAGATCAGGAAGAAGAAAGAAGGGGAAAGAGCCCAAGACAAGTTATACCCCTCAAAGGCATGTCCCAAAGATCTCCTCCCTTCAGCTAAGCCCCATCTCCTAATAGCCCATCCAGCACCCCCATCTAATTACCTCCCAGAAGCCTCACCTCTGAACATATAAGCCTTCTGGGGGATAGTTTTGATCCTAACCATAACACAGGCCCCTCTTGGATATTCAAGTATCTTACATAAAAATGACACAGTATTTGCATTTGACCCATGAACACATCCTCCCATACACTTTTAATCTTGTACAGATTGGCACTCAACTGCTTGTAACTCTTCAAATTTTGGTACTTAGTTCACTTTGACTTCAGAATTTTGTCTGGTACTTGTCCTTCATTTGGTCCTCAAGGCACAAGCTATCCTTTTCAACCAGAATAGTTTGTTTGGTACTCTCTGTTTTTGGTACTTATCACTCTCCCAGAAACAATTAATGACATTTATAATACATAATGCAGTGTAATGCTATACCACGCTGTTTCAGGAATAAGGACAAGGAAAGAAGCTCAAATGTGTGAAGTACAAATGTAATTGATTTTCTTGAGCATTTTTGATTCACGGTTGGTAGAGTCCACTAATGCTGAACCTGTGGACTCAGGGATCAACTAACCAGCAGTGCAACAGACTGCTGAGTACTGGGGAGACGTTGCTCATCTGGCATTCCTGAGATGCAAAGCAAGAAGGGTTCCTGGAAGTTGTATGGGCACTGGGAGTTTGCTGGGGAGGGAGGGCCTCAGAAAGAAAAGGAAGGGAGACTACAGGAGCAGAGGAAAGGGCCCAGGACCCTACCCTGCCACTGACTGTGGAAAGTTGGTACGGGTGGGCTGCAAGAATTACCAGCCAGCGGCAGCTGAGAGCTCAGCTCGGTTGTTGGTGTAGACAGAGCTAGGGCCTTGTCTGAGGCTGCTCAGTGTTCGGAGCGTTTCATGCCTGTGGACAGGGCGGAGGCTGGGGGAACAAGTGAGGACACCAAGAAGCCAGAACACGATTGCCTGGGGCACTAATTGCAGCTCCAGCCACAGGAGGCCCTTGATCTTCCTGCTTGCTGCTGAGCACACTACATAACCGGCCTTCATTATGGGATCTAAACTAAGCCTAGGTCTCATTCTGCACAAGGGAATAATCACATTGCAAGCTGTTAGGAAAGAGTATGCTGTGCTGATTAGAACAAGGCTTAGGCAATGAAAAGTTCTGGCTGCGTTCTGCTGTTCCTGCTGCTGATTGATCACACAATTCAGACCAATTAGGATACATCTGCTCACGTACCAGTGAGCTGATGAAATGGCTTCATACAGCACGGCTCGGGCTGTGCTGGACCTCCTGGGCGAGCCCTTCTCCCAACAGTGGTGGGCCACTGAATGACATTTTATCATGCCAGATTGTTTATGGATTCTCTACTTCATCCTCACAGTAACCCCAACAATTAAGTCTGTACTATGAAGATTCCTGTCTTAGCTGGACTTGTTGATGCATGCCTGGACATCAGCCATTCAGGAGACTGAGGCAAGGAGTTTGCAAGTTTGCATCCAACCTGGGCAACACAGTGAGACTATCTAAAAACAACAACAACAACAAAAACCTCCTGTTTTGTACAGCAAGAAACAGAAGCTCAGAGGAGGTAAGCTGTTGGCCCAGTCACACATCTAATAAGGAGTAGAATTCAGTAATGGGCAGTGTGATTTCTGAAAGCACACTCTCACCCACTAAGCAAAATCACCTCTTATTCACAGAAGGATTCCTGCATGTGCTAGAGTTTATAATCGTGCTGTGTGTTCACTTTGGTGTTCATTAGATTATAAACTCCCTAAGGGTGGTGAACAGCCAGTGTCACTCGCCCTGAGCCCCTGAGACACCACCATCCTGGAATGAGTCAGATGGTTTGTACATGTTTGGGTTGAAGGAGCAGATATGGGTCAGGCAGTGTCCCTGTGCAGTGTTTTTCTCATCACACCAGCAGGAGGAGCCAGTGAATATAAATCATACTCTGGATCTGTGTTCTGTGGCATGGAAGCTCCCTGGGCTCAGGGACTGGGCTTTGGGAGATGGCTGTGTTCCTGTCTTTGCCTCTGCTCTCATCTCCTAAGGAATGCACCCATTCTGTGATTTATTTACTTGACAGATCTTTAACGAGCACCTAGGACATGGCAAATGCTGTTCCACGCAGAACACTATGAGATGATAAAAACATCTTCTGACGGAGTTTGCAGTCCATGGGAGTAACAGTTAGTGATAAGAAAAATATACAATGTATAGGGTGGAATACACACTTAGGAAGGAGAATACAAGGGCTGGGGAGAAAGTGACTGGTAAAGTCTTAGTCTGTTTTCTGTTACCATAGTGAAATGCCCAAGGCTGAGAAACTTGTAAGGAAACGAGGTTTATTTAGCTTACAGGTTTTTATTTTTTAAATTGTTATGAGTATGTGTTTGCAGTACATAGTAATTACATTCATGGCGAGGAGTTGGTGCACGGACATGATACAGCCCAATCCCCTGTCTGCCCAGGATCTCAGGCCACAATTTTGGAGGCTGAAAGCCCACGCAGCCTCGTGCTGCTTGGTGCTGCTGGTGCTGGTGAGGATCTCCTGGTGGTTGGCATCACCAATGTGGGGGTGCACAAAAGAGGGAGAGATCTTACTGCAAGACTGGAGGTCAGAGGGACTGGGGTCTGACGAGAAGTACACAAACCCCTCCTGAGGCCATGCCTGGTGATTCTCACTCTCACTGGGCCCCTACCTCTTAAAGATCTCAGCACCTCTTAAAATCACCACCCTGGGACCAATCTTTCAACATGCAAAACCTTGGTAGACCACGTCAACCCTGGCCCCAACACTGACAAAGGACCAGAAAGACATGAGGTAGGGGGAAGCTGCACAAACCCTTCAGGGTGGAGCTTTCTAGACACAGCAACAACCAAGGCAAATGCCTGGGGCAAAAGTGCACAGGATGGTGAAGGAGGGGAAGAAGGGGGTGAAGATCAGAGGTGATTGGAGTGTGAAAGCAGCATGACGACGAAGGGTTCAGAGAAGACCTGCGTGAGGCTTGTGGGCTTCTGCACTGAGCAAGGCAGGAAGCCACAGGAGGGTTTTGGCAGGTGAGGGCACAGTCCTATTTCTGTGTTGTCCGCAACACAGCTATGGGCCTGTGGGTCTCCCGCACCACACTGTGGTCTGCAGGCCCGGACCAGAGCTGTGTCTGGTCCTGGTACATAGTACCTGTCTCCCACAGGCCTGCTGGATGAATAAGCACAGGAAAGACACAAATCCAGGATGAAACAGCTGAATTGGGGTGCATATGGGGCCTCTGAGAAAGACCGAGGTATTCTGAATTGAAGAATCAGACATGTTATGGAGCAGGAGGCTTTCAATGTAGGCTGGAAAGAATGAGAAATTTTGTCCAACCAAGAGAGAGGAACAAGTGTACTCAGCTGAACACAGAATAGGAGCAGAGATGTGGAGTCAGGTATGCAGAGCAAATGCAGAGGGCTGAGTACAGATGCGTCCCTGGCTACAGGGGAGAGGAGGCCAGGCTTAGACAGGCAGCCCCAGCTGTGACTTTTACACCACAGAGCCACAGGCAATGGGGAGCCAGCATAGGACTTTAGGGGTGCACATGAATATCTGGGTCCAGGATTGGGTTTACTGGGGGTGGCTGTTAAGTCAGCCCTGGTGTGTGGCCAGTGAGGTGGCAGGGAGCATCAAGAGAGTGCTTGGTACGGGCAGGTGGTGCCTCCTATGGGGTCGACTCTAAGCCCAGAAACCCTACTGTGGACAGAGACGCTGCTACCTGTGTGCTTGCAGCAGCCGCTGGCGGTTCTCCTCTGACACAGCACAGAGAAGGATTTAGCAGTTTGCTCAGGTGCCTGTGTCCAGCTCCTCTGTGGCTTCATTATGCTGCCCAGCCAGCCCCTCTGCCCTTATGTAAAATCAAGCAGCCGTGAGATTTACTGTCATCTTCTCTCGTGTGCTGAAGGAAGCTGGTGGAAATGCGGATGTGCCCTGCTCTGCCCCACATGGCTTGGAGCTCCATACTACCCAGTCTGGAAGCCAGGAATTGGTCACAGGACTTTAGGAAGCTTACACTTCTGCCATGCAGGGAGAATGCAGAGGTGGCCAACTGAGAGCTCTCTCATTGGCCCATTCTGTTCTGGATATGTGGCCAGCCAGGGTGCTGGCCTGGGGTGGCCTGTGGAAGGCCCTTCGGGCTTGTCAGGTTGGGAGCTGTCAGCCATTCCTTGGAGGGAGTGGGCTTGTCCCTGGTCTAAGTGGACTGCAATGGCTCCTGGGCTTCTCACCATGCTTCTACTTCAGAATCAGCAGGCTCATCATGGCTTGGCAGTGTGATTTTGCTGTCAGTGGAGAGCACACTGGCTTCCGGGACCAACGGCATGCACATGAGGATGAGCAGTCCTTAAACGAGGGCATAGCTCTCCAGGCTGGGAAGCGGGGCAGCTGAGGTGGGAACAGGAATGGCTCGGAGAAACCCCAGTATTGGACTTTCCTGGGTTGAGTAAGAAACCAGCCACTAGGGGAGTAGAAGGAGAAAGTTGTAACTGTAACTCCAGCTTCTTTTCACCTGAGTTTAGGGTGTGAAAGCCATTTATTATCATTTACTAAAAGGACAAGGTGGAAGGGAGCCAGACTTTGTGACCCTCCACATACACAGAGCTCTCAGAGGAGTAGAGCTGTGTCTGGATGACGTCCTTGGTTATGTAAGGTGAGGAGTCATGCTTTCTTATGTTAAAGTTAGGGATGACCACAGCAGTCCTTCTGCCTCCTCCTGGGAGATTCCCTACTGATGGAGCCCCGATAAGCCTATCTGGCCCTTCTCATTTGTTTCTTTACCACTGCATCATGGAGTAGACTCTGAAAATTAGCCACAAGGGCTCTAAGATGCTAACAGGCTAGCATGGGCATGGGACTCGGACTTCACTCCAGGGCCAGATGAAAGAGATATTTGGTCTCCACTCTCTTCTAAGGGTTAATGAGGAACATTGTATTGGCTTATTTTGATTGTCAGTTGTTTGGACTTGGAGGTGCCTGGAGAGGGGACTGGATTGTGAGAGAGCTAACCTTAGTAGGAATAAACCACTGACGAGTTCATAGACAAATGGGCTATTAGGAAGAGGGGCCTCCTTGGGGGAAGCGGGTCACTAGGGATGTGAAGTGTATTTTAGTCACTTTCTCCCTACTGAGACACAATACCTGACATGATTTAAGGAGTTTTATTTTTGCTCAGAGTTTCAGAAGTTTCCATCTTTGGTTGGCAGGCTCAAAAGCAGAAATGACATGGTCACAGGAGAACTGCTCTCATCACGTGGGTGGGAAGCCAAGACAGGGTAGGGGCTAGGGAGGAGGGTGCACTCTTTCTGGTCACACTGTGCATGAACGGCCTCTTCCAGCTGGGCCTCACCTCCTAACAACTCAGACAGCTCTGAACTTGGTGGATCATCCACTGATGAGCATAGCACCCATGGGATCCCATCACCTCCCCTGAACGCGAGACATTTTAGATAAAACCCACAACAATGGGTGTATTCTTTCTTTGGCTCTTTTGAACTCTCTTCCTTTGCTTCCTGGCTGCCATGAGGTGAGCTGCTTTCCTTCCCTATACCCTTTTGTCAAGTTTGTTCTGCAGGCCTAAAGCAATGAAGCTAGATGATCAGTGGACTGAAGCCTCTGAAACTGTGAGACAAAATAAACCTTACTAATATTTACAATGGTAAAAAAACTACAGTCATTAAAAATTGCTATTTTAGAACACCTGGTGATATAAGCACATATTTGCAATTTTTAAAACTTAAAAAAAATCATAAAATGTTTTATGTACAAAATTATAGCAAATATATCAAATACCTATATGTCCTCCAGCCAGACATAATAAGAGTTGACATTTTGCTATGTTTACATAAGACCATTTTGAGAAATAAAAGTTTCCAGATACAGCTGAAGCCTCTTGTGTGCATCTCCTTTTCCTGCTTCCACAGAGATGACTATTTTTCTGAAGTTGACACCTATATTTCATGTTTGGAAGCTATACTTTACTATACACATAGATACATATACAAGCATCTTCATATAAATATATAATGGTTTTTATATTTTTCAAAAAATGAACTGTCTGCAATACTCTTTTCATCCAACACAAGTTTCAAGATTTACCCATTTTGCTACATGTAGATAAAGTTTTTATTGTTATATGTCACATCCTAATCACATAAACACAACTCAAGGAGTCACCTCTAGGCGTATATACCCATCGAATTATCACCCAGAGCAAGAAATAGAACATGGTTTAACATTACTTATGCCCCCCAAATTTTCCCTCAGGCCAAATCCTTCATTTCCGACAGTTGTGCTTTTTTATTCCCCCTCAGTTGTGATTCCTAAGAACATTATTTTGCCTAGCTTTGAACATTATATGAAGGGAATAACATGGTACTTTATATTTATCAGTTAATTCATTTCTATGTTTATATTCTTTTTTTTTTTGGTACCTGGGATTGAACTCAGGCCCTTGTGCTTCTGAGGTAGGCACTGGAACCACTAAGTTAAATCCCTGGCCCAATTCATTTCTATGTTGCTCAGTTCACCTTTCTTACAAATTTTATTGAGTCTGTTATCAGCCATTGGGAGAGGTGCATTGAATTTTCCAAATGTAAATGTGGATTTATTTTTCCCTCTTCTAATTCTGTCACAGTTTTTGCTTTAAATATTTAGAAGCTTTGTGATTGTCTTTATGTAAATTTAGTATTGTGATAACTTTCTGGTGAACTGATCACTTTAAATTTATAAAACAGCTCCTTTATCTTCAGTCATTTGGTTAGTGTTTGGATATCTTTTCCACTCTGATTTTTGTCTTTCTGAATCCTTTTATTTAAAAGTTGCCTCTTGTAAGGAGTATATATCTTTGGGATTTCAAAATGCATTTTTATAGCCTAAAACTAGTATTTGCATTTAACTAGTTAGTATTAGACCATTTATATTTATTATAATTATTGTGATATTTATAAACTGCTTGTTTTATATATATATATATATATATATACATATATATATGTTTTTTCTTTCCTTTCATATTGCCTTTTTGAGTAAGCAGATATTTTGATTCCTTATTTTCTGCTTGTATTGACTTTTGTGGTATATATATTCTTTTACTGGTTTTTAGTGATTACTCGAGAAAATGTGCACCGTTGGCCAACTAACGGTCTAATACAAATTATTGCTTTTGCCACCTCCCTAATAACATTTGATTTGAGTATTTGAACTTTATTTTTTCTTCTAAAACTTATTTGTTGTCTCTATGAACTTCAATTTTATATATATGCCATGATACAGTAATGTTATTTTGTCAGGTAAAGTCGATTTTCATTTTTATTGTTATTTACCCATGTTTTTACCATTCTTTGCTTCTTTTCTTTTATTGAGTTTATTGCTACATTTTAGGTATACATTACAGTTACATTCATTATTGAGATCTTGTACTTCTACATGACAGGTCTTGGTTCTCATTTTTTCCCCTTGTCCCTGTCCTCCCTTCACCCCCTCCTCCCCTCCCCATTTACAAACACTTTATTTCCATTTTTTCATTTTCTCATTTTTTTCCCTTATTATCTTTCCCCTACCCTTCCCACTTTCCCTACACCTTCAGCCCTTTTCTTCCCATTTCACAATGTCAGTTATCTCATTAGGATCTTATGTACTATTACAGTTTATTCACACCAGAGAAACTATTCAGTATTTACATGTGTGATTTATTTATTTCACTTAAGAATATATCCTCAATATGTATCCATTTTCCTATGAATGAATCTAATTTCTCATTCTTTATCGCTGAGTAGTATTCCATTTTATAGAAACACCACATCTCCTTTATGCAATCTCCACCCCACCAAGAATGGCTGTTATCAAGGAGTCAACCAATAACAAATGTTGGCAGGGTTGTGGGGAGAAAGGAACTCTTCTCCATTGTTGGTGGGAGTGCAGACTGGTGCAACCGCTATGGAAATCAATATGGAGATACCTTAAAGAGCTGGGACTAGAGGTTCCATTTGACCCAGCCATTCCTCTTCTGAGCATCTTTCCAAAAGAATTAAAAGTATCATATCAGAGTGATATATGCACACCCATGTTTATAGTGGCACAGTTTGTAGTAGCTAAAACTTGGAATCTTTGCTTATTTTCTTTCCTTCTTACACTTCTGTATTTCCACTGTGATCATTTTCTTTTGCCACTGGGTAGGCCTTGTGGTACCAAATGCTCTGTTTTTCTTTTTCTGAAAGTCTCTTTATATTGCCTTCATTTTTGAGGACTAATCTGGTATACATATGTCTCTATGTTGGAGAATATTTCATTTTAACTCATCTGTGACTTTCATCATTTCTGTGCAAAGTCAGATGTAGGCTTAGTGTTGTTGTTTTGAATCCTTTTAAAGCTTGTTTGTTTTTTTGTTTTATGGCATTTGCTTTCAGTTGAGCTCTTGATGTCAGATATTGAATCCATATCTATTTTTCAGATCTAGGATTTCTGTTTGATTCTTTTAAAAAATAGATTACACTTCTCAGTTAAAATTCTTTATCTTTTCCTTTTTTTTCACCATCTTTCCTTCTTTTTCTTTAAATATATAAATAATACACTATTTTACGGCCCTAATACGTAATCACAGTGTCTGGATGGCTGAAGTTCTATTTCTTTAGTTTGCTTTTGGCCATAGTTTTTGGTTGTATGGTGCCTATTTTTATAACTTCGGACTGGATTCTGGAACAACAATAAGCTTTTGCAGCCTTCAGTGTGGGCCGAGGAGGCTTTGCCCGAGCTGCTGTGAGGCAGGTGGAGTGGAGCTGACATCTGGGTCCCCACGCAGGGCTCGTTGAGTTGTGACTGTGCTGTGGTCATCTGCCTCTGCTGGGCTCTTGAGGCCAGGCCACCGACACCAGCATTTCCAACTGCTCCTCAGATGTTCAGGGGCCTCCCCGGCACATGCAAAATTTAATCTTAACTCCTCAGCACCACAAACCCACCCTGCATCTTCTGCCAGATATCTGTTCCCTGCCTGTAGTTGCAAACTCTGGTGGTCGCCACGTCGGCCTCATTCCCAAGACACCTCAGGTTGCTAGTTTCATCTCATAGCCTCAGGAGATGCTGAAGTACTGGGTGTCTCTCCGGCTTCTGGGGGGCCCACAGCTGGGGCAAAGCTTTCTCAGCTTTTTCCTGTTAACAGAATTGCCGGAGGCCCCCGAAGAATGGCTCTGATGCAGGGGTATTGGTGCTTGCTTGCAATCCCAGAACTCTGGGAGGTAAGCTAGGAGGATCACAACCTTCCACTCCTAGGCAATGTAGAGACTTTGCAAGACTCTGTCTCAAAAATTTTTTAAAAAAGAAAAGACCCCCTCCCGAAGCTGAGGATGTAGCTCAGTGAAGGCCCTGAGTCAATCCCAGTGGAGGCGCGTGCACACACACACACACACACACACACACACACACACACACACAGAGCTCCTGATGACCCCTTCTGCAGTGCTCTTCACCAGAATCCAACCTCAGGTCTTTCTTGGTGGCTCTCAAACTCTCCATGCCATTGGCTCTGACGTCCGTGTCTTATTTGCCTCTCTCATTGCCCTCCATGGGTCTTCCACCTGCCATAGATATTCCATTCTGGTTGGGAAAGACAAGCATGAGTCTGACAGCTGTGGAGACAGCCTGAGCATCCAGGAGCTGCTGTTCCCTGGAGGACTTAGGCTGGGGTCTGGCTGTCACCTAGTCCTTGAATGGCCACCTGAACGCACCAAGCAAGTGATACCACGTAAAGCTTGGCTGGGGCTCTGGGAGGGCTCAGATTTTAAAATCACTATTTTTGAAAAAAACAATTGCCAGAAAATGACAGGCACGTTCTCTAATGGTGGCAGTGCGGAGTTGGAGCCAGGCCTTCCAGTTCTCGGGCTTAAACTCTCTCCAGAAGAACTTGTTGGGTCAATGGAGTCACAGTGGTTCCTACAGGACCAGGATCAGGGTGGGTCTAGGGCAGAAAAGTAAAC
Source organism: Fukomys damarensis (assembly GCF_012274545.1). NCBI lineage: Eukaryota > Metazoa > Chordata > Mammalia > Rodentia > Bathyergidae > Fukomys > Fukomys damarensis. Next base: position 28,446,145 of record NW_022900931.1, on the reverse strand, counting down.
TCAGCCTGGTTTGGGGGAGTGGCACAGGCTGTGGCTGCTGGTGAGAGGCCCTGCCATTGCCCCTTGCTCTGTTTTCATCTGGTTGTGAGACACTGGCTTCCAGGCGGATGGCACTATTTGCCTACTGCCTACTACTAACTACCTACGATCTACTGCTATCTACCTCCTATCTATCTACTACTACCACTATCTATACCTTGCTAGCTCAGCAGCCAGAGGCTCCTCAATCTGCCCAGGTATCCCCACTGTGCAGACCTGTCGGGCTTCTTCTCCAGTTCCTCTAAACTCCCACATCCCTATTCTGGTCAGTCCCTGCCAACCAGGGGCTTTCCAGATAAATTTGCCTTTGCTCCCATACCCTCCTCTCAAGAGCATCCTTTTGTTTCTTCTCTTACCAGAAATCTGCCCCACCCTTAGGTCCAAATCCAACCCTCCACTCCTTCAGCCTGTTGGTCTGCATCTCTTTCAGTAAAGCTCCTCAGCCTTGGCATTTTCTTTGGCTGCAGTGTCCAGTCTCCTAGTGGAGTATCCATGGCTGGGAAGGGCAGGATTAATTCTCCCTCACTGCACCACACTCCCTGGTCAGAAGACAGGGGAGCAGACACTGAAGGGTGAAGGATGCAGAGTGCCACCTGGGGTACCGACAATACAAAGAGGAACTCGCAATGGCGGCCCAGGTCTGGAGACTGAGACTGCCTAGAGGGACCAGAAAGCTTCACGTTTCTCCTGCCCCAGCCTTGGAAATAAATACTCAGGACTTGGCTTGGGCAGAGAACAGACAGAGCATGAGATTGTGGGGGCAAATGATAGTCCTAAGCCAGTTGCTTAGGGGTTCGAGAGGGCACTTTCAGTTCTTTAGCAAGGAACCTTATTATCAAGGGAACTGCTATATTGATCTGAAGCCAGAGCTTTGGGGTTTTTGATGGCTTCCATTAGGTACATGAGCAGAGGCGTACAATTGGATGGGGAAGCTGAGATTTATAAACCAAGGACATTTGAAGGAGATTCGGAGCTCACACATTGCATGATCTGGTGATCTCTTTCGGGCAGAACTGAGGTTTATTTGTAGAAAAGGATTTGAAATATATTGTATTAGAAGTGGCTGATGGGAACGAGTGAATGTCAGACAGCAACACAGGGTTTGTGTGGGGATTCGGGCAGATTCTCTGAGGCCAGATTCCAAAGGGTTAACTTTCAGATTAACTAGTCGCTCAGCATAAGTGAATTCATGGACAAAAGAAGAAATCAACTCTAACGCTATTTACAAAACAATAAGGAACCTTCGGGCTTTGGTGTGGTTTGTAAAGGACATGTGAAGTGTTTCAATTGGGGAGGGTGAGGGGAAGAGGAGCCAGGGTGGTTGAACTCCATGTATCATCGACAGAATGCAAAGTAATCTGAAGGGTTAGAAATGTGATCCCAATTTACAACAGAGCCCACATTCAGGAGCCCTGGGTTCTGCAGTTTCACTGTCAGGCAGTCACTCCTGCTCCACTGAAGCGAGGCTCACAGGGTAACTGCCCACTGTGGAAGGAGCTCGGCCCAGCCCCCAGGCCGGGAGAGGTGGCACAGAGGTATATGTCCCATGCACCTGGCTTTTGAGTCCCAAGAGGGCCCCCGGTCCCTGCACCTTCAGAGTGGTCCTGGTTTGTGTCATCCTCCACTTTCAAATCCCAGCTACCCTGGGGGACTTGAGAGCAGTTATTTAACCACTTTGTACTTGGATTTCCCCTTTGAAAAATGAAGAAAAAGAATCTTTTCTACTTTGCTGGGGTGCTTGTGAGGATTAAATGAATTAATTCATGTGAAAATACTTGGAACAATTCCTGACACATAGCGAGCATTCAATAAATGTTTCCTGCCAGTCTTCTTGGCTTTCAGGGTGGGCACACCTGCTGTGCTGGAAGAATTTCCCATATGAGCCCTGCTGAGTATGCAGGAGCTGTGGCTCAGGAAGCTGGAGGAACCAAACATTTTTGAGCTCCCTGTTTCTCCTCTGCAGACTCTGGGAAAGGCCTTTTCTTTAGCAGCCTCTGTGGCCTACCCTAAACACTGTATTTAAAATGGTGGAGTTGCTTTTTTTTTTTAAAGGAGTGGAAATGGGCTGAGAGTGGCTGAGGCAAATGCTCCAGCAGATCTTGAATCAAGAGCATAGAAGATTGGACTCCAGGCTGATACTGGCCCACTATGAAGATGCCAAGGCTCCGGCAGTGATGAGCCCGGCTTGAAACGGAAGCTGGGGGGTCATCCAAAATGTCACCTCTGATTCTAGCCCTGTCCTGAGTCCTTCTCCTTTCCTCCTCCATCTCAGGCCCTGGCAGGAGCAGACCCAGCAGGGCAGCATCTCTGGTCTCTGGACCTGGGTGGCTGCTTGGGGAGAGAAAGGATGAGACTGTGCTGGGGAAGCAGGTGATGCAGAGACGAGGAAGTGGAGTGGAAGATGGGGGATTTAAATGTTAAGGGGTGGGTAGAAAATGTACCAAGATATTTTGAGGGCTAAATTTGTTCTGGAAGTTAAATGCATAGAATGTGATGTGATAAATCAGAAGAACAAGAGCCATTTATGACTTCTTTAAGCTGTTGGGTTGCCCAGGGGGTTACAGATGCTTGTGGAAGGTTGGTTATTAGCAGTCAACATTTATATAGCACTTTGCCCCCTCACATGTTTGCCCTTGAAGCCCTGGAATGTTAGTGACAGCCAGGAGGCCAAGACCCAGGGAGATTTGCTCATGGTCAAAAGAGTCAGCTTCAGACCCAGCAGGAGCCTCCAGGTCCTTTACTTTGCACAGTTAACCTGTGAGGAGCTTTTGCCTTGCTCCATTAACTTTCCTTTAAATACCTGGGAGGAAGCCTGGGGTGGATTGGCCACAGTTTTGGCCTGAGGAGCAGAGGGATTAGATGGGGGCTGACACACCTTGACCCATCAAGGACCGGAATTCGACATTTCAGCTTCCGCTAGAGCTTGGATCTGAGGCCCATGTGTGGACAGTGTGGTAGTCTCCAGCCCAGGAGTTGTGAGGAGGAGGAAGTACCTGTAAGAGGCAGGGCCTAGGGGAGAATCTTGGGTCACGAGGGAGTGGCCTTGACTTCTGTTCCCCAGCTGAGAGGACCAGCTTTGCTCTGCCATGTGTCCCTCACCACAATGTGTCTTCTCACCCTGGGACCAGACACAGAGTGCCATTGGTCACGGACCAGAACCTCCAAAATTGTGAACCAAAGAACCACTTTTTGTTTTAATTATCTCAGGTATTTTGGTACAGTAATAGAAGGCTTCCAGACCTCCTTCCTGAGCCCCCAGCCCCTGATGCCTCCTATTTCCTCCCACTTACCTCAGGGTCCTCTCTTCTGGAGATTGTCATGCTGACCTTCCTGATGCCCAGACACCTTGACATTTCCACTGTGCCTGCTCTTCCCCACTCTGTGAGGCCCTTAATCCCATCTGCCTAAGGTCTGACTCCCTCATGTTCTTTTTACCCACTGTGATGACTGTGTGCCAGGACAGCCTCTTCCTTCCCTCTGTCCATTCTTCTACTTCCTGAGATCTAACCAGGTCAGGCTCCCGCTGAATCCCTTCCAGGGATCTTCCTGCCTTGTTTAGACCAAGCCCAGACATTTTATCATAAGGCTCCCTCTGCACACCTGTCCACTGCTCTGCCTCACATAGTATTCTCCAGCCTGAAGGAGGCTCATCCCCTGACCTCACTGCGCTCTCGGTGCTTTGGTGATGGGCTGGGGGAGCCAGGGAAAGATCCTTGAAATGAGGAGGGGGAGAGAGACAGAGAGACAGAGGGAAGGGCTGTGTGTCTGCATGGAAGCAGCCCTTCTTGGGGTGGTGTCTGGGGTATTCTCTGCCTGGCACACATGTCACCAGCTCAGAGGAGGGTGGTTTCCATCAAAGCAAGCCTGCAGATTTAAAGCTTACTTTTTCCAGGCAGCATGTCCTGATTTGGGGAGTGAAACACAGGTTTTGATGTGCAGCATTTCTTATGGCTCCGGTGACACAGAGTGGGTCACTTAATATAGTGGGGTTGTTAAGCTTTTCCACCCCTCATCTATGAAGAAGAGAGAGCAGCTTACCTACCTATGCGCTGTGGAGGGCTTTCTGTTTGTTTGTTTCAGTGGCACAGTGTAGGAGCCCTCTTCCTAAACTGGGGACCTCTGCTGTGTGAGCCTCCAGGGAAGAGGGCCCTGTGTCCCACCAGGAAGCAGTGGCTGGCCCCACAGTGAGGAGCGAGCTGCTCAGGCCAGGGTCTTTGCATCTGGGTCATGCAGAGATGCAGGCCTAGCTGGATTCACTCCAGCAGAGGGGATGGGGACAGCAGTGACCACGGGAAGGGGAGTGGTACTAGGCATCCAGATTAAACTCCCTGTAGCAGGAACTTGGCTTCTTCCTTCTATGTGCTCAGTCAATTATGGAAGCCACTGCTTTCCTCCTACTTTTTGTGCTCTTATATGGTCCAGCCTTAGTTCCAGGAGATGGAACCGAGGCTTGGCCCAAATATTCATGGGCTTCAGAGGGCAGTGGGGACAGCAGGAGGGTCAGATCTTCAGTGAGGTTGGACTACACCTGGGGCAGTTAGGGGATGAAACCCGGGGACTGGGATCAGAGAGCCTACCACACACAAGTTTAAACAAAAAGGTGCAATGATACTAGTTAAAGTGACCAAGTCAGCAGTCTTGCCAAATTGTCATCACAAAGGTATTCCTTTGTGAGGCTGAGCTGTTGTGAATGTGCTTTGTAAAGGACAAGGAAAATGTAAGGCACCCTCCCCATCTTACCAATAGAGAGCCCTCCCACACCTCCTCCTCCATGTCTTAAATTTAGCTTAAAAACATAATTGTTTCAAAAGAACTGGGGTAAGGCACATGTCCATTGCGGTAGCCTGCTAATACTAGGAGTGGCATTTAGTTTTGGAACCAGGCCTCTCGGTTATAGGACACAAGGCTGGAAGCCTCCTGTGCACCTCTGCCTAGGGGCCCAGAGGGACAGAGAGACTCTCTTGGTCATGGTTCAAGGCTTCCCAAGGGCCAGGGGCTGATGTTCTCTCCAGCTCTGCCCACCTGCCCCGGGGAGGGTCCAGCAGCTCACACCTGCTTGTTTGGCTCCTCAGCCCCATAATGGGGCAGGTTCCAGGACCAGTGTGAGGCCATCCCTGTCAATCGTTCACATCACTGGGTCTGGGCTGCCTGTACTAGATGTGTTTTCCTACCCCTTCGCCCAAGCCCTGTGGTTTCTGCAACTTCCAAAGACATCCTGGCTCAAAAGCCTGAAAAGGGCCCTTGGGGACAGAAAGCACTGCTACCCAACTCCATCCCGGCCCCTACCCTGAACTATGTCTCTGGAAAAGGGGCACTTTGAAGACATGGTATTTAATTCCAGCATTACAAAAATACTGTTTGCAGGAACAAGCTGCTGACTGATGTAAAAGCAGAGCCATTAGTCTGGTGGAGAATTAAGGGAAGTAACCAGGGACCAAGGCCTCGGCGGCCCTGCAGGAGATGCGGGTCCCTCTGCCTCTGCAGGGAGTCTCTGAGCCACAGTGTGAGTCAGAGGGCAGCCTGCAGGGATGGGGTCCACCAGAGCGGGGCACTGCCCACCAGAGTTAGGGAGCAGCCTGTGGTCCCTCCTGCATCTGGAGAAGGAGGGGAGACCTGATGATTCCTGAGCTCACCCTTAACCCTGGCTTTCCTTGGGGTGGTGCCTATTTCCCACAAGCCTCTGAGGTATTGCTCTGGGTTCTGAGGCTCTGGGGTTCTGGGGTTTGGGCCCAAGGTGGGACTGGAGCATTTGCTGTGGAGATAGGTGGCAAGGAACCAGTATGAAATCTTGGGCATTTTCTTCTAGGCAGACAGCTAATCAATCCAAGCCTGGTGGCGGTGTTAGTGAGGCCATGCTGAGGTGTGGGGGGGCAGTCAGTTCCATTTGGAAATTGCCCCCTTATACTGCACTGAGGCTTTCATTCTTATCACCTGTGTACTCCTGGTGGAGAAACTAAAAAGCACACATTAGTTTTTCTGCCCATTCAGCGGCCATTCGAGTGACTCAGACCATGGGCTTGAAGGAGGGACACACCGGTTGAGGTTGTTGGTTCATTCATCCACCGCACCAATCCTTGTGCCCTGCTGTGTGCTCTGGGCTGTCTCACCTCCACCTGGCCACAGAGTTCTTCTTCACAGATAGCAGAGCACTGTTGTATCTCTCTAGAATTCATGGGAGGCAAATCTTTCTTCAGTGCCACCTCTGAACATCTGGGTTCCCTTCTTTCCTCACCTGCATATCCAACTGGACACTGAGCTGGGTGTTGCCATGTCTCTCCACTTTCCCACTGCCATTAATCTGGTGACATTTCTGGACTCTCACCGGGACCCATTCAGTTGTCTTAACACTGGCCTGCCTGCCTCCTCCTCCTCCTCCACACTCCCTCTTGGCAGTTACCAGGACAATCCTTTGGCCTAGTGGTCTGGAAATAGCCTTAGAATCTGGCGGGGACCAGTGCTTCCATTTGAGCTTTGCCACTTAGTTGTGTAGTGTCAGTCAAGCTAATGTTTTCATGCCTTAATTCCAGTCTATAGAATGGAGAGTACATTGATCCCAGAGTGTATTCATGGTGGTTTGATGAGACAACGTACGGGTCAGGGCTCTCTAGCATCAGAGAGCGAGAGTCCACAGTGGCCGTCTGTACACTGGAGAGCCAGAGCTCCAGTGGCTGCTCGGTCTAAGGATCTGGAAACTTCAGAACAAGAGGCCCAAGTACAGCTGCAGTAGGAGGAAAAAGCCTGCAAGCTTCCTGGAGTCGCTGGTGTGAGTCTGCGCTGAAGGATAGAAGTAAGAGTTTGGGCTACCCAGGTAGTGGCAGAAGATGTACCTGTTCAGGCAGGATCAGCTTTGCACACATAGGCAGGTTCCCTCTTCCTTTCACTTTTTGCTCCATCTCAGCAAGTTTATTGGATGGTGTTGCTCACAGTCGGGGCTGGTCTTCCCTCCTCAGTTCTTTGGCTAGTATGCCAGCCGTGTCTGGAAACATCCTGCAGAAACACACAAAGTGTGCTTTGTTAAGGCCCCAGGCATGCCAGGCTTTAGATCTCCAAAGGCTCATGTGTCTGGAAGGTGATGGGAGTGCTGCACTGTGCTCACCGGCGGATTTGTCCACTGACAAATTCATAGCTGAGGGTGTTGCTAGGAGGTGGGGCTTGGTGGAGGTGGGGCCCTGGGGCTTGGCCTAGAAGGTGCATTTTTGTCCCTGGCTCCTTATTTCTTTCTCTGCACCCTGGCTGTTATGGGTTGAGCACCTTTCTGCCACCATGTCCCTTACACCATGTCATTTCTGCCTTGAAGCTAGCCAACCATGGGCTGACTCCTCTGAAAAGTATAAGCCAAAATAAACCTCTCCTCCTTTAGCTTGTGGGTGTTTGGTATTGTGTCCAGTGACTGCAAAGGGACTAACACAGCATCTGTCAATGCCATGAAGTTAATAATCAAGATCAAATGTCACAGATAACATTTTTTAAAAAATGCTTATTAAAGGGCCAGGGATATAGCTCAGTGGTACCGCACCTACCTTGCAAGTGCAAGTTCCTAAATTCGATCCCCGGTACCAGAAAGAAAAAAGAAAAGAAAAAAGAAAAAAGAAAAAAAATGCTTTCTAAGGAGCCATAAATAGCTATTCAACAAACAGTAGGTTCCTTTTCCTTACCCTATTCTTCTGCCCTTTCTAATTTGTCAAGTGATGTCATTTTAAAGTCATTTAGTTGCATTATTATCTAAACTTTTCCAATATGGAGTGAGGACCTAAGCACAATACCATACATTTGAGGCAGGGTTTGACTCACAAAGTAGAAAATTCATTCATCCATTCAGTATTATAAAGCCCCTGCCAAGGCCCAGGGACTACACAATAGCTGCTGGAGATGGAAAAGTACAAAAGGTAAAAAGGAGGTTCTGTCCTAGTGGGGTGACAAGTCAGCGCAGCAGTGGAGCAGTGCCAAGCAGTGAGCCCAGGGGCAGCACAGGGAGTTCACCCTGGAGGCAGCTGGCATGAGACTCAGGCTGTGGAGATGGAGGACACGTAGATCCTGGAAGGACGTGTATCCCACACTGAGGGATTTACACCTGATTCTGCACTCAACAGGGAGCCTTAAACAAAAGTGTGACATCAGTTTTTGTTCTAGAAGCATCCTCTTGCCTGCTTTCAGAGAAAGGATGGGGAAAGTGAGCTGGAGACAGTGAGACTAGCTGGGTACTTGCAGGGAGATTTGGGTTTGAAAGCATGGGGCCTTGTCCACAGCAGTGACAGTGAGTGAGAGAGGGACGAAGAGACAAACAAGTGGCAAGTGTGCCTTCTCCTCTTCCAAGTACCTTGTCTTTTGAGGGAAAGTGGAAGTAGAGTGCTGGGATCTAGCTGGGGCGGAGGTGTGCCCTGACTTGGGTAGAGGCCCAGAGACACAGGTGTGCGCTGGGCTTGTGACCAACATCACAGGAAGCAGAAAGAAGACTCTCAACTGGAAGTGGGGGCACTAATGGGGTGGGATTCTTTTTTATTATTAATTTTATTGGTGCTTTTTAAGTATACACTATAATGACATTCATCAAGGGAATGGAATTAATACAAGAAAAGGAAAAAATGGAAACCTCTTGGAGCTAGAGGAGTTGGTCTTGGACTGTACAGTCTGAAGAAGGCCAATGCTTCTTTCATAGCCTGTGGGACATAGTGTCGTTAGAAGGATTATGAGGGGACTGAACACCTTCAGGGTTTCAGAGGAGGTCCAGCTCAGAGGGGGCTTTGGGCCAGGCTGGACGTAGTGGGGTGAAGGGTGGCAGAGCGAGGGCTGCAATCTGACAGGACTTCTTACTGCCTGCCTTGCTGACAATGAGCTCCTGGCTCTCCCTTGGTTTCCCTTATTGTCTAGAAGAAAGTGCAAGTCAAAAGGCCCAGTAAGCATGCTGCAGCCCTGTCTGGGACTGGGATTCTGCCACTAGTAGACTGTGAGAGGATACTGGCAGGAGACTGTGCAGTCAGAGACAGCAACAGAAAAGAAGAAGGGCTTGGAGAAGACCGCAGGCTGCAGGTGCTCATCACTGAGCTCCAGGAAAGGATGCTGCTTATGTTTTTAAAAAGTGGTGCAGTTACTTAGGACTTGACACATGAAGCAAGATGGCAGACGCATGCAGAAAGGTGAAATCAGAGCAGGAGGAAACTGGTGATGGCCAACTAGGGAGAACAGCAAGGCAGGGACTCTCCAAAACGTGTGCAAAGGAAAGCAAGTATGGCGAGCAGGTGGGGGGGCTAAAGAGAAAGCCCTTAAAACCCCTGAAGAAAATAGGTGCTCAAGGCTCCATCTCAATCTGATAAAACTCACTTATGACAAACCTACTGTCAACATTATATTCAATGGGGGAAAAGCTGGAAGATTTCCTTCTAAATTAGGAGCAAGACAAGGATGTCCATTAGCACCACTCCTATTTAAATAGTACTTGAAATATTAGCCAGAACAATCAGGAAAGAAAAAGAAATAAAAGGGATACAATTAGGAAAAAAAGAAGCCAAACTCTCCTTATTTGCAGGGCATGATCCTTTACATAGAAAATCTAAAATATTCCACCAAAAGACACCTAGAGCCAATAACCAAATTAAGTAACATAGCAGGATTAAAATCATTATACAAAAATCAATAGTATTCTTTTGCGCCAATAATGAACCCATGGAGAAAGAAATCAGGAAAACAATAGCATCAAGAAAAGTTAAATACCTAGGAATTAACCTAAGGAAAGAACTAAAAGATCTCTATAACAAAAACTACTGCACTCTGCAAAGGAGATCCAAGAAAACATCAGAAAATAGAATGATGTCCCTTGTTCCTGGATGCGAAGGACCAATATTGTCAAAATGACCCTACTCCTCCCCAATATCTATCTATCTATCTATCTATCTATCTATCTATCTATCTATCTATCTATCTATCTATCTATCTATCTCTTCTGATCAGAACACCAACAGCATGCCTCACAGATCTAGAAAAAAAATCCCATAATTTATATGGAACTAGAAGAGACACAGAATAGCCAAAGCCTCCTAAAGTAGGAAGCATTACAACCCAAGATTTCAAGTCATATTGCAAAGCTGCAGTCATAAAAATGGCATGGCACTGGCTGAAAAACAGATGTGAGGATCAATGGAACAGAACAGAGAATACAGAAATGACTCTAGGGACACTGTCATCTGATCTTTGACAAAAGGGCCAAAAACGTATGCTCCAGGAAAGACAAACTGTTTAACAAATGTTGGGAAAACTAGTTACACACGCAAAAGATTAAATCTAGACCCATGTCTATCAGCATGTGTTAGAATAAAATAGAATGAAAGACTTGCATACTAAAACAGAAATAATCTGTTAGAAGGTGAAATATGTAAAACTCTGGAACACATAGAGTACTTTTTGAATAAACACTAATTATGCAAGAAATAACACCAAGAATCAACAAATGGGAGTCTATCAAATTTAAAAGCTTCTACACAGTAAAAGAAACAAACAAAGTGAAGAGAAAAGCCACAGAATGGGGCAGAAGACCTATGTTTAAAATTTATAAAGAACTAAGAAAAAAATTACATCCCCCCAATAGACCCAATCAAAAAATGGGTTATTGAAGAAAATAGACACTTTTCAGATGCATAAGTGGCCTATAAATACATGAAACAGTATTCACCATTTCTGGCCACTAGAGAAATGCAAATTAAAACAACATTGAGACTCCATCTTTCTTCCCCAAGAGTGGCCATCATCAAGAAATCAAATAATAAGAAATGCTGTTGAGGCTGTGGGGGGAAAAGGAGCCCTCTCTGCTTTTGGTGAGAATGTAAGCTAGTACATCCACTGTGGCAATGAACATGGAGGTTCCAAAAGTAGAAATTCCACTTGACCCAGCTACTTCCTTCTAGACACCTCCAGAAATGTCAAAAGCATCATATCACAGTGATACATGCGTGCCCATGTTTATAGCCGCACAACTCACAATAGCTAAGTCTCATAATTCTTAAACCCTATATGTCCACCAAAATGATTGGACAAATAAAATGTGGCATTTGTAGTCAATGGGGGTAGTACTCTGCCACAAAGGGGGATAAATACGAGTCTTTCATAGGGAAATAAAGACACCTAGAGACAAGAATGCTAACTTATATAAGTCAGACACACAAACTTAAGTATTCAATTTCTTTTGTATGAGAAACCCAAACTAAAAATAATTTAAAGATCAAAATAAAAGATCTATGATAGGAATTAGGGAGACAATATTTTGCAGATGGGATAGGGATCTAGAGTTGGAGGGGGGACAGGAGAAAGGAAGGGTTAGTAAGAAGAGTTAAGATGCGTTATGTACTTGTACTAACTCCCTGAGATCAGTGTAATCACTGTGTATTGCAAACATGTACAAATAAAAAAGAAGAAAATTCCATGTATTTACATGTTAAAAATAAGCAAATTAAAAACAGAGCAAGAAGTTTGAATCAACAGGTGGAAGGCATCGTTCCACTTCAGAAGAAATGGTCAGCCAGCGGAAATGCTGCTGTGTCCAAGCCAGACTGGGGGTCCAGGAGGAAGCAGATGAGCCCCACGAATTTGGGGGTAGACAAAGAAATTAGATATTAGCTAGGGAGAAGTGGGAAATGGCAGGTAGGAAAGAGGTAGGTGAGGATCAATTAGGTGCAGGCTGAGGGAAAGAGGGACCGTTCAGACAGGGCAGAATCTCTCCCTGTGTGGCCATGATGAACAAAGTGTGCTGAGTGGGGCAGAATCAGAATATCGGATGAAAAAGAATCTGAAACAAACATATAATTATCCTCCAGGAAGTATGACAGGCTGCCGTAAGCTTGAAGCAGAAATGGGTGGTTAGGGGTTCACCTGTGAATTCTGGGCTTCAAAATTCTAAGAGCTGATGTAAAGTACTCAGCACATGAGTGGATAAGAGAGGGGCCATACCCGAGAAGGGACTCAAAGAGCCTGCAGATGGGCTTCAGGGAGACAGAGGACAAGTGAGAGGAATCCAAGAGAGGGGCATAGAAGAGACAATGTCAAGGTTCACAGCAGATGTTGCAGAAGAAGAGAAAAAAAGAAAGAGAAATGGATGCATATACACGGGGATTTTCCAGAACTAAGGATAAATACAAGACTTCTAATTATAAGAGTCATAGGCAAAGTAGATGAAAATACAAAAATTTAAAAAACCACTAGACACACATACAATGAAATTTAAGAACATAAATCTTCCAGTGAGAAAAGACAGATGGCTCAGAAAAAACAAAAGCAAAACAAGAATCAAATTAACATGCACTTTCTCAACAGGAACACTGGTTAAAGAAGAAAACAAAAAACTATTTCAAAGTTCTAAAAGGAGCTTCAAAAATAAGAGGTCAACCATAGTAACTCTAAACTGCAAGGAAGCAGAGATTACAAAAATTCTCATCTCTCCAGAAAAGTCTCTGTGTAAAGAAGAACACATATGGAAATAAAAAATATAATAAACAACAAGAGAAGCTCTACAAGTTGAAGTGTGGAGGGCATTGCTAACGGGCACCTTGAGGAAAATTTATAACTTTAAATAATAGATTCAGTATCCAGTAAAAAAGATTGAAAACAAATGACCCAAGCACCAGAGATTTAGAAAAAGACCCACAGAATTATAGGTGTAAATAATGCAAAATAAAATAGTAAAATGATAAAGATGATTTATCAAACTAAAAGCATCTTTTCTGAAAAACAAATCTCTGGCAAAAATGACCAAGAAGGAATGACATACAAGAAAATAGAAGTACTAAAAAGAGGAAACAGGGCTGGGGATTTAGCTCAGTGGTTTCGCCACTGGCTTTGCAAGCACAAGGGCCAGATTTTGATCACTGGTACCAAAAAAAGAAAGAAGAAGAAGAAAAAAAGAGGAAATAACAGCCTACCCAGTTTATTAGAATTATGGAAAGCAAAAGATTTGAAAACCTACATATAATTTTGAGCTGGATGTGTTCTCATGTAACCCAATTTGAGCAGAACTATAGCCATCAATGCAATTTAAAACTAACTAAAACTATTCCCTATCCACCTTTGAAAAAGGGCCAAGCCCACGCTTGTACAGGCAGACCCCACCACAGGTTAAAGGAACCAAACTTTCAGGAAACGGGAGGAGAATGGGGAGAGAGAGGGAGAGGATGGGGAGGGGGAAGGGAGGGAGAGAAGGAGGGAGGGGAGGGGAGGGCCGACCGCCTTACTTCAGGGATGGATGGCATGAGGATGGATTTGAAACTGGAGAAGGCTGCTCCACTGAGCTATACCCTTGTTTACCTTTATTTTGGCGAGGGCCTCATTTAGCTGCCCAGGCTGGCCTTGACCTTGTGATCCTCATTCCTCAGCCTCCTGAGTAGCTGGGGTTACAGATGTGTGCCCCTGTGCCAGCTACCTGACTTATTTTTATGATGATAGTATAGCCTCAAAGCCAAGATCAGATGAAAATGGAATATTACAGTCTATTTTTTTGATGTCCTAATTAAATATTAACTCACTGAACTTATGAATGTATTGAAAAGTGTATAATGGGCAAGTATATTCACTCCAGAAGTAAATTTAGGCACAAAGATGGCTCAAAATCATAAAACAACATATAAAGGTAAATAGCTATACAACTGGGAATAGCACTTTTAATTTGGTAAAGTCTTATATATTAAAAATTGACCATGAACATATACACCAGCAGGAAAACTACTAATTACTTTGAAAAGTAAAGGGCCAGGAATTTAGCTCAGTGGTGCCTCTGCCTGCCTTGTGAGCACAAGGTCCCAAGTTCAATTCCCAGTACCAATAAATAAATAGATAAATACATAAATACATACATAAATAAATAAAATAAAAATAAAGAGGAAGGGGACAGCAAAACACTTGCCTTTCACTACACTACCGGAAGTCCTGGTCAATGTACTAATTCAAGAAAAAGGAATAAACAAATAAAGAACAAGAGTGGAGAACAATACTAAGATAATAGGACCAAGAGACAAATCACCATGCTGATAAGAAATACCAGCAAAATTGTTGGACGGAAAGGCAACTTAGGAAAGTTGATAGTGATCTTTATAACTAATTATAATATAGAAGAAAAAAAAGACACTTTCCAGAGGGAACAATACTCATGAAGTATCTATGGTCTTAAGAAATAATGTGCAGCACCTTTAAGGACAAAAATTGTGAACACCGTTAAAAGGTTATTATAGGGTTCAGGTAATGAGGAGGTGAACCATGTTATAACTTAATATTAAAGTACAAATTCTCTAACTAACCCACAAGTGCAGTGACTCTTCAGCAAGAATGTATGGAAGAGTTTGGGGCCTGGCCTAGAACACATGCCCTAACATGCGTGGGAGATAATAAAGGTCTGTCACTTCCGAAGACAGCTTCAGAAAAGGAAACAGAAGGCTCACCCTACCACCTGCTGTGAGCGCACTACAGGAGGACCAGCCGCCAGGCTGCTAACTCGGACTGCAGAGGCAGCTCCTGAGCAGCTGCCCGTGCTTGGGTACCACGCCTATGTGCCATCAGCAAGCGAATGGATAAGGAAGATGGGGCATAAATATGAAATGCATCGTGAACTGCATGCAGCTGGAGACCACAGTGCTGTGAAATAAGTCAAACACAGGAGGCTAACTATTATGTGGCTTCTCTTATGTGAGAGACCCCCAAAGATAAATAATTTAAAGAGAAAAATAAAGGAGAGATGGTAGGAAACAGGGAGGTTACTTTGTGGAAATGGGAAGGGGATCTGGAGTCAGGAAGGCGATGGGGCAGAGGAAGGGGAAGGAAGATAAAAAGGCTCACGGTGCCATATGAGCACCAACTCCCCAAGATGAGTGCAGTTCCTGTGCATTGCAAGCACATACTAATAAAAAAGTAGGAGAAAATAACTCCTGTCTGCCGGGCACGTGCAGCACGCCCACAGTCTGTAATGAGGGAGGAAGTGCACATCAGCGGGAGAAGGGCGGCTTACACATTGGTGAGATGTGGAAAAACGAATCGTTCAGATCGCTATTGTTATAGACAGAAATAAGCTGCAAATGTAGAACTAAATGGGAAAGGCAGAACTACAATACTGAGAGAAATTGTGTGTGTGTGTACATGTGAATTTTGGGGGAAAGATTAACAAAAGTACTCAAATCGCACAGATTATAAAGGAAAAAAATTGCTGACTATGATCACACTAAGATTCACTTTTTAATAAACTATTTAGGATCAAATGAGGGATGGGTGACTTTTTAGTTTTTCTTTGTGGTACTGAACATTGAATCCAGGGCCTCCCGCATGTTGGGGAAGCTCTCCATCGAGCTGCAGCCCAGCCCGATACTGTTTTTTTAGGGGTCGAGACAGTATTGGCCTGTGACTTGCGACCATCCTGCCCCAGTCTCCTGAGTAGCAGTGTCTACACCAACCTGCAGTTGTGATGGTATGGAGGGGCGTGCAGTGGGCATTTCTCACTGTGTGTTAGCCCGAGGCACAGAGTGATTAAGTAGTTGGCCAGGCTGACACAGCTAGTGAGTGGCAGAGCTGGGACACGACAGGTTGAACGCGGTGGGTACTATCTGCAGTTTCTCTTTCTTGTGGTATCAGTCCCTCAAGGTCAATGGCAATCTGAGAATATTAGTGGAAAGTTCCAGAAACAATGCATGTGTTTTGAACTGCCAGTCTGTGAGTAGCACCATGACAACTGTCCTGTCTGCTCTGTCACTCTGGGAAGCCAGTTGTCCCTCTGTGCCCACTGTCTGCACTGTGTCCACTGCCGCTGGGCCACGTGGTGGCCATCTGGGTTATGGCGGTGACTGTGGCGGCGGCACAATGCACATTTAAGCCCCTTGTGTGGTGGCCTGTGCTGTGCTGCGCTGCTGCCCCTGGCCCGGCCCCATCTCATCACAGACCCTGCAGAGTCTCTCGTCAGCTCACGGGGTCAGGGTCACAGGCCGGGTTCACATCCCTCCCTTGTGGGCCATTGGTATGGTTACTCTGCATCACTATTAGTTACTGTTACTCTCCTGCGGTTCCTAACTTACATGTGAAATCTCACCATCGGTTTGCACATCTGTAACAAATCACAGTCCTTTAGGGCTCCGCCTCTGGTTGCATCTCCCGCAGGGGCTCTGGGGTGGTCAGAAACTGTGTGCTAGATTTACAAGAGTTTGAATTGTTGAATGAAAAAGTGAGAGGCATAACACAATACCATCTTTTTCAGTTTTCATCTCTTTTTAAAATTTGTTTATTGGCACGTGTCTATTGTACAGGTTGCATTCACGGGGGAGTTGGTAACACTCTCCTGTGATGACAGCACGCTTGCCCACAAAACAGTGACAGGACGCCATTCCAAGGGCACTGGAGTGGGTCCATGCAGGTGGAGTGGAGAAGCGGGTGGAAGGGAGAGCGCAACCACGTCAGGCGGCACAGGGTGGACAGCACGGCCCAGGAAGCCGCCTCCCTTCGACCCCGTGGGACACGGGAGGACCCCAGGCCCGGTAGCTCAGAGAAGCCTGACGCAGTCCCGGGGAGCAGACTGGAGCCAGCTGAGCTCCAGGCTGCCAGTTCCCATCTCTCTGAAGTCTGTCCCCATGCACAGAATCAAAAGCAGGCCAGTGTTCTCCTTACTATTCTAAAAATGGTTTCTGGGCCATCTTTCTTCACTGCTATTTCCTGTACATACTAATTTTAACATAACCCTAAGCAGCACAAAATTAGGGAGCAGAGCTATTTAAACACACACCACAAAGCGGCTCTCCTTCCAGATGCCCCGCAGCTTCTAGGCGTCTTTCCCCCTCCTCACTCAGCGCGGCTAGTGTAGCCAGGAGCAGGAGTGCTCAGAAGATGCGGCTGATGGCAGACTGCATGGGAGCGGGTGTCCAGCGAGTGTGCGTGTGCGAGACTTGGAGTGCTGAGTGTGGTGGCTCCGCCATCCGCTGAGACGCCATGAGGGGCAAGGGTTTCCACACAGCCAGCCTGAAACGCGGCAGCGTCCGGCTGCAGGAGGCCCTCACCCGCGGGCAGAGGCAGGAGCCCGGGCGGGTGGACGCTCTGGAGGATCGCATGTCACTCTGCTCTCTCCTGTCGGGGAACAGAAGCCTTTCTAGTGCTGGCTGTGCCGGTCCCCACCATGGGTCTTTCAAGCCCTGCCTGCCCAGAGCAGGAAGGAGGGGAGGATACTCCAGGCTCAGGGAGCCCAGCCTGGAGGGGCGCTGCCCACCCCTGCAGCGCTGTGCGGCGGAGCAGAAGGACAGCGTGTCTCTGCCGCTGCACCTTCTCTGAGCCCCAGCTTGTGCATTCCGTCCACCTCCTGGGGTGGACAGCCGCTTGCTTCTGCTATGGACACCAGGGGACTGGTCCCAGACGGGCTCTGTCACCAAGAACAGACAGCTACTGAACTACTCCTCCCTCGGGAGCGAGAGTCAGGTCAGGGTCCAGGGTGCAGAGCCCGCAGGGCGCCGATGCAGGTGTGGCCTCCAGGGGGCTGTAACTTTGTGTGAAGGTCCTGGGCTCCTCCAGGCCTCCTCCACACCCAGGAACAGTCCCCTGCGTGTCCTCGCCCTGTCCCGTTATTCTGTGGCGATGTTTGGGATCCACCTGGGACTGACTTAACCTAAAAGTCCCGAAGAGACCCCTGACTCTTCCTGCCACACCTCTTTGTGCAATTTGTCTTTGACACTCGAGTTTTAAACACCTTCCCACAAATGCTGTGGAACACAAGTAACTCTCAAGTTCGTGCCTTTGAAAGGCAAAAGCTTTCCATCTTTTCAATGCTGGCGGCCCCAAGTAAGCTGTGATACAATTCTAGCTTCATCCATCAGAGCCCTGGTAGTCGCTTCCTCTCTCTGTCTGTCTCTCTCCCTTTTGTGAGCTGCTATTGTCAGAGTGTGGGAGCTCTCTATTAATAGACTACAGATTTCACGTCGCCAGTGATTTTTCTAAGAGGAGACAGTCGTCATGCAGCTGACTGGGCTCAGCTGTCCCTTTTGGCCTGGACAAGTTTGGGCTGGGACTGAACAGCCACAACTGGGTTAGGGGCTGCTAATAGGATCGGGCTGCCTGGAAGCCCAGCAGCCATGAGTGAGTTCGCATCAGGGTGAAGTGATTTCCAGGTGATGGATGACAGCTTCTCCTGCCCTTGCCAGGCCTGGGTGATGGTAGAGTGCGCTGCACAAAGTCGTTGCCTGTTCTTGTCTCCAGTGCCCTCCTCTTGGAGGCAGGAGGACCCGTTGTCTTTGGAAGCACAGGCTTTGCACCTCTCTTCTGGACAGTCTGCTGGTGGGCTGTCCTCCACTGGTGGGGAGGGCTTGCTGGCTTCTTTTTGACTCAGTTCCGCAAATGAGGACTCACCTCCTACTGTCTATGCAGAGCACACAGGACAAGGGTCTTCTCTTTCCCTGTAAGTTGGGAACATGAAACATGCTTGTCTGGAGACAGAGTGGGAGGTCACCTTCCTCCTCCTTCAGCCCCACCCCCACAGGCATCCAAGGTTGTGCTGGTAATGAGTCCTGCACTTCTACAAAGAGATCCGCAGATGCAGGACCAACTTCTCCTTCTACTCCCTAGTCATATAACATGAAATTTTCTAGGTTCATTGGCCTGGTGTAGTGGTGCACGCCTATAATCACAGCACTTGGGAGGCTGAGGCAGGAGGATTGTGGCAAGTTTGAGATCAGCCTAAACTGAACTGCATAGTGAGACCTGTCTCAATAAACTAAAAAAATTTTTTTCTAGGTTCATAACCTATAAACCAGGCTCATTTCCTTTTTAATATCTGCATTTAATTACATATTGTCAATATAATATACATAATACACTTCTGGTGTTCATCGAAGTTATTTCTAGGTGATATTTTTTCTGCCTCGGCTACTCTTTCTAGGAGAGTAAGCTTGTAATATGGGTTTTGGAAGTACACAGAACTGGAGTTGAATTTCACCTTACAGACCTTCTCTAAGCTCCTCTCGTGTCTGCCTTTGGCTGTAAAACAAGGATAGCCACAGGCTGGCAGCGATACAGTGAGGACTGAAGGAGTGATGTACACCAGATGCCTAAGACAGAGTGACTTGGCGTTTGCAAGTTGTCCTCCAGCTTGCCGGAATCCTCACTGCTGCCCCTCCAGGACCTGGGGCTCTTTGGAGGAAGCCATCTGAGAAACGCAGGCCTCACTGACCCATGTCTACAGTACCTGCAGACACAGGCACAGCTCCTTGGGAGGGCGGAGCTGGGGAGTTCTATGCAGCCCTAGGCAGGTCGGTGTCCAGCCACTTGGCAGTCTGTGAGGAGCCCGCTCTGAGGGGTCCTGCCTGTTGTGGAGGGAACACTGTTCAGAGAAGTGGAGTGAGACTGCTTCGGGGAGGGGTCTTATGTGGGTCTCCATGCAAGGAGCACACCTTGCTTAGCCATGGTTTCAGACTCGGGCATGCTTATCACATGGCTGGTGTGAGTACCAGAGCCTCTGGCAGTTCTCGTAGGGGCTGCTGTTGTCATCTACCTCGGCTGCCTTGATTCTTGGCAACTCTCAAGCACCAGAGACCCGGCCTTGCTCTGTCAGCCCTCTCTGCTGAGGAGAGCAGAGCACAGAGTCTGGCTGTCAGCCCCCTGCCAGCTGCTGCTCTCCAGCAGGGCATTCTTTTTACCACTCCCGCTTGCGTGGGCCACCTTTGCCCACTGCCGAGGCCTCGCCATGGTAATCTGGTACAGCATCTTCACCCCAAGTTCGGGGGGCATGGTGGGTTTTCCCACAGTCTCACTTTTTCTCCCAGGAGGCCTGGGGCCATGGGAGAAGTGTCCCCTTGGAGGCCTCCTCTGTTGGTCCAACCATTTCTGGGTGCTTGTGCAGATTAGACCCCAGCAACCATGTGCACAGGCTAATCCGTGTGCTCAGAATGTTTTGAATAAGTGACCCAAATAGTGGGCCAGAGACTGGTTTCAGGGGCTTGTTCGTGGTGGAATGAGAAAATATGAACAGGGTGATTAGTTTTCATAAAGTTAAGCACATTCAATTTATGGGGCTTTTCTTTACCTTTAGACATGCAGAGATTACTTTTTGGCATTAAAGTGTCCTTTAAAAATGTTGGTGGTTTCTTTTACAAATGGAAGCATTTAATTTTTATTGATATTTTAAAGTTAATTTCTGTGATTTTTTTGGGCTCAAGAACTCTGTGCATATTTCCACTAGATGTTAATGCTTTTCATATTGACTTGCAAGATATTTTTATATTTGAAAAACATTAACCCCTAAGGAAAATATTTGCAAAAATATCATACATAACACTTAATCGTGTGTGCTTTTTGATGTACTTTCCATTGTTTGCACTCTCTTTTGGTTCTTTACATAATAGAAGCAGTAAAAATAAATCTAACAGCACTCTAAATCTTATCTAGAATTTGTATGATTTGTTTTCACTTAACCCTTAGGAAGCTTTAACTTTGTTGGATCTCCTTCCCTGCATATCTTTATGTCCTTACTTGGACAGATTAGAAGGAAGCAGCCCTAGGTGGAGCCCCAAATGTTTAAAGTCTTATTTTCTGTGCAGTTCAAATGTGTGCTTAGCACCACTTGGGTGAAGCATTTCCCTCTTCCCCCTCGGTATGGGGGTTTTAGCACACGTCTCACTGGTGGAAAACCCTGTGGAAACTCAAGGTTGTTGCTGACACACCCAGCTGTGTGATCCATTAAAAACAAACCAAGCTAATGTATCTTCTAATAGCATTCTCGTCTCTCTAGAACCTTAGATTGGCTCTCTCACAATTTACATGCCAGCATCTTTCTTCCCTTTTAAAGAATTAGCGTGTTTGTGACACATAATAAAAATGCTCTTCGTGGGTAATCGGTACACATACATATTGCATCCTGACCTTTCTCTTCTCCTCCCCTCCTTCCGGTCTCCTCCCATCCCTGGTCCCCTTTTCCAGTTCACTCATTAGCATAAAATTCCATTGTTAGCTCATGGTTTTAATGTTCATACTCAACAGTTGCTATTAAAATTTTCACTTCGCAATGGCCACTAACGCAGTGTTAAAGCTTCAATCGCAGAGACCACTGTCGCCACTTGACTCGAAGTGGCTCCTGTGGACTCAGATGGGGTGACTGCCTGGCAGTGACCCGAAGCACAGTGGCTTCCCCTTTTGCTTTGTCGCTGGATAAATCTGCTTTCATCCACCTGATCACTCTGTCACGTGAGACTGTTCCCCTTGCTTAGAAACACCCGCATTTCTCCCTAGAATCCGGGGCAGAGCCAGAAGTGGGGAGTGTGGGTACAGAGCAGAGTGTCTAGGCTCCCCTGAGCCTGAGACAGACAAGCAGTGGGCAGTTAGGACAGGGACCTGAGTATACCATGAATATCAGAATACATGGGCAGAGGGTCCTTGAAGTGAGAGAGCCCTGGGCGTGTGGCCCTGCAGGTTCAGTCCCTGGCCGGCATGTCTGCTTGTGTGGCCTGGAGTAAGTTGCCTCTTCTCCGGCCTCATCCTTCTGCATGTGGCCAACAAACAGGTTGGTCTCTATACAGTGGGGCGCACATAGATGCCAGGGTATTAGACCTTTTGTAGATATTTTACCTTTGAAAGAATTGATCTGCACAGTGTCAGGCAGTCACTTTTGTTAGCACAAGTGCTGACAGTGGCTCCTGACCAGTTCACTAGGTTTCAGCACATTGCAAAAGTTTGCAGTTCAGCTGTGCTCCAGCAAAATGTCACATCTGTTTGAACCAAATGAGCCTTCAAAAATGGAGGCGTGGCTTAAAAGTTTCCTGCAAAGAAGTGTATGGGCTAAAGATAGTAGCAATTATGAAGGATGAGAAAACAGCAAGGCAAACTTGGCATGAGGTTTCACGTTTGTAATTCAAGCATTCCTGAAGGCTGAGGCAGGAGGATCACAAGTTCTAGCCCACTTGGGCACCTTAGCAATTTAGTGAGATCCTGTCCCAAAATAGAAAATAAAATAGGGTTGGGGATGTAGCTCAGTTGGAAGGTCCTGGGTTCAATCCCCAGTACTGCAAATAAATTAAACAAGCAAATAAATACATATGCACTTCTTCTTGTTAACAACATAGTCTGTGAGGTGAACCTACTGTGGCTTTGAAAGTTCTTTAGTTCTGACAGTCATTAAAAGGATGCATGAAAATACAGGGAGCTTTGAACTGAAGCTTCAAAAGTACAATATTTGAATCAATACATCTCAAAATGTCATTGCACGGTTTTAAAAAATAATACAGATTCTGTCACTTGACTCTCACTAGAAATAAGATCATGAGCTTGTCGGGGCTTCCGTGTTTTCCATCAGAGGAAAGCTCTGGGTTGTTCTACAACTAGTTAGTGCCAAGCTGCTGCTGATGCAATCATCTCTACATACAGAAAGTCTTGCTTTCACTGACAGCAACCCAGAAACCCTGGTGCCTCTGGCCGGGCTCGGGCTCTGTCCATAGTCTGGTACCAAAGCAGGGGTCCTTGAACTTGCCTGGAGGCTGGCATGTGAGCAGTGGGAGTGAGGAGAAAGGCTCCTTCTCCTGGAGTAGCCTCAGGCAGATACAGGAGCAGAGCCTGAGAGCCGGTCCCAGGGGTCTCGCTGCCCTCTCCAGCCTCCCCTCCTCCCAGGCACACGGACTTGCTCCTCTGCCTTACCACTCCGCCCAGCTCCTGGCTGTGAGAGGGCTGTTTGGTGGGAGTCCTGCTTTCCTCCTGTGCTGTGCCCACCCTTTTCCACCCTCTACACTGCTCCACAGGGGAAATGACGCTGCCTGTCCCCCAGCTCTGATCTGAGTACACACCCAGTCCCTCTCCCCACAGGGTCTTGGGAAGATGTGGAATGGGGCCTACTCATCTGAAGATGGCCTGTGTCCTCCTGTCTATTCCTACTCTGACAAATCGCCAGACAGGTAGAGGGGAAAAAGCACACAGCGTTTGCTCTTTGAAGGTGCTAGAATTTAAATCTGCAGGAGGGTAGGTGACAGGTCCCACTGTCCCACATCAGTGACATTAGACCCAGGCAGGGCTACAAGGTCCTAAGCCCAGGTCTGTCTCTTGCTGTCCAAGTGTCATCCAGCAGCACCTCAGCTGCTCTGAGCCTGTTTGCTCCCTGTAAGTTGGGGACAATGAGACCCATTGCACAGGGAACTGTGAAGACAAAGCCAGAGAAAGTGCATGAGCCATTTAGCCCAGTGCTTGGCATGAGCTGGGCTCAGCAGAACAGCTGCCTTTCCTTATTGCCACATTTCCCTCCGACCCTCTCACAAATGTTAATGCCACCATGGCACGAAGCACCAGGGGAAAAGCAACTTGCCTCTGTAGCCTTTCCTCTAACCTCCCTGTTCTCCGCAGCTCCGACTACAGGTCCTGCAGTGATGCCTCAGGAGACAGAGCCACTTGATGAAATGCTCTGGATCCCAGATGGCTCTGAGAATCTCACAAAAGCCAGACATCCGCTTCCCACGGAGAAAGTCAATACCCCTGTTATTTGCCACCATCCCATTCTCTGTAGAATTTCAGGAGACCCAGAAACTGAATCACACACAGAAGTCCTTTAGCAGAGGCGACGTCAGGACACGGAAGCCTTGGGAGTGGTGTGCAGAGCTGTGCTGTTTCTACCCACAGCCCATCTCCCTGCTGAGACGGTAGGGGTGACCTTCTGGATCCACCACTGAGGGATGCTGCAGGGGGGCAGCAAGCAGCAGCCGAAAAGGGGCTGAAGTACCACGTTCTCCTTCCTTCCTTGACTACACATCCATGGAGGAGAAAACAGAGGTTCTCAGACACAAAGAAAACCCTGTGGCAGGGACACGCACGAACATGGAAACAGAAACTGTGGGGTCTGCTATCACAGTCTGTTTCCATGTCGTGAGTGTGGCAAGCTCCTGCTGGACTTCGCTGACCCCGCCTGCCTCAGCAAGCCAAGCCTGAGGGGCTGTGCTGGAGTATGGAGGCCCTGTGCTTTTCTCTGCAGAGATGGCCTGGATGATGAAACGGTTCTCTAGGACCTGGGGCACTTTGTGGGGCAAGCCTGGGGTCCCCGAGCACCATGAACTGCCTGGAGCTGGGGAGAGCAGGGGCAGTTGCAGGTGCCCTCGAAGGAGCCCTGGACCTGGTTGGCACGGGGCCTCCAGGTCTCCGCTCTGCCGCTGGGAGAGTATCCTGACTTCACACCACAGGCTCTGTGGCCGCCCTGATCTTCTCTCATCTTTGCTGCATCAGGAAAATGTGTAAAAGCATATGCTGTCATAGCCTCACGTCGAAAGTTTCGAGACTATGAAGCATCAGTATACAAAGGATAATATGAAAACCAGTACACTTGCTTTTCTAGTTGGGAGTTTTTCTTCCCCCTGAATAGTGCATTCATAGTCAATGGACACAGTAGTTTATTTCTGTTAGTGTGGCTGGAGAGCTGACTCTATCCTCCAGCCAGATACCTTTTCTGGGTTCAGCCTTGTTTTAGACTAACTAGGAGAATAAGAACTCCGGGTAAAGTGACAGAAGAGCCCCAAATGTGGGTTAGTCTGTTCCATCTGCCTCAGGCATGGATGAGAGGACCCTGCACTCCCCACTTCCTCACTCTACCCTGACAGAAAGGCTTTGCCTGTGTATTAGAGATGTTTCTAAGGCTGCAGGGAATGGCTGGGGCTTCCTGATGCCAATCCAGCCTAGCATGCTCCTGCCCCTGCCCCTGCACACCGTGGCCAGCCCCATGAGGCCTCAGAAAGCCACTCCAAGGGCAGATGCGGTCACTGTGATTGTTTTGCAATCGGGTCTGGGCCTCTTGAACTGTACTTGCAAACTGAAGCAAACAATACACACACATTTGTGAGGGAAGTTGGCAAAGGAAACGCAAGGCTCCTGACAGTAAGCAGGAGAGAGCTGTGGGTACCAGAGAACGCTGAGGCAGAGGATGCACAGAAGGGCAGGGTTAGTGGAGCCTGTGGTAGCGAGCGATGGCCAGCAGGTCTTCCTTCTGCCCTCTGTCCAGCTTGGAAGTAGTCAGAGAGGGGAGAGAGGGTGGGGGTCCCTGTCCCTCCCACACTGTGGAGAGAGCATCAGAGCTGGAATGAGGGTCAAGCTGAACCACGCAGATGCCTCACTAGGTACGGAGGGTGAGTTTGAGAAGTTCCCCAGTCCCTCTGACTACCCCTGCCATTACCTTTACACAAGATCACACCACTTTATGGTGAACTTCAGATTAAACATTTTAATTACCCCTCGGTGAGGCTAATTGTGAGTTTACTGTTCCGTGACCCTCTTTGACCATCGGGAACCACTCAGACTTAGTCTTAAAAGCGGCCATTCATTCGATGCCTTCAGTCCACCCATGAGGTGGCCCAGATGCCGCGAAACGCTCAGTCCAGCTGGCAGACCAGAGCCTCAGTCGGCAAGGCCACCTCTCTGGCAGAGTGGGTCGGTGGCAGCAGACCTCCTGCAGTCCAGGTCCCATTTGAGATCTCCAGGGAGCAAAATAGGTCAAGAGTCACTCTGCAACTATGCCCCAACTCTCCTGTCATTTCTGAGAAATTATGTAGGTTAGACTGGTAAACAAACTCGGCTGTCCAGCACTGCCTGCCTAGGTTTTGTAATCACTCTACCCTTTGGCTTTTGATAGGAAATGCTGCAGTTAGGGTTATAGGAAGGAAGAGAATGACAGAATGGGGCATGGGGGCAAATGAGGTAAACATATTGAGCTCTAAGTATATTCTGGATTTGTGCTGTGAACTTTACCCATTATTATCCCCATTTTATAGATTAGGTAGATTGAGGTTTAGAGAGAGGTTAAGTAATTTGTCCAAAGTCTTACAACTAATAAGAAGATTCAGGATTCAAACTTGGGGCTTCTGGATTTCAGCCTGTTTGTCTCTTCCAGGCTCACAAGGAAAAGGCATGGGAAAAAGCCAGGCTCCCAGGAAGTTTCTATATGGTAGAGTCTCTTCTATGGTAATGTTTGCACAACTGGCCTTGTTGGGGTTTTCAGCACCCCAGTGGAAGAGAACGTGAGGAACGGGGGAGGGACATTCCCAGTCTTGGTCAGCACTTGGGCTATTTGCCCATTTTTAACTGCAGTTTGGAGACTGGGGTTCTCCTAACAGGTATGGCCCGAAGTTGCTGGTGCTTTGTTTTTGTGCTGACGAAAGGATTTCAAGCTCAGATGCACTTAGGTGTTTGTCCGTCTAACATGCAGAGACGCCTCTGTCAGTGATGGAGCTCGAGAGTGGGACCCAGTGAGCACAGCTCGATTCAGAGATCCGCCACCTAATTCCAACAAAGGCTTCTGTAGGTGATCTAGGGCACTTTCTGTGATCCTTTTCCCTTCTTGCTTCTGAGATATATTACTTTACCAACAGGGAACTATGATGTAGAAATGAGGAGGAGATGGAAAAAGTTGTGCTGCTTAGAATTTGTGCTAATTTTTTGTGAAGTGTATGGAAGCCAAAGACTAACAACAGACCTGGCTCTCTTTGCAAATATCTCTTCTCCTTAGTATTCCACTTCCTTGGTACTAACTTAGGCTCGTGATGTGCTATGGTTTAGATCTAAAATATCCCCAGAGGCTCAGGCACTGTATGGGAAGGTGATAGGCCGTGGGGGTGTTTGCAGCTCAATGTGCTGTTGGGAGACGAGGTCTTGCTGGAGGCAGTCACTTGGGTGCGGCCTGGAGAGCTGCGTTCTTGTCCACAGCTCCTCCCTCTTCTCTGTGCTTCCTGGCTGCCTTGGGGTGAGCAGTGTTCCTCCACTAGGCCATTCTGCCTTGGAGCCAACCAGCCATGGACTAAATCTCTGAAAGCTGTTAGCTACAATAAGGCTTTCTTCATTAAACTGTGGGTATCAGGTATTTTGCTCCAGTGACAAGGAAGTGACTAACTTATAATGTAAGGGCCAACCGTCCACTTAAAAGTCCATCCCAGGGCCCTCGGCTTAACCTCAGAACCAACTGCCAGGTGCTGCTTGCCTGCCCCAACGGAATTAACAGAAGCTACCAACAGCCCCTTCTAACCTCCCGGGACAGAGAATAATCATTAACAGACACATGCTGCCCTTTCTTCTGAAGTAGCCTCCCTGCTACCTTGGGGTAAGGAAGTCCAAGCATCCATCAGAGTAGAAGCCCGGGCTGTTTATACATTCCCATCAGGAAGCCTCTGCTTTTCAACCCAGGTGTCTGAACTGACTCTTTGAAGACCAGCTGTCAGGAGCAGGCAGAAGCCAAGAGGGTGGGCAAGGAAATTATAGTATTTTGGAAGGTTAGCAGCATCCTGATGGGTGCTGTGACTTTGGGCTGGAAGTGGCAGAAGCAGGTTTAAATGGAGTAAATGTGTTTATTAGGCAGACCTGCTAGTCCTGTCCTCCCATCTGCAGGCAGATGGAGAGGGTATGGAAGGCATTACTCACTGCACAGGCTTAGGGACCTTGTGTCCATTTTGGAAGATAGTGAAGGGTGCAAGTCTGGGGAAATGTGTACAGAAATAGTGAGATTAGCAGAAGAAAAGCCCTAGGATAAGAACCATTTAGGAGAATAAAGCCATAAATCCAAATCCTGGGCAGCTCTGGAAGGGAGAATTCATGTCTGCAACAATGACGCTACCCCAAGAATTTCTTTCTAGTTGCTGGCTCTAGGCTGAAGAGTATGAGTGCTGGGGAATGCCTGCACATATACATGAGCTTGTGAACCCATTTGTCCTGGGCTTTTGGAAGATTTTCTCTGGCCATGGATGATCAGGTAGATTAAAATATCAAGGAAGATTATAGTAGCCTTTTCTCCACAGTGCCAAGAAGTTAGAAGTCCATAGCATTCTGGTGGAGGGTTCCTGCAGCACTGAAGGAAAACACAGGTCTTTAATGTCCCTCTGCTCTGCCAGGTGGTGTGTTCTGGGACAAGCCACTTAACCTTTCAGCACCTGTATCATAGGACTCATCCTAGTGGTTACAGGAAAACCAGCCAGGAACAAGATATGCACATTGCAAAGAGCTGCTGTCACCTCGTAATGGTGATGATTTTTTTTTTTATCCCCAGGATGACCAGTTTTGCACATTCTTGTGTAGAGAAATTGTAGGCACAAAATAATCCTTCCATTTCTGGGGTTCTCCTAGAGGTTACTGGGGATTGACCAGCCTGATCTTAACATAGCTAGACCTGTGGGGCTGAGGAGGCCTCTCTGAGCAGCCCCAAAATTCTCAGTTATGAATGACTGGAATGAATAAGGGAGAAGGGATCTGTCACAACTTTGGGGAGCAGTATGAACGGAGAGTTATTTTTGTGCAGGAACACAAAGCAAATAGCATTAGCAGGGAAAGATGTACAGCACATCTCACTTATTTAAAGCATTAACTGAAAGGAACAAAATTATATAAGCAAAGAAGGTTGTTTGTTTGTTTGTTTATCTACCCAGCCAAAAATCCTGGTTACAAAATGCACATAAACCATGAGGATATACTTGATGCCTTTCTTTCTTAATGTGATGTGTTTCTTGTTCTTTAATGTGTTTAAGGAAAATCCCAAAAGCAGTGTCACACCTTCATCAACTTGCTGTCTCATTTGTGCTCAGCTGAGAACATCCCAAGATACCATTTATTCTCTTTTCTGTAGTAGTTGATTTTTTTCCCTGGCATGGAATAGGATAGGGTGAGTGTAATTTTTCCATGCATACATTTGTTCATTTGCTCATTATTTATTCAGAGATACCATGTGCTGAGCTCTTCTAGGTGGGGACAACAAAAATAAACCAAAGAGACTCTGTCTTTAAGGGCAGAGAAGGCATACACCCTAGTGTGTATTTGGGTAGGCAGGGATTTGTCAAGAGGGAGATAACAGCTTTGGGGGCCAGAAAGAAGACCAGTTATTCTAGGAAATCTGCTCTTCTGGGCTTAGTTGGATGCTTGCAAAGGAAATAATGGGCAGTGCTAGTAGAGGGGCAGTAACACCACATCACAGGTGGCCTCCATGATGGGCTAAGGACCTGTGATTCTATTCTGAAGTACAGGGGCAGAAAGCTTTTGGGTGGAGAATAGTGTGAGGGGCTATTGACAGATCCTGCAATTTGGCATCTCATAGTTGAGAATGAACTTGGAAGAAAACTCAACAAGTGGATTTAAGGATGCCTCAAGGATTCCAAACAGAAATGGCAGTTTTGGCTTGCCCTCCTGGTGATGTGTGTTGCTCCCTGCACTCACTCCATTTAGCATGAACAGCTATGCACCCGAGAGGAGGCTCAGACCCTTGAGAAATTTGGATCCTTGTAACTAAGATGCCCAGAAAGAAATCTTACATTGTCCAGGCCAAAGGAAGGATGTTGAAACAGAAAACTACAATATGCTCTTGTACCAAGGATGAACATCTGCTGTCAGGGATGGGTGGGTTGTTGGGCTGCACCAAGCTTTGGCAATTGTAGCCCAAGTTTGCTGTATGACTTGAACAATTCATTTTTCTTCTGTGAGCTGGAGTCTCCTTATCTATAAACTGAGGAGTTACGTTGGCTGGTGTCTACAGGTGCCTCCAGATATGACTTCCAGGCCTGAGTGAGATTGCTAGATGCTCTATCAGGGCTGGTCTGTGTTCCCCATTCCTCCTCCCTTCTCTGACAGTGAGAGAGACAATATATCACACTTCTCTTTTGCTCAGAGCCTTGACCAGATCTGCCACCCAAATTCCGGCCTGGCCCTGCTGTGGACTACCAGATAGAATTAGAGCAAGTCACACTCTGAGCCTCCGTTTCCTTTTATAAAAAAATAAACAACACGTGAATGTGTCAATCCCCTCCAGCCAGAAGCCCTGCTTTTGGCCAAGGGAGTCAAAGTTGGGACATGGCTCTTTGGTGGTCTACCCATGGCCACTGCTACAACTGTGCTGATCAGAAGTATTTGGTGTGGAGCTGGGCCACACCGTGTGGAGCTTCCATGGCTCTCTTGTGGCAGGGGAGATGTTAACTTACCTGGCATGAGAATGGCTGTGCCGTGGTCTTTTAAGACCTCAGAAGGCTTCTATCAACCAGCTGCAACACAGGCAATTATCAGAATTGAAGGGAGGAAAGGCTCTCTGGTCCCTGTAACAAGAGACCCAGATTATCAAACTTGGATGAAAACATCTCTCAGAGCCCACCTGGATCTGCTTCGGAGGGCCAGGTGGCTTTTGCTTTTATTGATTCACACAT
This sequence comes from Fukomys damarensis, assembly GCF_012274545.1. Taxonomy (NCBI): domain Eukaryota; kingdom Metazoa; phylum Chordata; class Mammalia; order Rodentia; family Bathyergidae; genus Fukomys; species Fukomys damarensis. The sequence continues at coordinate 28,416,002 of NW_022900931.1, read as the reverse complement.
GTGCCCTGTGATACTGACAAGCAGACAGCAAGAAATGCTTGCTGTAACAGAATTTTATGTTTAAGGATGAGGAGAAATCATGCCCTGTGTGGTCATCCATGATTGGCCGACTGGCTAATAAAGTGGAAACTGATTTGCTGGGTCCCTCCGACAGCGGTTGTGTTATTTATGCTGTTAGCTGGGCTACGTTTTTCACCTGTGTTAATGCCTGTGTGGAAATCATAGCTTTCAGATTAAGCATGAAGGAGTCCCCCAAGTACAGTACTCTGAGTTGCCTTTTCTGGAGGTGTCCGAATCTTCTTTTGGGGGACGCTCCATCCGGCAGAGGGGAAATAATCAGAAGCATCTGAGGGTCTCTGACAATTACCCTGAACATACAGAGTGAGTTCTTAGCATGGTTGGAAGAATTACTAATGTTAGAATAAGAAAAGGTGGGGGCTTTTACAAGGATTGAAGACAGGGGAAAGGGTCTCTGTCAGTGTAGATAACTCAGGAATGCACTTTCTTGAAAACTCAGTTCCTGGTTAATCTTCTGGGAACACCTGCCTTGTACCTAAATCAAAGATGCAAGCTTGACCAGGTTATTTACTTAGGCCTCATGGAAGGCCCCCTTCTCACCGGGAGAAAGGTCTCTCTTTATATTTTCTCTGGCTCACTGTGCTGTCTTGTGACTACTCAGCACCTGCTGGCCAGGCTGGCTTTCACAGGGGCCTTTTAGCCCTTTCACTGCCAGGGAACTGTTACCACACCAACTGTGCTCTTCCCCAGCTTCTGGCTCTCCAGTTGCTGGCCATCCCGCTTCCAGCTATGGTGGGGCTCTCCTGACTCTAGAGTCTTTTCCCTGATCTGTTACAACTGTTAACCTGGGTGAATGCCTTGGAGCTCACAAGAATGCTCTTCCTGTGGCCCACCATGATGGAATCCCCATCTTGACCATTTTCACCCCAACCTTGCCATGTAAAGACAAGCCTGGAGGGACCACTCCCAGTCTGGGCTTCCACTTGGCAGGTCCAGTGAAGAAATGGTGAAGGGAGATCAGTCACAATGAGTGGGAGTCAGGGAAGCAGAAGGGCTGACTGTGTCTCCATGGAAAAGCATGGCGGAGTAGGGGTCTGCTGTCCCCATTACGCTTCGAGGGACTGGTGGACAGCCTTTGCCTGGGGCCTGCCCAGCTGGGCAGCAAAGAGAAGGGCAGATCCCAGAGTGCTAGGGGTGTAGTGAGTTGGGGTCCCTGTCACCCTCCCCCTGAAGGCCCTGACCCGTGAAAGGGCCCTGCCTCATTGTACTTCCTCCACCTTGCTGGCAGCCATGGAGGGGCCAGAGCGCTCTGAGAAGATGTATTGTATGGACAGGGGCCCCCAAACTGTAGATCCTGAGGGCAGATTGGCCTCCAGAGCCCGAGGAGGACCTGGCTGTGCAGCTGCTGAGAGTGTTCTGGCCTCCCCATGGCTGCCAGCAAGGTGGAGCCCATCCCTCCATCACCCAGCCAGGCTCTAGTGACCAGGGCAATAGCACTCCAGGACCTGCACTTCAGTTTTTTTGGTAGCTTTGGCACCTCTGCTCATGCTGCCTTCCACTCATACTCACCAGCAGCCTTTGCTCTCACACAAACTTCTCGAGAGGATTCAATGAGATTCATGACACCATGGCCATGTCAGTGGTCGTTTGCCTGCTGGTCCTCTATCCCTGGCTCAGTGTCCACCAGTTCAAGAGCATGATGGAATCCGGCAGCCGCCTGTGTGGGTGGGACTGGCTGGCAATGGTGATAAAGGTCAGTGGGCGTTGAGGCAGAACAAAGGCACAGCAAGTGTCCCAAGATGCAGCCCACCTGAATCTTTATCCCAGCAATGAAAGAAGTAGAACATTCTTGGAGATGCTTTGAAAAGGTCCAGAAGGCCTCTGCAGGGTGCTGAGTACAGGGAGCCCCTAGGACTGTTCTTTAGGTCACAGCCAGTAGGTAGATGAGAAAAGGGTTGTACCCCACCCTTTCTGTGCTTCTATAAAGGAGAACAAGAGAAGGAGATAGGCAAAGTTCGTGGGGTCCTTCCAGCTGTAGAAGGCAATCTGAAGATTGCATAAGAATGAGTCCCATTGCAACCCATCTGCCTAATGCCTCAGCTCATCTGAACCTTTTCCTGTTTATGCTAAATATAGTCATTCTACAGCTCGAAGCAGCATGGGGAGTCTAGTAAATGCTTCCATGGTGGATGGATGGCATTGTGAGTACACCCTCAGTCCTTCAAGTTAGGTGGAGCCCGAGAGGCCATGATGCTTGGCTTTGGTAGTAGAGAGGGCTGGCTTGAGTCTCGGCCCTGCTACTTGCAAGCTATGTGACACAGAGAAAGGTTGCTCGACTTCTCTGAGCCTCCTTTCTGAGACTAAGGTGAAAATAATGCCCGCTTCACATTTTGTTGGCACCTGCAATTGACTCTGAATTTCCCTCCCTGGGGCCCGGCACAGTGATAGCTGTCATCGCTGAGTCAGCTGGGGGGGTACATGAGGGCAGGAACTGCTCATGCCCTACCTGTGGAAGTGGGTGCACGGGCAGAGGACAGGCAACACTGCACTGTGGCTGTAGAGAGGGAAGGAAAGGACAGGCTTCCTCCCCACAACTGCCTGTCTGTTCATCACAGCCCAGGGACATCAGGGGCTCAATGTTCAGATTGAAGCACTGAGTACAACTGGGGTGAAACTGGACAGTCAGGCCGGGATGGGTCAGGGGAGCCAAGAGCTAGCAGGATCCAAGAGCAAGAAGTGGGAGTGAGAAGGGGCCACTGCAGAGCCGCTGGAGAAAGAAGCCAAGGCGAGGGGCCGGGGGTGACTATACCCTGGTGGCCCTGACCACATCTGTCTTTAAGATGCAGCTCTGGAGACCACAGCGTGCAGCCTGCAGCCAAGTAGGCTCCGCACTGAGTCAGCGAAGCTGTTGGCAGGGGATCTGGGAGTAGTAAGGCCAAGGGTGCCCAGAGTAGCTCCTGCATGGCTCCTGTCTAATGTCACTGTCTCATGCTGCAGGCTGTGGTCCCAGGACTCCCCAGCTCTGGGGCAGTCGCCCTCTTTCCTGAGGAATGCTGTGCTGAGCCTCTTCTGTCCCTGTTGCCTGTCCTATGTGCTCTGCTTAGTCACCTTGAGGTTGGTCTGTGGTGTAGGGTATCCCTTCCCACGGCCACACAGGACTCCTGACTCCTCTTCCTCTGAGCTGTGTTGGCAGCACCTGGGCACCCAACCTAGTCCTGTGCCGCCTCTGCTCAGGAGGCTGCTGACCGTTCTTCATCCCCAGGGTTGCCTGAAAGTCTTTCTTTAGTGCCCGGCCAGCTCCACATCCTCCTCCCTCTCGTACTGATGGCAACACCCACGGTCTCCTCAGCCTACTTCCTACCACGTCCCCAGCTGCAGCTCCCAGCAACCTCTCCCTCCGCTCAAAGCCGAGCCCCCAGGGGCAGAGCTCTCTCGCTTGCTCACCTGGTCCTCCTGGCCTCTTCTCCCATGTGGGCTATAGGGAAGAAAGCCCGCCCTCCCCGGGAGCCCGGGCCCCTGCCTTGTCCATTCATATCTGAAATATTCATCTCACTGCCAGCTCTTTCCTCTTGACATCTCTCTCACCAGAAATTTCTGTCTCCCACTCAGTCCCTATGAAACTGTGGCCAGTCATTGCTTCTCTTTGCAGTAAGAGTGCCTGAATGTCTTCCTATCTCTGTGATGCCCCTCTTTTCACTTCCCTTCTTCCCTCAGGATTGCTCTTTAAACGAGCAGGGCCTAACCATGCTGCCCTTGGGATCTGACCCACGGACCCTACTTCTCAGACCTCACAGCACCCGGAAGGCTTCTCTGGGGAGCCCCATTGCCTGCTCAACCCTCGAGGCAATTTCCTGGCACAACTCCCCTGGCAGTGCTGCCCTGGGTTCCCTGGTGCCCCTCTGGCAGGCCTGGCCCAGTGTACTCCTTCCCAGCGCCCCCTCTCTCTGTCCACCCCACTGCAGGCTGGAGCTTTCTGGCCTTGGGGGACTCATTCTGCCATCCCAAGCCCCACCTTCTCCTTGGATGGGGACCGGGGAGCTGGCTCCCTTCCAAGCTTCAATGGAATCTGGAGGCCCAGGTGGTGATCTTGAGAGCCAGGTCTGTTCATGGCACCTGGGGAGCCAGCCTCAGCCACCCCACAGCAGAACCCCTCCCCTGACCTCCAAATCTGTCTTCTTTATTTTCTGTCTTGTACCCACCTCATTGGCCAAATCGACTGATACAGAGAACCCAACACTTGGTTGACTTGGCTGGGTGTTTCTGGCTCCTCCTCCCTTCTTGGGTGGCTGCTTCTCCTGTGTGCCCATCTCCAGCCTGTCACCGGTCCCTCTAATGTCCCCTTCTTGCTGTCTGTGGAGCTCTGCCTCTCTCGCATCAGCTTGTCTGCTGCCTGGGTAGCTGTCAGATCGTGAGTCTAAGAACACAGGTCTGCTCCTTCTTTGCTGCACAACCTTAGGGCTCCGCAGATGCCTTCAGAAGAAAGCACCAGCTCCTTGGCGGGATGGCTGTGGTCCTTCCTATCACCCGGGGCTCCCACATGAGGAGTGCAGTGCCTGCAGCAGCCGCTCACCCCCCCACATCTCTGTGTTCTCATGTGCATGATGAGGACGACATGCCTGCCTCCCTGGCTGCCTGCTGTGCACCATCGGGCCTCTCTCAGGGGCAGGTCCTCCCCAGGAGCAGGTGCACTTTGACCCGCATCAGCCCTCACGGTCTGCAGCCCCACCCAATTGCCACGCTGGCAACTTCCTCCTGTCTGCAGGACTGGATCCTCTTCAGCCTCCTGTGCCCTCTCTCCACGTTCTGCTGTTTTGCTCTGCACCTGCCCCACCTGGCCACCAGCTCCTTCTACCTGGGCTCACCCGCTCCCGGGACAGCCGCCAGAGGGAAAATCTAAGAATGAAGACCCGCACCCGCTTTCCCTGTGCGCAGTAGAATATCTTTAGGAATCACAGGCTGGAGCTTTCTCCTAAGCACTACAAGGCTGGTTGCTGCTTCTACATGGTCCACGGCCATCTTTCACAGCCCTGTAATCCCTTGGTGTTCTTTTCCTTGCAAGGACTCTGGGGGAAGGGTCATGACTTGTTTATGCCTTTAGAGCCTAGCATGGCACCTCAGATAGACACGTGCTGCGTGAGCCAGCACAAGCGAGGCATTCTCTCCAGCTGGCATTCAGATTATTTCTGATGATGCGTCTTTCCTGCTTTGCTCCTTCCAGGGGCCAGAATCGTCCGGTTGCCAAGGCCCCTGGCAGCTGCATGCCCTGTGGAGCTGGGACTCATATTTTATCACTGACTGCCAAATTAACACAGAGCATAGTCCACAGCTGACTTTGCTCCTGGTCCACCCAGTGGCTGTGAAGGGTCTGTAGCTGTCCTGGGGTTGTGGGCCTGAGGGTCCAGGTCTCGGGAGGGAGAAGGACTAAGGGTAGGAAGCAGAGGAGATTGGGCAGGGAGGATGCCTACACAGTTTGTATTTGGGCTGACTGGAAGGATTGTGAACATTTATCCCTGGACTGTCAGGCAAGGGCTGGGCTTAGATTTTGTTTTTAAGTCAGTTTTCAGAGCCTCTGAGTGTCCTTACCCACCAGCGCATGAGCGAGCCTGTGTGTGAGCTGGTGGAGAGGTTCCTGTGCATAGCTTCCTCACGAGCCTCTGCCCTGGGGGTCTCAAGGGAAGCAAAGATGATGGCAGTCTTCCCTGTGTGTTGTCCTGCAAGAGCCTGGGCAGCTTTAGCTGCATGGTGAGGCAAGGCTGCTGTCCGGGAGGCTGCCAGCAGGCCACCGGCCAAGTGTCCCTGGAACATTTGCTCTGTTCTCTGTCTCCCATATCCTGTGGGTATATGAGGTTCATGCAGGGTGAGGGGCAGAAAAGTCATGAATTCTGTGTCCCATGTTCCCTTTCTAGATATCCTTTTCCATGTCAGAGCTTTTAAAGTTCTTGCTTACAATTTGCTAAGAAATGGGGTCAGGCTGCATGCTCAGCAGCACTTAGGATCTCGAGGGAAGACCTCATTTGGGTAACTGGTCGGAAGACTGGCTTTAAACAAATTGCTTTATTGTCTGTCCCAACACTGCTGAATGTCCAGGGCAGAGACTCAAACATTTTCGAGCCCCAGAGGGAGCCAGGCCACTGGAAAGGGCTTTGCTATTGCTGGGCATGATCCTAGGTTAGGCACATGTTGGCATTTCTTGCAGGGGAGTTGGGGTACTTGGAATAAGAAAGGCTGGGCCCTTCCCTCTGGAGGTCTGGGCCTGCATGAGATGGGGGCCTGAGCCAACTGATCTTAGCCAGACCATTTCTATCAAGGAGGCTGATTTTCTGCTAGAATTTGCTTTGCTATTGGCAGGATCATAAACAGTGAATCAGGGAAGTGCCGTGTACTGTCCTCACTTAAGTTGAAGATGCACGAGGGTCCTTGGACAAGCACCTTCTCTCTCCCTGCCCCATGAGCACACAGACACTCTCTCCCTTTGCTGTCTCTCTTGGGGGTAGGAGTTTAGTTCAGGGCTGTGCAAGGAGATCACAAGACAAGGAAGACTGGATGAGTCCTCGAAAAACCATCATCTTCTCCAGCAGAACCTCTCCCAAGATTGCATTCCTGGGAGGCTGGAGCCCCTTCTCCAGTCTGCCCCACAAAGCGTCTGGACAGAAGCATCCAGGCATCAGCAGGAGTCCATCTGCTGGGTGTGTGATAGAGGGAGAAAGGCAGGCAAGAGCCCCAAGGCTCAGGTGGAGACAGCGAGCAGCATGAGAGATCACTGCCCTGAGTGGTTTTGTTCAGGAAGTACCTGGGATGTGATTGACCCCGGTGAAAATGAATTCCCTTACACACAGGGATGATTGTGACTGTGGTGAGGGCTGTGGTATCCTCAGATTGATGCTCTTAAAACTGGTTTGTTTACAGTGCTTCCTAGCTCAAGATTTCTCTAAATAAAGAAAGGCAGCAGGCTTACAAAGGTAAGATAAGCAATAGAGATTGAGACATGTTCATCCATTCATGTGTGCACATATGTGTAGGTAGGTACTGCTTGTGCACATGCCTTCTAGAGGGCCTTACCACTTTGGCCAGGCACCAAGAGAGAAAGGATGTAGAAAACATGGCTGTGTCCTCATGCAAGGAAGTAATTTGACTTCTCTTTATTTATCTTGATTTGCACATGAGATGCCCTGGATTTCCAGCCTGCGAGTTCTGAGACATTTCATTTGGTACTTGTAGCAAAGACCTTCAAATGATGCTGTCCTCTGCCCTAGAAAATAGAACTTGCAGGACACAATTTCCTCTCTCCTTATGGTGTGGTGCTAACTCAACCCTTCCTTGGCTTCTTCTCAACTTTTTCTAGTGGCTTGTGCTTTCTTCTTCCAAAGCACAGGCTGTCATTTCTCATTGTGTAACGTTCACATTGCTCCTGTACTCTGAGTACAGCCATTAAGAACTCAGGATCAACTTGAGGGAACAGAGAACTGCTTTTGTTTAATGACATTTTTAACTTTATACCTAACTTCAGGTTAATAAGCTGTGGTTTGAAGTTTGGGTGTTACCTGGGTAATGTGAGTCTCCTTACCTTCCTGAGAGTGTTTCCCCCTTCTCATACTCTGTGTTGTTGAATGTAATTATAAAATGAGGTGGTAAAGTGAACACCTCTGTCTAACGCTGTGAGAGTTTAAAGAAGAGAAAGTGTCCCCATGGCTGGGAGGACCTAGAAAAGATTTCATGAAATAAAACTTCACTGGGCCTCGGGGACAGGAGCGTCCCTGGTGGGCTGAGAGAAGAACAGCCGCACTATTGAGAGAGGACTGTCCAGTAGAAGCAGATGGCATCTCCGTGAGAGGGTGTGTATGAGTACCCGTGTGCTCGGTGGGGTTAAATGTAATAACATATCATCTGTCCTGCCAGCCCGTTCAGGGTTTCATTCTATAGAACCTGGGCTTGGGCCTCTCAGCATTCTGTAGGAAGCCATAATGTACCTGCTGCCCTGATTGCTTCCTGGCCAGGAGGGAATGGTGACAGAGAGGGAATGACAGAAAAGAAACCTGCACCTTGGCTTTCATTCAGATGACACAAGATTACTGCACTTCTACATGTCCTTCAAAGGCAAGGACAAAGACTGGCTTCATCTCCTTCATGGGCTGGCACAGGCCCACTTCACACCTTAGAGTCTGAACTCTCCTAGTACTTTGGAACATTTACAAAATTGGATTTGAAATCAGGAGACATTAACAGGGGCTAGCTGATGTGGTCATTTAAGTGAAAAATACTGGGATCTTTTCTCTTGTTACCAATCCGGGGGAAATCTGGAACAACAGAGGGGAGCAAGGAAAACTCGCCTGCTAAGCACTTAAAACCCCACCAAGGGCTGTATCCTCCTGAAATAGTGGAGGAGGCATCTTGAACTTAGTCACTAAGTCAGTAGCTCAGTCAGTAGCTACTTTTCAAATGTGAAAAATTTTAAAGTAAAAGTTACAAAGACATTGAACCCATCCATTCATCCAACAAATATTTATTGAGAACATGTATCTTTTGGCTCAAGATGAGGGTCTAAGCAAAATTGGCAATCTCAACCTTCCATCCTAAATCTTTAAGATATATATATATATATATATATATCTATCTTAAAATATAAATAATGATAGATAAAAGAAAACAAAGGTTGTTTGTGATGTATCAGAACCACGAAAAATCCCTAAGACCTGGAAAATTGGCGAAACCAGATTGGCAGAGAAGTACTGCCTCAAATGCTCCTGTAGAAGAACTCCTGAGAAAGGTGTTCTAGGCCAACAGGTGACAGCAGGGAGGCCAGAGTGCATGACCAGGCAAGTGATGGGGTCACTAGGAAGGAGATGCAGGCAGGAGGCTTCCTCTATGCTATGCTTTTGACCCTCTTGGGGTAGCTACCGTAGTGGGCAATAGAGACGTTTGGATGCTTGGGTCACAGGAGCAGAGCACTGCTCAGGCAACAAATACAATCCAAAAGAAGGAGTTTCTCTTCCAGAGTCCCTACTGGTCTCCTCTACCAACAGCAGGCACCATTTTTTTTGTTGTTGTTTATGCTGAGCAGACTGAAGTAACAACTGGAATTCGTCCCATTCTTTTTATCCCCTTCACCCCATTGCCAGGTTAGCAGAGATTTCCCAATGCAAACACAAGAATTCATCTATGAGGTGCCAAAAATATATGGAGAACCAACATTGAGAAAGAATATTAATTTCAGTAAACAAATTTTATACCAAAGGAAATAAGAATGCAACTGAAATAGGACTTTGAAATAATAGTTATCAGACCCACAAAGAGACCTTGGAAACTAAGTTGTTCACAGCAAAAATTTAAAACCAACAGATGGGCTGGGCTAACAGAGAGGATGCAACCGAGGAACAAATTGGTGAGCTGGAAGACAAAATAGGAATTTTCTTTGAGTATGTGATCTAAAGGGATCACGAGATGGAAACATGGAAAGAAAAATGTTGAGATACGGAGAAAATACCCATATATTTTAGCATCCACCTAAACTCCTTTAAGGAGTTTCAGAGGACATGGTTGATAGAATAGAGAAAAGGAAAATAACAAAGAAGCAGTCTAAGAAAATTTGTCAGAAATTAGAAAAGAAGACAAAAAAATTAAATAGTGTGAACTTCTGTCAAGTAGAGTGGATGAGAAACAACCTATAACCAGATACATCATGATGCTGAAGATGAAGAAAAACTACCAGAAACAAGGGAACAAAATTTCCAGAGAGAAAGAAAAGAGAGATTGTGGCTGGGCGTGGTGGTGCATGCCTGTAATTCCAGCACTCAGGAGGCTGAGGCAGGAGGATCGCTGTGAGTTCGAGACCAGCCTGGGCTTCACAGTGAGTTCCAGGTCAGTCTCAACTACATAGTGAAACCCTGTCTCAAAAAACC
>NW_022900931.1:28392684-28405789 GCF_012274545.1 Fukomys damarensis | reverse complement strand
AAAAAAAAAAAAAAAAAAAAAAAAAAAAAAAAGAAGCAAGAGTAAGAGTGACAACTGATTTCTCATGGACAATGCAAGATGTAAAAAGGCAATGGAGCTTCAAGCACAAAGCTGTGAGGATGGGGAAGATATTGGACCTGCTATTACATACATTTAAATTAAACTGTCATTTAAATGCATGGGTAAAAAAAAGAGTCACTTTGGACATCACAGATTCAGAGTTTGCTGTCCACTGGCTCCCACTAAGAAAATCAACAATGATCATAAAAAAGCAAGCTAAAACAGAACAACTGGGCATCAAGTACTTCCTCTGTGCTACTGGCACACACTTCTGCCCTAAGGAGACCACAGCAAGCCAGTCTGCCTTGATTGGCTCGCTCTTGAGTGAGGGAAAGTGGACTGACCTGTCATTGCCCCTGGACAAATGGCTGGCCAGGGGCAAGCGCTTGTGCAGAATGTCTCTTCATCTTGCACTGCTCCCGAGGGTTCACTTTGTGGAAGTGTTTGTCAGGGGCCACTGGCACCCAGCCCTGGCTTGTCCCTCTGGCACCTAGAGTGGTATGGCCACCTGGTTGGGTTCCCCATTCTTCTAAATAGGTGTTTCTCATCCCTCAAATTCTCAAACCCATGAGTGTTCAGTGACGAGGCCCGGATGATTATCCCTCTGCACAGACTGATATTCTGGTCTGCAGGAAGCACACCCTAGAGACTTTTCTATTTGAAAGCTGCACCGTGGCAGACTTGGGTTGCTTAGAACAATAGTTGTCTGCCCCACTAAGCAGAGGGAAGCACAGCCGGGACCTCTGGGAGCTCTTCCTAGTGGCCTGGCATTTTAGGACTCTGCCAGCCCTGCTAGGTAGAGGGACAAGACCAGCCAAGAAGAGTGCCTGACTGTCTCAGGAGGACAAGAAACACACACAATCATAGGTGGCTGGGTATCCTGGAAGCCCAAGGGCGAGTAGAAATACAGGGTAGAAGTGACAGTGAGGGAGGCTGCAAGCCACTGCAGTCCAAAGCAGAGTCCAATAGGCCCTTGCTGAGTCCCCTGGCAGACCTCCCACAAGGCAAGGTTGAGTGGGCTCTAGGAGTTTATGGTATCACAGTAATCCTTCCCCCTTGGATTGCTATCCTCTGCCCACTCATGTTTGGAGACACAAGGGAGGAAGTGTTTCCAGCACAAGTTTGTCCTTCCCTGGTGGCCTACTGGGTTCCTAGCCCACCCTGGTCCATGTGGGACAGGGCCCTGATCAGACCTGCCTTCAGCTAGAGGGGTATCTGCCCCTCTGCTTGTCCCTGGAAGAGACCAGAGACTATGCCTAACTGGCCGCGTTCAGAGGAGCCCATGAACCTGGCTAGCCATTTTTGGTCCTTTCATTATAACCATTGTCTGCTACCTGGAGGAGGCCATCCACACTGAGGTCCTGTTGAAAATCTGAATTAAAGCTGTTTCCTCAGATAAATATCCTCTTGGCTTTTTAATCTTTAAAATACCCTGAAGAAGCAGCTATGACAGGTGCTTCCTGCATTCTGCCACTGGTCAAGAAAGGTTCAGTTGCTTGCTGTAGATCTTGACTATGACCTCTGGAAAGGACCAGCACCAGGTCTCCCACCCCGGGGAGCATCACATGCCTGTGCCCTCCTGCTGCTCCGCCCAGGAATGAGAAGGCATCTTGGTTCCCAAACCTGCTGCACAGGTGTCGTACGTTCTTTGTGAGTGCTGGGCCCTCAGAGTTTCCTTCAAGCTTTACACACTATACACATGTTAAAAATCCCCAGAGCACAACCAGAGGAGCCTGGGTAGGGGGCCAGAGGGGTGAGCAGTGTGAGGAAGGTAGGAGTGGAGCAGGCTGTTGCTTAGGATACCCAGAGACATCAGTCCAGAGGTTCATCTCCCCAGGAAGCCCTCCCGTGCGCATGGGTAATGGGAAACCCCAGCAGGCAAATTTCTTCACAAAACTGCTGCTAAAGAGGACTGCTTACAAACCTGGCTTGCACATAACGTTGAAAGACAGGATTCCTACTCCAAGACCATGGGCGTCAGAGCCACCTTAGGGCTGGAAGTGGTATTTAGGGCTGTCTCTGCACCGACCTCCACCCCTCCCCAAGAAAACTGACCCGGAAAACAGTAGAGTTGGTTAGTGTTGAGGCCCAAGTGCCCATGTCCACAGAACTCAAGCTTTCTCAAGTCTGTCTCTTTCTTCCCCTTACTCAGAGAGCGGGGGGAAATTGCTCCACTCTAAACCACAGTTGCAGGGTTCACAGTAATAGAATGGAAGAGTTGAGTGACACCCACAGATTGAGCTGGCCCATGTGCCACCCACTGCAAATGGAGAAACAAAACCCTGGAACATGGGGGACCTCTTGCCCCAGTTTCTCAGGGTCTCTGTTATGATCCCCTACCTTGGTGATCTTCAGCAACGTGGTAGAGCTGGGACTGGACATTATCCTCATTCCAATTCAGTGCTTTTTTTTTCTTTCTTTCTATACTTTCATGCTTGCCCTGAAGTGCACAGGCCAGGGCATAACTTAGCAGCAGGAAGAAAAATACATATATAATTGTAGCTGATTTTGAAGACTGCAGGGTGAACTTCGACTCTCAGGTCATAGTGGCACCAGACTGTAACTGTTGTTTGATCTTCTACCATTAGAGATTCATTCTTTTGTAACTCGGAGGTGGGTATTGTTAGGGAATTGACCATGTTAAAGTATGCTGTGACGCCGCCTCACAGGCTACATTCTCCTGGTACATCTTGGCTCCTAAAATGACCTCATGCCCTTATCTCTGGTTTCCCTCACCCCCAAGGCCACAGTGGTCCAGGAAAGTTGAAACCTGCGTCTGCAGGACTGGGCCCATAAAAGCAATCTGGCCTGTGATAGGTTAAAAGTAGCTCACTCCTCATAAATAAGCAACAGCCCACCCCAAAACTGATAAAAGGACCTTCCTTTCTTTGTTCTCTCTCTCCTTCTGCTTCTTCCTCCTCCTCTCTCTATCTCTCTCTCTGCCTTCCTGCCTCCCACTCGCCTCCCTAAAATAAAGATCTCCTGCCGGACCTCTCGGTGCGTGAGTGGCATAATTGGGTAAGGGGCACCCGAAAGGGCACGCGAACCCTCTTTCAGGTATTCTTCCAGAATTTCCTCATGCAGTGCAGATTCCCCAGGAGTCGATAGCTAATGGACTGCAGGAGCTGCTTCTCCAGGACAGGTGATTCCCACAAGAGGTGATGCCAGGACAGGACACTTCGAAATTCATTGCAATGAGGATGGATTTGGGGCTCATGCAAGACAGGGCCCCTCTCTGTCGTAGACATTCAGTAAATGCTACCAGCTGCTGGACTATGTACATGAAACAGAATGTGACTCAGGTGCATTGCTGGCAAGTTCCCTTCACAGCCAAGCCAGTGTTCGGGAGGCCAGAGGGAAAGACAGGCAGCTCAGAGGATGCTCAGCCCAGGGTTTTCCACATTACAGATGCCGAGGTTCTGCAAGAGGAACCAGTCCCTGGCTCACCTGAAGTTTTCCATTAAGAAGTGACTGGGATGGGTGCTTTTGTGTCGAGCTGAAGAAGGGGCGTTTGTGTATTTACCTTGAGTGGAGGACAGAGGAAGAGACCCAGATGGAGAGGGGACGATGCGTCCTTTTTGCACTACTCTGACAAGGGTTTGTGCCCTCAAAGAGGAATGGAAGGGTTGAGGCCAGAGTGGAACACACTGCTTTTCCAGTGCCCCGTTAGACCTCTGATCTCAAAAACCCCAGAGTCCCCTGTGCATGGAGGTAACTGGGTCGGGGGCACTGCACTCTTTGGTGGATTTAGCAGGAACAGCAGGGTACTCCAGTTCCCAGCTCCTCCTTGGTGCCAGGAGGTAGCAGTTTTTTTCTGCCAAACTCTTCTACCTGATGTTTCTGCCTTGGAGACCAAGGACTAAAGCCACAAGCCGAAATGGACCTCAGAGACTGTCCTGGCGATGGGACAGTGACTAGGATGTGAGCGAAGGGGAGCTAAAGGTGAAGAAGATGACTCCAGTGAGCAGATATGATGTAGCCCTGCAAGGCCTCCCAGAAGCCCTCAGGAGCCTTTATGGGGGAGTGGTGGTAAGTAAAGGATTCTGCTGCAAGAGGTCAAGAGGAGAAACTTTGAGCGATTATTACTCAGAGTGACGCAGGCTCCAGTGGCCTGGTGGCACCTGAGTTCATCCTAGATCATTAGGTCCCAATGGAGACAAACGTGGTCCAATACTTCGTTGACCCAGTCTCTTTCCTTCTAATCCACCCCAGTTCAGGCTATGGTTCTGCAGGACTGGAAATATGTTTCCAACTCTGTCTGGGAAAGGACTGTGGCAGGAATGGTTTCAGGACTCCGCAACCCAATTAGAAGGGAGGGAGAAATCTGGTCTTCATCTTAGGTGATGAGAGAAAATGAGGCAGAGAGAAGAGGACAAACTTGCTCTGAGGGTCTGGTCAGAAACCATGACATGAACCTTCTAGGGCCCGCTTATCAGACCAGGATGAAAAGACACAAGCTGGGTGCAATGGGATGGGGAAGGCCTGTGATCTCAGCTACTCAGGAAGCCGAGGCAGGTAATTGCAAGCTCAAGGTCAGCCTAGGCAAGTTAGTGAGACCTTGTCTCAAAATAAAATATAAAATAAAATAAAATGGCTGGGGGTATAGCTCAGTGGTAGAGCTTTTGCCTAGCGTGTTTGAGGCGCCAGGTTCCATCCCCACTACTGCAAGAAAACAAAAACAAAAACAATACTCCAGATATTTAGTTTAAACCAATCTCAGTGTGCAATAGGTCATCCTGTTGTGTGGCTTGACACAAACTGGCTAGGAGAAAGAGGAGAAGGAGGGAAGGGGAAAGAAGGGAGGAAGGGTAGTGAGAGGCACAACCTGGTCTCTCCTGCATGTTGGGAAAGAGGGCACGACTGAGAGTTACTCTGTCTTTACCCTCCTTTCCCTCCATCACCCTCTTCCCTTCCTTCCTGGGATTAATCCCACATTTGCTCAGGATGCCATAACTAAGACTGAAGTAGTTGGGTGGCAGATTTGGGCACTGTATAAGCTCAGATTTCCCTAAAGTTAAAAACACAGAAGAAGCAACACCTTGCACACCTGCAAATATATTATGCAACCAAGAGTGACACCAGGAAAGAAGTTGTTGCTAAGCAGATGTGACACACATTGCTGCAACGAGAATTCAGGTTGATAGGTGCCATTTGGGCCAAGGTGGCCTGTCGGGAGCCATTGGTGGCTTGACAGATACTTGGCCTCTGGGGTTGGGGTCCACTTTCTGCCCTTGTCCATGTGCCTGAGAGAAGAACAGCGGATGCAGTCTTGCTGAGTTAATTCACTGCAGCCAGCACCTTGCCGCATTCATTGTTCCATTTTGAGGGGCCTATGATGAGCCCCAAACTGCAGGGTTTCCCAGGACCACCACTTATTTTCCACTGGGAATTTAGGGCTCAGAGAAGTTAAGCAACATGTCCCAGTCACAGTTATGTAAATGTCAGAGAGTCCAGATTTAACCCAGGCTCGTGGGCTCTGAGGTCTGTCTGTCCACTGTGGAGTCCGGGATGCATGGGTTTCAGCAGGGGTCAATCCCCTCCTGCATGTATCACCTGGCTCTTTAACCATTGTCACCAAGTTCTTCCGTCTCCGTGAACCAGCTTTCCTGACCTGTGGAGCAGGATAAGAATGCCATGATCGCCTGCTTATGGTGGGTCCTCCGTGTGCCTTTCGGGGACCCAGGAAGGAGAACCATGGCAGCAGAAGTATCAGCCCTCGATTTGCTGGTCTCTCTCCATCCCAGTGGGGGAAGACCTAGCTGCTGTCAGACACCTGTGTTTGAATTAAGCGGATACCAGGAAGCTCCACAAAGCAGGAGTCACTCTTCTGCTGTGTGATTTTAAAATGTCACCTAATCTTGTGCAGTTTTTCCTGGGGAATAACTTGAACTGCTTCTAACCCCACTTTACTTAGACTTTTGGTTGAGAGCTTGGCAAAAATGGTGATTGACTTTTGTTTCTCTGCGGGTAGATTTGCCACCACATGGGCTGCTTCCCTGAAGGACAGCACACTGGCTGGCTTCTCTAGCACCTGCCACCCTCCTAATGTACCCTGGGGCAGCACATTAATTTGAATCTTCTGAAGTCCAGAATCATAAGATAGGTAGACCTTCTCTTTGTATGTGTCCAAGTACATAAAATGAACCAAACAGAAGTAGTTTTTGGATGGTCTGCTGATCTTTCTTATTCGTGCATTGATGGGTTTCTGGGAGCTGCTGGCCTGCCTGTGTGTGGAGGAATTCACTGTCCCCCTAGGGAGATCAAGTGACCTCTGCTTATAATGGTTTCTGGTTCAGTCTTTGAGGCTGCTAGAGTCAAAGATTCTCCTAAAACACAGGCCTGGAACACCTTCACGGCCCAGTGCTGGGAAAGCACTGTCATGGGCCTGACTTGCCAGGCCTTCTCTGTGGCCTCAGACCCCATGGAGCTTCCCTTCCATCACTCCTGCAGGCACAAGCGGGAGAGGGTCCTCATTTGTCCAGCCCTTGTGAGTTGTGATTTGGACATGGTCAGAGTCATAATTCACACTACGCCAAAACTTACAAAGCAGGACAGGGATGCAGAGCTCCCCTCAGTCCAATTCCTTAATGGGGAGGAGATAGGCTCAGAGAGGTCAGGTGGCTTTCCAAAGCCCACACAGCTCTGCAGTGACAGCCGACACTGGTTTGCGGGCTGCCTGACCCCCGATGTGGTGTAACGTTTTCCTTGCTGAGATGTGCTCAGGACTGTGCTGGAGCCTTTTGCACGAGCCAGGCTCATCCTCTGGCCTCTAGCCCAGCAGGACCACCATGGAGTCATTTGCACACAGACAGAGATCAGCACATTCTTTGCCCCAGGCGCTGCTGAATGTGTCCTTATCTCCTTCCTCCTGTGGCCTCCTTCACACTTAAACACAGACAGGGTCCAAGGAGGACTCCAAAGCCCAGATGGGGCACCTCGACTCACCCTACCCACAAGGCAGGTTGCAGTTTTGCTGACTTCTGTCACAGAAAAAGAATTTTCAAGATGTATTGGTAAGAGGTGTAAGAGGATCTTTATGCAGAATTTTCAAAGTACACACTCAAGCAATAGAGTGTGCACCCTGAAGAGAGAGGCACATTATGGTCTGGAGCTGGGAGCACTTACCGGGTTTTGGTAATGGAAATCTGCAGAATTTGTGAGTCTATAGGAAGTTTGGGCCTGGTTTACAGAAGGAAAGGGATGGTCCATGCCCGGAGAAAGAAAATGTCTCATTTTATAAGTGAAAGGACGGCCCATTTTACAGGAGAAAGGCAGAGGCCCAGTCTACTATGCTTTTTAAAGATGGATGATCTACAATGTTTTGCCTGAAAACATTCTTTGAAACTTTTGAATTTGTGTTCCTGATCTTTACTTCATCAACTAAGCTAGTCTGTGTCCCAAGGTATCTTTAAGGGGTCTGGGATGTGATGGGCCTGGAAGGAAAAGCACATACAAGTTTATGGGGCACAGATGGGGGATACCCTTGGGTAACTTTGACTGTGTCCTAAAGTTGCAGTCTTCTTGAAAGTACAACTTCAAAATTACAATTTACTTCTTTGTCTTCTTTCTACATTTTTATTTCTTCTATTTATTCTTCTATCCTGGCTCACACTGATGGACTAAAATGGCAGGTTTTATATGGTAAGTTTTCCTTGGGTTAAGGGATAAGAAGTGGGTCACATTTATAGGTAGCTCTGAATACAGAAAGCACTGTTCTGAGAGAGGCTAAGCAGACTCTTCCGGTGAGGGGCTCCTGCCAGGTACTGGGTAAATGGTGGTGGTATGCCGCTGTTCCTTTAGCACATCCTTCTGAGGGAAAGGTACCCAGGGCATACACCTCAGGCCTGGGCATCTTCTGAGATGATATGAAATGGATGCTAATTTTTAACATTTTTTTGTTTTTCAGATCACAGAACCTATTGGCAGCATCAAATTCAGCTCTGCTGCCCAGAACTAAAGTGATCTAGTCTCTATAACAACCTCAGTAAGAACACCCTGTGTCTCAGCGCCTTTCCCCTGGCACTTGGATGCCCCTGGGGTAGCAACACCTTCCAAACAGGCCTGAGCCTTGCATTTTCCTGCTCTTCCCCCTCAACAGCCTAGGACAGTAGGTGTCTTTGCACTTGATGTTGGGGTGGGCAAAGGAAGGAAGGCTGGGCTCCTGCCTTCCAAGGATTCAGGCTAAAGATCTAGATCTCAACTTGGTAAGGAATTGGCAGATATATTAAAATCATACCACTTTTAGGAAACTGTCATGGAGCTTCCATTTACGAAGTGTAAGCAAGAACATGTATTGTAATATTGCTTAGAATGACAGGAAAACAAGAATAACCTGAAAGTCCATCAGTAGCGGGGAGGCTTTAAAAAGTGTGACTTATCCAATGAGTGAGTCACACAGCTTTACAAAAATAATAACTTGGACCTACACATAATAAGTTGGGAGGATGTTTAATGAGGAAAGCAAATTTCTTTTTAAAACTTAGTATATGTTCGTAACACATAATAATTACATTCATCTTGGGGAATTGGTGCATATTGCATCTTAATCATTTTTACTTCCTCTTCCTCATGCCCTTCTGAGTCATGTATTTCTATACAACATGTACTAACCACACACACACGACTTATTTCCTATGTACCTATTTGCACAAGCAAAATTTTATATCAAAAAATCTGACAAAGTTTAAATTTTTAAAAATCTTCTGGGAAGAGAAGAAAGAGCCCAGGTGGTTGAATGGTCCAGGCAGGAAATGAACCAAGGACAGCCACCTCTGCCCGCACCCCCATGCATTTTCAGGTGGGGCTACCCCAGAAATACCGAAGGCCAGCCCTGCACTAGGGATGAGCTGTGCTCAAGCTGTGTCAGGATACGGTGTATCTGGAAGTCAGTGTGGCAAAGCCTTGCACTGTTTCACACACACACAGGAACCTTGGTATCCGGCTAAAGAATATGTCCCAGCCATACTAGACTGGATGCAGCAGTGCTGCTGGTGTGGGACCTACAGCTCCAGGGGCTCCTTGCCATAACAGTGAGTCTTTCTCACAGGACTTACCTGACTGTAAGCTATTGATTATAGCTGCATTTAGCCAGAAGAACCAATCTGCAAGACGCCGAATGGTCTGTGTGTCTATTAGAGCACTTGTGTTAAAGTTAGTTAAAAAGATGGGGCGCAGCCAGGACAGGGGTGCATTTTTTGTCTTTTAGTCTAGAATGCCTAGCACATACTTAGCTATCACCACTGCTATAGAATGCATCATAGAAAAAAAAATATGTATTGAGTTACTGCACTGGATTGACTGAGTGGTAAGTGAACGGCTTTGGGGGATTCAAGAGAGGTTATCCATGAAAGATGAGGCTTTATGAGCACTGTGAGAAGGAAGAAAGGAATGTAGATTTTCACTAAACAGAAAAACTAATTCTGTTGTGACAGCATTTTCTCATATTTCAGTACCTTTAGGGCTATGTTTCTGTAAAGAGGTTTGGGTCCCATCAAAGGCCATTGGGAAAAATATATGTGGATGTCTTCTGGGCCCTCCTCATCTGAGAGAAACAGAATTTGACTTTTTAGACTCATAAAATACCAAGGATTAAACTGTCAGCACAGAACTTATAGAATGCTTCCCAGATATTATTAAACAAACCAAATAGCATCATATGCAGCTCAAACCCTCAATGAATTGATTTAATCAAATATCATCAAGCAAGGAAGAAATAAACTCCAGTTTTAAAGGCAAAAAAAAAAAATGAGACTCAAATTGCTTTGCAGACACTCATGGCAAACTATTCTTTGGAATGTAGTTTAAGAAAGACTTGGCCTTGGGCTAGGGAGAAAGGGCTTCAGCGGCTTCTGTGCAGAACTGCCCAGGTGTGTGGAGCTGTGCAGAGGCCAGCCAGGTAGCTGGCTGCTGCAGTCTTGGCAGGGTTCCCTCCTAGCCCACAGACATGCAACACTGCTGGGTGAGCTGCCATAAGGCGGTGATGGATAGTGGCAGTGGCCTGATTCTTAGGAGCCACAGATTTGTTGCAATGAGCCCTAGCCATGAGTGGGGAGGGAGGAGGCCACATGGAGTGTCCTATGTAATGTAGAAGTCACCATGGAAGACACCAGAGTTCTTGTTCTTCCAGATGGCATGGTCCTAGCCTAGAGGAGCTGCCTCCTGCTTCTGGGTCTCTAAACTTGGGGAAGCAGCAAAGAAAGGGTTAGTTGGTCCCTTGAGTAGAGCTGTTACGCAGTCTTCACCTTTTAGGGTCCAGCAGGAGGCAGCTGCAAGCTTTGTTCCAGCCCCTCTACATCTTAGCCAATTAGTCTAACAACTGTTTGAGCAACTGGAAACTTACCTGTTCGGTGGAATGTCACAAAGCTGGATAACTTTTCTAATTCAGCCCTTTCCAGTGGTCTCATTCTGACCCTCACCTGTCAGCTCACCCTGGTCCACTCCAAGGCTCCTGAGAACTACCTCTGTTAGACTGATCTTTCTAGATGTGAGAGAACTTGGGGACTTAGAGTGCTCTGTCTGTCATTTAGAGAACTTTTGTGGTTCTTGTAGTCTCTGGATGTCCTTGTCCATCTGTCCTCAGCCATGGCCATTCATTAGACTCAGAGTCATTAGAATCCTGATGCCTAAACATCACTAAATCAGCCACTGGGGATGGAACCCAAACAGAACAGTTCCCTAGATGACCCCACTGTGCCATCGCCAAAGTTGAGAACCAGTACAGTTGTGTTCCCTGAAGCTGGGTAGCTTCTTGAGGGTCATGTTACACCATCAGACACCTTAGACTTCAGTCCTGATTTTATCCTGTGGGCAATTCTCCAGCTCCTGCTTTTTCCATTGATCATACAGGGGCAGTAATGGTACCTGCCTCCAAGAGTTGTTGAAAGGACTACATGGAAACACGTCAAGTCTAAAAGAATCTATGATATGCAAATGTGCTCCATGAAGTTTAATTCATGTGGCCAGAGCACAGCCTAGCAAATGTCATCATACCACCACAGGCATTATTCAAAGCATATTATGTGCACATTTAATATATTTTATTTTGTTGAAGGTCTAGTGTAGGAAAAATAACATGAGCAAGTTATGACTTCAAGAATTCTTTATCTGGTAGCATCTGTTGCCCCAAATTAGCCATTTAACACATCCCCTGGTGAACTCTCTGTGCCTTTGTCAACCTATATGTTTTCAAAAGCTCTAAAAAAGTTCACACCTTTGAAAGCACCTGAAGAGACTAAAATACAAACTAGCCAGTGGTCAGTCCAGTGTCTTTTGCTGCCTCTTGTGAAGCCTAAGTTGGGCATGTGAGAGATGCCCAGTTAGTTCTACGTGGAATGATTAAAGCAATTAAATCAGGTAAAAGTGTATGTTAACTGTATCAGTACAAAAGAGATGGAACAAGTGGGAATTCACCTGAATAGCGGGGGTGGTACAGGAACTATAATGTGCATACTGTGTGCCAGGTGCTTTTCACACTTTTCACAACCCTATGAAGTGGGTGTCCAAGCAATCTCCAGCTGTATGACACATGTGGCCTGTTAAAGTAAGATTGCTTTGCTTGTGAATTTGTAGATAGGAGCTGCAGAATAGGGGTAGCACCTCTCTGTCCCAAGAAGGCTCGGCAAGGGGCTGGGCAGTCCACTTTCAACACGGTTCTCTCAAGTCCCCTCCAGCCACTGTGGCACTACCCTGGGGGCAAGGCCCTCTCAGGCCCGGGCTGGTTCTGGCTCAGAGGGGTCGGAATAGACAGGTCTTGCCACAGGAATACATCTCCATCTTAGCCTCTCCACTCCCCATTCCAAAGGGAGCCGTATCTGTGCTTGGGGAAAAGCCAAACAAAGCGAAAGATTTCAACAGAGGAGGGAGGAAACACACCCACTGGGGTTCTCATAGCAACATAATCATGCACAGGCAACAGCCTATTTCGGGGGGAGCCTGTTTCAGCTCCCTCCTCCCTGGTTAGTCACAGAATGGAAGGCACAAGCAGAAGGAGTGTGGGGTGGGGGAAGAGTGTTGGGCTGGGGACTGGAGGCTGGGAGCCTGGTCTCAGATGCTCGCTCTGCTTGCTGAGGGACCCCGGACAGATAGCCTCCTCTCTGACCTTAGGGTCCTTCTTTGTAAACCAAGAGAGCTGGACCAGTGAGCTGTGGGGCTCCCGCCTGTCCTGCTGGCCTTTGACCATACAAGTACTGAGTCTTCTGTGGGGACCGGTTGTCTCAGAATCTTCTCTTTCCGAGAAGATGCTCAGAGAAAAGAGGCTGAAGTCAGTAAATGCTAGATTCACCCACTTCTTCCCTTTCCATTCTGCAAAAGGCAGAAGGGGAGGGGACAGCCAGGCACAGCTGGGGCCCTTGACCCTCACCCCAGCTCTACTCCAGATCCCAGCCAGAGCAGGAAGGCTGAGGAGGTGAAGGTCATTCTCTCATTGCAATTTACCCCCAGACGCGGGCTGCTTCCCCTCATCCTCCTCAGTCTCCCCCTTCTCCTTTCCCTGACCCTTGCTTCTGCCTCCACTTAACCACCAGCTCTCAGGGATGGAGGTCTCCTTAGCTCGGCTCCCGTCGGGCCCTTTTCCTCAGTGGGTTCTGAGGTTAGCCGAGGACACCCTGCTCACACTTCCTGGCTGTCAAAGGTGAGGACAGAGTAAGAGGGCGTTCAGCGCAGATCTCTCTGCGAGGGCAGAGGTGGCTGAGGACAGCCGAGGGCTCGGGCGGCTCTCCGGGTCCCCGGTCCCTGTCCTTGGCTCACTGGGGAGCCAGCCCGGCCGTCCGGTGCGGCGGGAGAGGGGGTCCCCTCCCCCTCCCGACAGATGGCCGGCGAGGGAGAAAAAGAAGCTCGCAGAGTGAAGACAGAGAGGCATTGTATAAAAATGCACACCCCCTGCTGCCGCCCAAACTCCCTTAAAAAAGGCTCTAGAGAATCCTAATGGGTACGTGACATCCTCCCTCTCTCCCATAAAAGGGACTTGGGAATCCGGTGGTGGAGGAGGGGCGGGAGGGGCCAGGAGCGCGGGCTGGGGCCGCGGCGCCTCCGTCCCACTCCCACCCTC
>NW_022900931.1:28390409-28390705 GCF_012274545.1 Fukomys damarensis | reverse complement strand
GCTCTGGCACGCGGCAGCTTCTGCAGGCTCCGAGTCCGGGCAAAGCCGCGTGCGTCCGCACCCCACGCCAAGCAGAGCTCCGTGCCCATCTCGGCCGCACAGCCAGCCTTTCCCCTGCCGCTCCGCCCTGCTCGCCCACCGGCGGAAGAGGCTCCTAAAAATAGCCGCTCCGAGTGTGGCCAGGGCCCACTGCGCGTCCCTGTCCCCGCGGCCAGGTGGCTGGCCCGCTGGGAGCCAATGCGCTGTCCACTGGTTTCCCCACCCCACCCCACCCCCAGCTCATTTGCTTTAAAAAA
>NW_022900931.1:28349193-28390322 GCF_012274545.1 Fukomys damarensis | reverse complement strand
CGCGAGGGTTAAAGGCGTCGGGAGCAGGCGGCGCGCGCCGGGCTATTTTTACTTGCTTCCCCCGCTCCGCTCCCCTTCTCAGCAGTCGCACATGCCAGCTCTGCTCAAGGCATCAATGAAACCGCAGTAGAGGCGGCCGAGCTCTTGTGGGCAAAAATACCCCAGCCGCGCACCGGCACGAAGGCAGCAGGGCTGCCACGGCCCCAGCTGGGCTCCTCGGAGAAGAATGGGCAGGGGAGGCAGATGCTCAGCTCTCAGCAACTTCCTCACAAAGGGGTGGAACCAGACTTGGTCAAACGTGCCCAGCAGAGGTATGCAGGCTGCCTGACTCACTTGGTTCTCCTCCAGGAGCTGGCTGATTTGGAATAAGTCAGGAGGAGAGCAGGGCCTCCCAGATCCGGCTACTGTGGGCTCACTGCTTGTGGGGTGGGAGCCAGGTGGGGTGCGGGGCAAGAGCTCCCTGTCTGCAGCTGAGGGCCTTGGTCTTGGGTCTGGATTCAGCCTCTGCTGTCAGGTAGGCAGGCGCTCCTACCCTGGATGAGCAGGCCTGGAGGTCCAGGCCCCTGGCCCCTGTCCTCACGAACTCACTGTCCAGTGGACAGTTGTGCTGTGTAGCTCCCCTTTTTGCTGTTTGCAAGCTCTTTCTCTCATTTCATTCTCAACAGTAGCCCTTCAAGATAGGCAAAGGTTTCCTGTCCTCTGAGGACCAGGTCAGGCTCTCTGGGAGCCAGCGTGTGTGAGCCAACCCTGGCACACAGGTCCCACTCCAACTCATTGCCCTTTGCTCTGCCCTTGCTATCTCTAGCAGGATGCCATGTGGGAATGGGAGTGGACCAAGAGTCCCAGGAGAGCAACGCTTTGGAAGGGAGAGGGGTGCAATGGTGGGGAGGCAAGGAGGGTGGAGGAGGAGTTCTTTTGAAAGGGAAACACAGGGAAAGATGCCCCACACTTTGGGCAGGAGGGAGAAAGGAATGAAGCTACCTTTCTGTGGCCATAGTCTACTGCACTCAGGTGTGGAATTGGCATGGGCCTTCCAGGGATGGCCCTGGGGGCCTGGATTGCATCTTTAGCCATTTTGACCTTGGTCTACTTCCCTGCTCTCCTGAGCTGCTTCTGCATATGGAACCACACAGGGCAGCAAGGGAGCCAGGGAAAGTGGCAGCCTCACTCATGGAAAACACGCGGCGGTGTTAATTCTGCTCTCTGGACCCCTCCAGATGCTCCCCTTCCTCTGCTCAGGGCATCCCCACCCACGCCGTGGCGTCCCTTGCGTTCCTTTCTGGGTCTCAGCAGAATCCTGCTCCTATGGCTTGCTGAGCTGTCTGAAGAGCCCCCAGCCTTGCCCCTTTGCAGCTGCTGCCTGAGGCAGGCCACTCAAGGAACTTGCGAAATGGATGGGCCCTCCAGCTTTTTGCGTCTCCAGCCTCACCAAGCACTGGCTCCCAAGCTGAGCTGCTGGCCCTGACCAGCCCAGCCTTGCCATCTCTCCTTGGTTGGCTTTTGGAAGCACAGATCTGCTCATGACCAGACAACTTCTTCCAAACTTTGGATGTTGCCCCATTCACTACAGCGGATGATTTCCCTAGAACAGCAGACAAGGCCTTCAATGCCTACCGTATAGTTCTCTGCAAAGACCACTCACTCCAGACCTGAGTGTGTCGTGTGTGCTTTCCTCAACCTGCACTCTGCTGCCACACTACTCCCCATGGAGAAAACCTTCCTCAACTGCAAGACCCAACTCCAGTGTCACTTCCTCTGTGCAGCCTTCCTGCCTCTCACTTTTCTGATTTCAAGATAATTGGCCTTTTATGTTTAGTCTTCCAGTTCGAAAATGAACATTTTTGGTATACCATGTCTGACAACAGTAAATAATAGATGTGATTCATAGAGTTGATTCATGTGACTATGAACAAGCTCTTGGAACCTTCTGGCTCTCTGAAAATTGGGGTTCCTATCTCCCACACTTCTGCTTTACTTAAGTTATTATGAACCTGTAAAAGTCGCAATGCATACAGACTGGGAATCAAGATGCTGCAATTACTCGACACAGGAGAACACTTTGGTTTTTCATGCACCTACTCACTACTCAGCAATTCTGGCTCTAACCATGGGACATTCCGCTGAATAGCAGGTAAATGCATAATTCCAGTGGCCACTTAGGAGCCATGGGGGATAAAGGGCCCTTGAGAGATCTCCTCTGTATCACTGGTTCTGGGTGAAAGGCTGGTGCATTATCTGTGGTGATGGCTACCTGACTAAGGTTTCATCACCTCAAAGGACAGGTGCGCAAAAAGACAGTCCTTATGGAGACTGTTTCTAAATGCTCTGTTGACTTGTTGGCCCAGGGAGCAGGAATAATGATGGGTTGGGAGAAATCTAGCACCATGACCACTGTGTCTGGAGCGCCACTGAGAGCTGCCTGAGCTATGGGGAGACTGAACCAACCTCTGGCATGGTGCATCTTGGTGGCTTTGGCTAATGGATCCTTAAGTTTTAGCTGAAATGCATGGTCCCATTATACAAAAGTGAGGGAACCCAGGAAGAAGGGAGCAAGAGGCACTGTGTAGCTCCATTCTGGAGCTGGGATATCTGGTTTGAACTCTAGTTTGAGGTTTGGCAGATGTGTTCTTACACTGAACCAATTGCTTGACCTCTTGGGCTTTGGAAGGTTGTTGGGAGGATTCCAGAGCTAGGATGTTGCTGTGTTTGTGTGAACGCTCAGTAAGCTTTTAGGAGTCTTGCCAAGGAAAGTGCAAACTGGATGGGCCCTCCCACTTTTTGTGTCTCTAGCCGAAAATTCCATAAACCATTTTCCACATCAATTTTTCCTTCCTCAGCAAACACAGATTTCAGTTCTCAAGTGAGCTCAGGAGAATTACAAAGATGCCCATATTTTTTCTGGCAAATTTGGTTTTGTAGAGAGTCCTAAGTTGGCTTTTGGCTGTCAAAGAGGGTGGAGCACAGCACTCCCATCTCCAATTCAAGAGTTGGTTTCATTTCCTCCTCTGCTGAGTGCAGTGAGCAGTGATTCTCACCTGCCAGTGTGGAACGTGCAAAGTCTGTAAGAATACTACTTACACCTTGGTGTCTACTGTGCCAGCAGGGAAAACATGAGAGCTATATGAACAGCTGTGTGTGCGAGAGACCCTGGAGAGCGGTTCCTTAGGACCTGACTCAGTTCGGGACAAACAGAGCAAGCATAGGCAGGGACCTCAAAGAGCCATTGGGGTCCCTATTCCTGCCTCTGAGCTCTCTTCACTCAGAATATGAAATTGCCAAATGGCGTAGAGAAGGCAATGTTCCCCCAACTCACATAGCATCTCGGTAGTCAGGAGTGTGTGCTCCAAGCGACTGTTTACATTATCCTGAGCAAAGATGGAAACCCCCTGGTGACATTCCCAGTTTGGGCTGTTTGGGCTCTCAACTTCTTTACTAGTTCTGTTCCAAGTGACGTCAAGCTCTTTCTGTGGCAGTCTGGTATTAGCTCTCTCCAAGGAGGAGTGGAGAGAGGAGCATCTCCTCCATTACCTGGCCCATGCATATTTCACACACCAAATGGCTCTTCTTACTTCACTCATTATTGGAATTCCCTTGAGCATCACAGCTTTTCCCAGATCTGTAATGGGTGACCCATAAGTAAAGACCTCCTCTTTAAAGTGTGATTTTGTAAGTGTAAACAGCAAGCATGCACACTTTCATTATGTCATAGAATTTTAGTGCTGTAGGAGACTCTAATTGTTTAAACAAAATGGTGAGGCACTTGTCCAGTGTTACAAAGCTCCTTTACTTCTGGGCCAATACTGCTCATTTGTTCTCTACATGGAGCATCTGATTTATTCGTGTGCATGCGTGCACACAAGCTGGTTTTCTGGTGTATCCTGTCTTACTCTTTTAAAGGCCATGTTCCTCTAGAAGTCCTAGGAATTGTGCACGATGAGAACTCTTTCCCTCCATGTAACCCTTAAAGTGCTCACATTAGGTATTCCAGCATGTGGAACACCACGGGGTCCACACATTCTGTCCCCATTGTACAGATGGAGATGCTGAAGTGTAGAAAGTTGTCACTTGCCCTAGATCCCAAAGCTGGTAAGCGATGGAGCAAGGGCTCAAATTCAGCTTTCAGAGCACCAAGACCATGCTTTCCATCCACTGGTCTGTGAAGCTGTGAGATGATGGGAACAGAGCCTGAGCATCGGAAGAGAAAGGGTGGAGGAGGGAGCAAGAGCAACACACAGTGCTCAGTTTGGAGAAACCTGGGAAGGGATCCCAGCCCCACTTTCCTTTTCCCAGCCCCTCTTTGCTTGCAGCCACCCTCAGTCCTCAGCACTGTGCCCTATCACAGGGGCATGACATGACGCTGCGGGATGGCCTTCTCCTTGCTCCCCTCCCCACCCACCAGTCCCGTGGCTCAGCCCCCCAGTGGTCAGGAATAGGGGTTCCCACGTGAGCAAGTGCATTGCTCCAGGAACTATCCGGACGCCTGTCCAGGGCTTGTGTTTGGACAGAATGGGTGCTGAAGCCTGCAGGACGTGGCTGCTTTATCACCTGTGTTAGTTTCCTAGGGCTGCTCTAACAAAGCACAGCAAACTGGGTAGCTTAAAACGGCAGACGTTTATTCTCTCACAGTTCTTGAGGCCAGAAGTCTGAAATCCAGGTGTCTGTAGGGTTGGTTCCTTCTGGAGATTCTGCTGGAAAATCTGTTCCTTGTCTTTCTCCTAGCTTTGGTAATTGCCAAGTATGCTGGGAATTCTTTGGCTGGTAGCTGCATCTTTCCAATGTCTGCCTCCATCTTCACATGGCTTCTTCTGTGTGTGTGTGTGTGTGTGTGTGTGTGAGTGTGTGTGTGACTTTTCTTCTTTTAAGGATGCCAGTCCTATTAGAACAACCACCCCCTCAAATCCAATATATCTTCATTTTAGTGTGATTATATTTGCAAAGACTATTTCTAAATGAGGTCATATTCACAGGTACCAGGGCTAGAAATGTATAACCTCTTTTAGGGGGACACAATTCAATTTAAAACATTACTCAACACATGGTAAGTCCAGTATAAGTTGCTAGTATCCTCTCTCTCTCTCTCTCTCTCTCTCTCTCTCTCTCCCATCACATCCTACTGGCTTCCCATGCTCTTTGTCATGGCGTTTTCCTTCAGCAGCAGCAATAATTATGACAAGAACTATCATTTTAATGCCCATATTATGTGTTGGGTGTAGTGTTGAGTGCTTTGTAAGCTTTATCTTATTAATTTTTACAACAATAATACAAAGCAACTCTTCATAATTGCATTTTGCCATTGAAGAAATAGGAACTCACAGGGTTCATTGTGTTGGCCGAAATTACAGAGCTAGCAGGAAGCAGAGTAGACTGCTAAGAGCTGCCCTGTGCCCTGTGCAGGCCTGGGCCTTTTTGCTCTCCTGTCCATGCTCCCAGCTTCAAGCTTGTCTCCCTCTGTGCCCCACACTGCCCCCCACATGCCTGGACACTCAGGAAGGAACTGACAAATTTCCAGACATGAGAAAGGCTTAGGATTAATGGGAGGCCTTGGCCTACAATAGGCTCCCATGGGCTATATCCCTGCATCCTTCCAGCTCATGTGCTTTGTAGTAACTAGAAGAATTATTTTGGTGGCCGAATTTTGGGCCTATTAATAGCTTATCTGAAGAGTTATTCTGGAGGGCAAGAGGGACGAGTCCCTTGGCACCATCTAAAAACATTAAACCTGAGGCTACTGATTTCTTGGCTTTGTTTGGCAGTTGAGTGCTGGCTCTGGCTCCTCTGCCTGGATGCAGACCTCAGGGCTGCCACTTCCTGACTTGCACAAGTGACTGCATTTATCTGTGCCCCATCCCACCATCGGTGAGAGGACTGCACTGGGCCTTATTCCAGAGGGTTGCTGTGCACATAACATGAGTTACTCGGGTCAGATGCAGGTCTGAAACATGGGAAGTGCCCAAGAAAGATTAGCTGTCATTGGTCATCTGGGCTTGTGGTGAACCAGGGGGAGAGAAGATCCATAAAGCATCTTCTGGGGGATGCTGGCTGGGAGAGCAGGAGCCGAGCAGTTGAGAAAAGGCCTCTGTGACTCAGGTCATGTGTCCTCAGGCAGCCAGGGCCAGAACAGGCCTGGAGTCAGGGTTGCGTGGCACCCACACCAGGATTCCCCAGGACCCCGTGCAGAGCTCACCTGTTCTGTGACCAGAGGCTTAGCCTGTCCCACACCAACTCCCTCTGGGTGTGGTCTCCAGCTCAGATATCCAGTCACATCTGCAGATCCACGTGAAGCCTCAGCTCCTCTAGAAATGCGAGGGTGGGGCAAGAGCACCGCCTGCCCAGTTAGAGACCTCCATGGGCAGGTGCCTCTTGTCCCCCAGCTCACTGCCTAGAGAGAGTGCAGGTCCTTGCTGTTTGCCATGACATGGTGGCAGACTTTCCCCCATGCTGCTACTGAGAGAAACTGAGGCACCAAGAGGGAAGAGGAGAGGGATCCTGGCTTCACAGATTGGATGTTTAATCACCAAGTTAAACTCGCTGTGTTCTGGCATAAATGCTGGAGATTAGACACTGTGTGTGTGGCCCTGCCAGAGAGAGTTGGTCCAGCTAAGGCCAAACTGGGCTAATGCCACTTCAAAGGGAATGGCTACCAGCAAGGTCACCAATTAGGGCCTCTTTGCCACTGCATCGTGAAAGATAATCTCCTGTTCACCTAGCAAAGCTGGGGCCTTTTAAGACGAGACCCCTTGGAAAGTGAAGGCTGCAGCTCCTCCAGCACACTGCATCCGAGGCCTTCCTCTCTCGCTGATGAGCAGTCATGACAGCAGCTCTCCAGAGAGGCTCAGTCAGAGGATTCCACAAGTGAGTGCAGCCCATCAGGAGTGCAGACAGGATCCCAATTAGGGCATGTTCTCTATTAACATGCATTAGTTCAGCTTCTGCGTACAGACAGGGAGTAGGAAATTGGGGACCATTTAATGAATGAAGAAAGAAGACAGACTTGTACACTGTATGTGCCACGCTAACTTCCTTTTGTTAAGATCTCTTTTTACTTTACCTTTCCCAGGTTAAAACTGTAGACCTCATTCTAGGAGGCTGAGGCAGGAGGATTTGAGCCTAGCCTGGGCAATTTAGTGACTCCCTGAGATCCCGTGTCAAAAGGTGGGGGGTGGGGCCGCAGTGGTAGCCCAGAGTGAGGGCCTTGGGTTCGATCTCCATGGAGTAGGATGGGGTGGGAACACTGTGGGCTTCGTGTGGTACTTGGAGTCAGACCTGTGTTTGAATCTTGTGTTCAGCCTCGTGGGTTATGAAATTCATTTTGTAGAGTAGCCACAGGATTCGTCTTACTAATAGGGTGAGACATGCAAAGTGTGACTGGCTGGGCAGGGCCGGAGCTCCATCTCCAGCCCCAGAGGAAAACTGGACGAGTGCTCTTGGCACTGGCAGTTTGTTTGCTCAGTTTTGGTTTGAGGAAGAGGTTGTAGCTCAGAGTGCGAAGTTCAGGGACTGAATATGAAGCAGCTACTCCAGCAGACTGCAGGGGGCGCACAGCCGCGGGGCCCCTAGTACACTGTGAGGCAGAACCGCACTCTGTGCCTGTCGGACGTGTGCAGCTCCTAACTGTGCTGCAGGAGGCGCCTGTTGATGCCTGGCCCCAGCTTCTGAGCTAGTGCCAGGCCCTGCGGCCTCAGCTGGGCAGTGTGCTGCACCCGGGCTGTGTTGGACGGGGCTGATGTAGGAATGACTGAGGAAGAGGCTTGTGGAAGTGGGCCTGAGTTTCGGGGTCCGCAGGTTATGCAGCCCCTACTAGCTGACGGTCGCCCATCCCCAGTGCCTTGGCTTTCTCCGGGTCTGGCTCTGGTGGCCTCCTCCTATCCACGCGTTCCCTTCTCTTGGCTCCTGCTGTTGTTGAATATGTTTTCTGTCCTCCAGAAGCTTGAGAAGTGGGAGCTAGGCCCCAGAGGGTGGCATTGGAAGCTGGTGCAGACCTCTCAGAGGTAGAGAGAGACCCCAGCCTGTCCGCAAGGGGACTGAGGGGCTCTACTTCCTGTCCGAGATGTGGCTGCTTCCACCATGAGAGGCCGAGCCAGTGGGCAGCCTGGTTTCTGACCCTGATCTTCCAAAGCTGTGAGCTGAATGAGCTTGTATCTTCACTACAGTCACAAGAAGCTGACTACAGCTCTGTTCAGGGTGTCCTCTCAATCCTCCCTTTCTGTCTCTACCCAGATGCCCCTTCTGCCATCCTCATCTTGCTCAGTCCTGAGCCACCAAAGCTGCAAACCCATGCTCCCTTTCTCCCTTTCCTCCCACGAGACCTGTTTCTCCTCTTGTGCATACTCTGTCCTCTGTGTCCCAGGCCTGCCGTGACCACCTACCTGGCTCTGGTCCAGCCTGGTCCCTGGGCTGCCTCTGAGCATGCTCCACATACTGTCCTTCCCTTGCATGGCCTGCTCTCAGAATGGCCTGGACACACGTTCTAAAGTGGAAATCTGACGATACCTCTCCCTTCTTAAGCCCCTTTCATGGCTCCTTTGTCATTCCCAGGATGAGCCCACCTCCTTGCTGTGGCCTGTGGCTGCCGCAGAAATGCCCGGAAGACCTTTCTGTTTGTTTCTGCCCAGCCACACACACACCTATTCCCCTCCTCATACCCTGGGGGAAATTCTCTCTTCCTCCAGATCTCAACTTAGAAGCTGCTTCTTCCTCCAGGAAACCTTGGCTGGCAGCGCCTCCCCCGGGTCTGGCTTAGCTCTCCCTCCCGCGTTATCATGTAGTACCAGGGCACACACTACACTGTTCTCTGTGTCCCTATCTCATGGTCTGAGAGCCAACCACACATTTTGTAAGAGTGGGCTCAGTCTGTGATTCATCCTCGACCCCCACTCCTGCTGCAGGGGCTTGTACAATCCCAGTCTGAAAGCCCTCTGCTCAGCAAGTGACTGCTGCCACCTGCGTGTTTCCTGTGTGGAGATCCCTCTGGATGACAGATACATGAATATCTGTTCATTTCTGGTTGATGCTCTGGCCATATCAGTCAATAGGACCACGCGAGAGAGTAAATCTCAGGGGTGGCAGCTGTCATCGCCCTGGAGATATGGGGTTGGCGTGGACTGCAGGAGATTTTCAGATGGGCAAGGGTGGAAGTTCCACAGAATCTGGACCCTGGAGCTTTGCCTGGGACGAGGGAGAATCCCTCGCACTTTGGCAGTGGAGACACTGGAGCAGGCTCCCCAGGTCCTGGCCACAGACCAGCACCTGTCCACAGCCACACCGCAGCCAGCGGGGCGGAAGCTTCATCTGCGTCTGCATCCACTCCCTGGCTGGCTTCACCCCTGAACTCTGCCTGCTGTCAGGAGCAGAACCCTCCCGGCCTTCTGGAGTGAGGGACCCTCAGTCTCATGCTCTTCAAGTCACCCTGAGCCCCACCCCCTAATCCCTTTATCTGTGGACAAACTTTCTTCCACAAAACCTGGACCCTGGTGCCAAAAAGGTTGGGCCCACAGTCCTAGAGGTTCCCCTGAAAGTCTGGCCTGTGGCAGCGATAGGGCTTGGAACAGCCAGTGTATCTTCCCACATGGTGACCCCTCACTCTGGGGCTGCACTCAGGGCTCGGGCCCTGCTCTGTAGGGTGCACTCGCCTTCTGCTCCCAGCAGGGCCCTGACCTCTTCCACGTCTGCTTGCTCTTGGTCCAGCATTGCCCTGCAATCTTCTACCTACAAGGTAAAAAATAAGATGTCCCTACTTCAGATGTGAAGGAAACCAGGCCAGTGGGATGGGCTGCCTGCTGTGTGGGGCCTGGCTTTTGTCCACCAGGCCAGCTCTGGTGGCTTTTCTTGGAGGCTCTGCAAGCTTACAGAACCCCTTTCTTTCTTTGCTTCGGAGACCCAAGTCCATAGTGCTCCTCTGTCCATGTCCCGCCGCTAGGACATAGAGATCCATGAGGATGTTGGGGATCTACCTGAAGTGCCCAGGAGGAGCTGCCTCCACTGTCCTTGGTCCTTCACCCCAGCCCTCCTGGTCCTCCACTGACTTCAGAAGACAAGGCAGCAGAGCCCATGCTCCTGACTCGGGTGTCGCAGGCCAACAGCTGGGCCCACAGCCAATCACCGTCTGTGCACCCACCTCGGTGCATGGGGCTGCCACTTATGTTGGGCCCCAGGATGTCCTGATAGGTAGGGGGTGCTGGGCAGATTCAACTTGTCCTTCGGTGGTACCCCAGTACAGCTCCATGTCTTCCTTACTGGATGGTCAGAGCTGGAGACAAGCTCACCCCCTCCTAGACATGCCTATGTCTGCTAGATTTGTGATGTTGGGTATAAAGAGATGTTTCCCTTCTAGGTGGCAAATGGCATGGAAAGTTCTGGGGAAAGCAGGGAGGTGCTGTCAATCTGGGATTCAGCTCCATGGGAACAGGACTCCTTGGGTGCCCTGACTCAAACTGAGGACTGAGGGCAAGCATCCTGCAAGGGATTATTTGTCTGGGGAAGAAACCTTTCTCCAGAAACCTCTACCTCCTTTTGCATACTCCATCTGCTGATCCTTCCCTGCCTTTCTCCACCACATCCCCTTGCATGGGCCTCTAGGTTGCCAAGAGCAATACCTCTTTATTTTCTCTGGGGGGAGAGAGACTAGGAAGGGCTCACTCTCCAGGTGGCAGCCCGGCTCCGGGATTTGTGGGGCTCTGTGGGCCCAGCACCCAGATCATCCAGCTTCAGGCATCTGCTCCTTGCTCACCTGCTTGACTGGGCAGCTGATGCACAGCCTTACTGGGGTCCAGGAACTCGCCTATTACGAATGTGGGAAGGAGTGAGGGTGGCAGGAATATTTGTGCTTTGGATCTGTTAAAGCCTTTCTTCTCTGCTGCCCTTGGTGTGCAGGGCTGGGCCATTGTTTCCGAAGTGCTGGAGCCTGTGCAGGGCCTGGGGCTCAGCCAGCATGCCGTACTCCTTTGCGTGCCATGGCAGCACCAACAGCCAAGCTCCATGCTGGGGCAAGACAGTGGCCATCCCTGCAGTGACCCATCTCCAACGTGGCTCTTGCCCCCAGCCTCAGGAAACCCCTTGGGACTTACTGCAGCGAGTTCCCCTTGGTCCCGTCTCAGCTGATCCTTCATGGCATCGGTTGTGGTATTTCACTTGATACCTTCGGCCCTTCAGGCTTCTAACCCCTGCTTATCCTGCTTCTCTCATATGGATCCCAAATGTCCCCCAAGGGCTTGTGTGTAAGGCCTTGATCCTGACATGGAGGTGCTGTTGGAAGGCAGTGCACCTCTTAGGAAGTGGGGCCAGTGGAAGGAACTAGGCATCTGGGGAATGCTGTCAGGGGGCATCGGGACCCTAGCCCCTCCCCTCCCCCCACAGGGTGAACACACCCACACCTGTCCTGCACTCCCTGCTCTCATGTGCTGCCACACATACAAAGCAAAAGGCCAAGTGACCATGGAATGAAACCCCTGAAGCCACGATTGGGAACAAAGCCTTTTTTTAAGCAGTTAGTCTCAGATGCTTTGTTACAGTAGCAGAAAGGTGACTAACATGATCCTGCCACCCTGGCTGTGCTCTACTGAATCTCCATGTGGATTTTTCTTCCTTGCTTGAAGGTGCTGCCTGCAGCCTGCTGTCCTGTTTGACCCCATCTTCCAGGTCTTGGGAGATTCAGGCCTGCGCTCTGGCTAGCTTTGTCTCTGCCAGAGGTCCACAGGCCCTCCTGACTCAATGCAACCCCAGCTGGGCTCCTTAGCTCTGCTCCCAGTGAGCCCCTCTGCCTTTGTCACTGTATGCGCACCTCCTCACAGGCACTGCCTTTCTCTCCTTCATCCCAGCCAGAAATCAGGAATGAGACCAGTGGCCTCCCTCCCTGTTTTCTCCCTCTAATCGCAGCTAGTGCATAACAAAATCCTGCATATTTCTCCTTTTATTTTGCAGTTGCGGGGATCAGACTAGACCCTTGCGCCTGTTAGGCAAGCGTGTTCTGCTCCCATCTCCTTCCCTTTGCCCACACTGTCATGCCAGGGCAAGCAGCTGGCTTTCGGCCATCGTTCTTGCTCTCTGCAGTACACTGTCCACCCTGTCCCACGATGCCCAGACTGCAGAAGGCCAGGAGTTGCTGGTGGGTGTGTGCATGGGTGGTGAGTGAAAGTGTTGTGGGTAGAGTTCACCTATCAGAGGGTGTGCAGGACTGCCGCTGGCTGGCATCGTGTGGTATCAGGGGTCACCCATCTCGCTGGGCCTTGCTGGGCACTGCATAACTTTGGGTTCATGGGACTCAGGGGATGAGGGTTGGAGACCTATGCAGCAGGTCTTTCTGAGACTTTTTGTCCCTGTTCAGTTGCTCTGCCTTTACCATGCAGCATCCTTCCTGGGGAGGACGAAGGACAAAGACTATGATGGAGAGTGAACCTGGAGAAGTGGCTGGGTCCACAAGGAGATACTTCATAGCTTCTTGTGTGAAATGCTTTTCAATCCTTCCAGAGTCATGCAGTTCTCCTAGAAAATTCTAATGAGGATTCTGGAAGCTCTTTGCAGGGCTCTGACATCTGAACCAATATACTGTGGACCTGCTGAGCAGATCACTCCTCTTACAACTTCCCTGGCTGGGGTCCGGGGCTGGCTGGTGGGTCCTGTGGACAAAGGGCCCCCAACCCCCAGCAGGCTAAGCTTACCTGTATTCACTGCTTGCCTTGCTGCCTGAGCTCTGCCTCCTGTCAGATCAGCAGTGGCGTCAGGTCCTCACAGGAGCAGGACCCCCCTTGAGCTGTGCATTGGAGGGATCTGAGTGGCAGCTCCTTGGGATCCTTCTGAAGCTCCCCTTCCCCGGCTCCGTGAAGAATTCCGCAGTTTCTCTCTTTGGGCCTGCTTAGTACCGTCTCACCTGAGGACAGAGGCAGGTCCACACCCTCCCTAAGGTCATTCCTGGGCTCCCGTCTGCAGTCTGCAGTGACACAGCTGCGCTCCAGCAGTGTGGGCTTCTCTTTCCGTGGTGGACTCCCTGCCTTATCTTCAAGATTTCATTCCACAAGAATCTTTTTCAAAAGCCAGCTGTGTGCCTCTTCCACGTTACTATTCCCCCACCCCAGTCCATTTCAGGAGTTCTGGAGCAAAGAGCTGGAACAGAAGCAGAGAGCACCACATTTGCCAGTTTTGTAATGGGCCATTTTAGGTCTGTCCATTGCCTCTGCAGACCTGTCCTCAGTGTAGCGTTCTGCAGCACTTCATCCTGTCTAGTTTTAGATAATGAATATTAACAATTAAGCCAGGTATTGCCCTAGTGATTTCCTCCAAGGAGCCTAAAGTGATGGCATATTTTGAAATCCTTCTGTAGCCTCGGAATCCTGAAGGTTAAGGGGCTGTGTATGGCAGGGTGACTGTGCCTGACCTACTGAGAGGGAGCTCTGAGGGGAGCCTACTTGGTCTGGCGCAGAGTTGGCTTCAGGGCTGTGTCAGGTGGCCATGTTTGTTTTCCAGTGAGTGCTGAACTCATCTTGCCTTTCCTGCTCCCCCGTAGCCTCTTGTCCCCTACCAGATGCCGAGCATTTCCCTGTCCTCCGAGGTTGTGCGCGGTTGGCTCAGAGTCAGAACTGGCTGTCTCTGGCTCCAGGACCGTCTGGCTCACCTTGCCAAGAATGCTGGGGACCGCAGTAGTGACTGGCGTTTGGGCTGCATGGTGTGGCCAGGAGAGGGCTGCTCACCCCAGCCCACAGAGCCATTCTGAAACCTGTGGAGGTTGCATTAGGGGTCGGTCACACCAAAGTGGCAGTGTGAAATAGACCAAATGACTGAAAGTACACAGGACCCGTTTTCTTCTCCCTCCCTTGCATGGCGCTGGGTTTTGAACCCAGGGCCTTTGAACTAAGCTATAACCCCAGCCCTTTTTATTTTGAGACAGGGTCTCTCTGAGACACTAAGTTGTTCAGGCTGGA
Organism: Fukomys damarensis; assembly: GCF_012274545.1. Lineage (NCBI taxonomy): Eukaryota > Metazoa > Chordata > Mammalia > Rodentia > Bathyergidae > Fukomys > Fukomys damarensis. Next base: position 28,376,412 of record NW_022900931.1, on the reverse strand, counting down.
TTCAAGCCTATGACCCTCCTGCCTCAGCCTCCCAGAGCGTGGGATCTGCAGGCCTGTGTCACCATGCCTGGTTGTGGAGGCCCTCTTTTAAGTGTGCTTTCATCTTATGTCTGCCTCTGCACTCCACTGTCCTTCACCACATGGTCTGTGGGGCTTTCCGCAGAGCCAACCTGCTTGTGTCCCAGCACCTTCCAGACCTGGGGCTGGCTGAGTTCCACCTCTAGGGTACATCAGCAGGAGGCCAGAGGAGGGAGGAGAGTGTGGTTGGGATTTATCACTCTGCTCGTTCCATGGGGTCACTGCTGACTGGCTTTCTCCCGGAAATGAGGCTTCCTTGTAGCCCTCTTGCCCTACCAGTTCTCTTCTCTGACCCCCAGCAGCTTTTCTTCTCTGGCCTCTTTCACCGGGGGTCACTGGGGAGCAGCCCTGTCTCATGTTTCAAGCACCTGCCAAGGCTCTTGACCCGGGTCATCTCATTCAGACCTTGACCCTCATGTGAGTAGACCCTCACAATAACCTGGTGTGTGAGGAAGAAGGAGACCATTGGGCCAGCAACATAGCTGGTCTCAAGTGGAAGTGTCCCAGTCCTGGACCCCAGGCTTCCCTGGCCCCTGCGTGGTCCCTGCACCTGTCATACCTATGTCTTCTGGGCCTTATAGATTCCAGATTCCATCCCCACCCCAGGCCTCCTGACTTGGCAGCAGCTGTGGGTGTGGGACCCGTTTTCTTCTCCCTCTTCTCCTGTGACCCAGCAGTTCCAAGTGCCCTTACTGGAGGGCACCATGTGACACTCGATGCAGCACCCTGGGAGAGTCAGCACCCGTTGCTTCCTTCCGGCAGCCAGGGCTCTGCATGCATGCACAGAGAGGGCCAGGCTCATTCTCCAGCCTGCCCTGGGGTGCGGGCTGCCTTAGGCACCCATGTGCTGCCCTTGGTTTTGGAAGCTTTGTTCTGTGTTTCCTGGTGGTTGTAGGAGGCCAGAGGCCCAGGCTGTCCGCATAGCTGGTTTCTCAGAGCCGGGTACTTATATGCCCTGCCTTTGTCTTTGCTGGTCTGCTCCTTCTCATCTTCCTCTTCCTATTGTGAACACAACAGTGGTGATCAGTCATGGGAGGCCATGGCCAGGCCTGCCACGGACATGTTCCAGTGGCCTCAGGGACTCAACTTTCGTGCATCAAGTGTCTGGTCATAAGATGATGGCTCGGGCAGGGTGCCTCTCAGAGGAGGCCCCCTTCCATGCCTGCTCCAGCCCTGCTCACCCAGGGTGGTATGGCCACTGTTCCTGTGCCCACACTAGCTCATAGCACCTGCTTGTTTGATGTAGGGTTCCACAGAGTCTAACAAGTCTGTCTCTTTCCATAGACAGAAATCCGAGGCTGGGGAGATGAAGGTTGACTCAAGGACACACACTGTGACTTTGTGGCAAATCTGGGGCCAGAAATGCAAGTTCCTGATCCAAGAGCGGGACTTTGCTCTGTGTACCTGGGCTTCGACAAGCTGCCCAGGGGCCATGTCCCTCTTTGAGATGGTTTCATCAGTCCAGCTATAGGAAGTCTCCCAGGTCGCTGGACATGAGCTGCAGGGGGAGTGATTCATGAGCAGGGTCAGACTTCTGTGTTCCATTAGCAAAATGGAGAGGTGCATAAAAAGGAGTTTAGAGTTGGGTGTGGTGGTGCATGCCTGTAATCCCAGCACTTGGGAGGCTGAGACAGGAGGATCGCTGTTAGTTTGAGACCAGCCTGGACTACATAGTGAGTTCCAAGTCAGTCTCAACTACATAGTGAGACCTGATTCATGAGCAGGGTCAGACTTCTGTGTTCCATTAGCAAAATGGAGAGGTGCATAAAAAGGAGTTTAGAGTTGGGTGTGGTGGTGCATGCCTGTAATCCCAGCACTTGGGAGGCTGAGACAGGAGGATCGCTGTTAGTTTGAGACCAGCCTGGACTACATAGTGAGTTCCAAGTCAGTCTCAACTACATAGTGAGACCCCCTCTCAAAAAACCAAAAAAAAAAAAGGAGTTTAGAACACTGCCTAGGGGGGCTGGAAAGGGGTGACGTTGGTCAGGAAATGCTCTGGGCTGTGACTCCGGTCATTGGCCATGTCCACCTCAGGATCTTGACCAGCGGCGTGGCCTGTCAAAGCGTCTGTCAAAGTGTGGGAGGCAGTTTCCTCAGACTGAAGGCCAGGTTCTCTGGTCTCGGACTCTGACTTTGAGCTACTTATTTTCTCTGGCTTTCATTTTTCCTTACCTATAAAACAAGGGATATCCATTCTTCAGTGACTATGAAAATCTAGTGAAATAAGAATTTAAAGGCATTCAGCACGGATCCTGGTCAGTAAGTGGTGGATGTTATTTTGTTTACCTCTCAGATTAAAAAAAAATAGATCTGTGTTGCAAGGTGAAGCAAGGCCCAAAGAAAGTGGGGGAGAAATGTGCAGGTCCTGTCATCTGGGAAGGGCCTGGGAGGGGAAGGGAAGCAGAACCCTGAACAAAGATTCAGCATTCAGCAGTCACCAAGGCCACCTGGGAGCTTGGAAGCTCATCATGCACTGAGACCCAGGACTCCGAGTCTCAGAGCCTTCTGCAGGGTTGCCTGTCCACCTGTCCACCCGTCCTTCCCACAAAGTGCTCTCTCACATTTATGCTGCCCTTGACAGGGAGCCCTGGCGGCCATCAAGATAAGGGCCCTGCCTTTGAGGGCATTTACTATGGCAGGGGCAGGCATGGACACCTCAGTTTACAGGGGTATTGTTATGACTGCATGAGGGCTTCCAAGGGAGGAGCCACAGAGGGAGCTTTTGAGGGAAAAGACAAAACTTGGAACTTGAGAACCAGGCTTCGTCATTTACTACTAACTGTGCTGCAGGCTGAGGCACAGGAAGGACAGGCCCTGAAGGCTGCAAACTCCACTTTTCTACTCCGTCACATTTTACCCTAACCCCCCAAAACTTCAGGTCTTTTGTCTGAGGCTTGTGTGTGGTCAGCTGAGTATGCGAAGGAGCAGTGACACACAGAGGGGAGACTGCATGACTCCTGATGGGAGATCCTGGGGCCCGCTGACTAGCAGAGGCTGCTCCAGAGTCTGGTAGGACACCAAGAGCCTGCAGTTCTGCTGCGATTTACTTTCTCTTCATGGCAGATCTCACATGTTCTGTGGTCCATTTACTCACGGGGGTGCTGGAGTTGGTGGGGGCAGTGGTCAGAGGAGACCGAGTGTGGATGGCCTTCTCAGAGCTGCCCGGGGTGACGGCAGGCCGGAGAGGGAGAAGCTGCTGTCCTAGGCAGAGGAGCAGCAGGCACGAGGGCCGAGGCATTCTGTGCACTCAGGACACCCAGTACCAGGCAGTGATGCCCGGGTAGCACTTGAGGAGGGAGGAGCTGAGCATGAACTGGAGGAGGAGGTGGTCAGACTGTGGTGGGTAGGGGAGGGCATAGCACATGGCTAATGAACTTTGACTTCACTGGGAAGCACCCTGAGGCTCCAGTGTGTATTCTGGCATCACGGATCCAATACCTGCCTGGGTTTGCTTGGGCTCTGAAGCACCCAGCCTTCTGAGATGAAGCAAGGCAGGGCAGGCTGTGCGGGCAGGGAGCACTTTGGGGCAGCACACAGTGGGGCCACAGTCCAGCTTGGTGCTGAGGATGCACCTTTCTCACTGTGTGCTCCCGAGCCTCTTCATGGGGCTTCCTGGCACTAGGCTGAGAGTTGGCCGGCTCTAAAGCGCTGCTTGGCCTTTTTCTTTGCACCCACCCCAGCCCCTTGGCAGTCAGTGAAGGTGTTCGCTCATCCATCCGTCCTCTTGCTCATTCATTCATGCATTCGGCACAGATTTACTGAACACCCACTCGGAGCCAGGCACTGGTATGATGGCAGTAAAGAGCCAGATACTGCCAGCAATGGTAAAGCTTTCATTTTATGGGAAGACAGACAATAAACAAAGAGGAGAAAATGGCATCAGGAACTGCAAAGATATCTGAAGAAAAATAAAGCAAGTAAGGGAATGAACCTGGTAGAGGTGGGGATGCTTGACAGCAGGGGAGCGTGGCTGGAGTGGGTTCTCTGACAGAGTGGACTAGATGCCCTAGTGAGGCGAAAAGGGACCCATTCAGATGTCTGGGAAGCAGCTGGCATGGAGGCCAGTGGCAAGAGTGAGTCTGGAATATGGAAGGAGTCCAGGGAAGGCTGCTGGGTGATGGGGCCCAAGGAGGCAGGGGTTGGAGAGTTTGGATAGAAGCATAGAGCCCTGGAGCTCCACAGGCTGGCATCGTGCCCTGGGCCTTCCTTCTGACTTCTTTATGACATGGTATTCAAAGCACATGGTGGTCTCTTCTTCAGGGCTGGGGACCCGTCCATAGACATTCCTTTGGAAAGTATGCTTTTGAACTTATCTTGCTCTGTTTCCCATCACGATTAAAGTGCAGTTTCTCCCTTCTTTCAGGAGTGAGGGGATGGAGGGGCGAGTTCATACTAAAGTGCTTATTTAACCAGTAAATGCTCATAAGTCATGATGGGAGCCCTTGTGCGGGAGGTGATTGGATCGCAGGGGTGCCCTAGTAAGTTGCTCATGTGAGGTGCAGTCTGATTAGACAGGTGGTCATGGGGCGTGGCCTGGTTCTTCTTTTCTTTCTCTGCTTCCTGTTCACCATGACCTGAGCTGGTTTTCTCTGCAATGCCCCTCTGGTATGCTGCTTTTCACAGACCAAAATATGAGCCTCAGTGAACTCCTCTTTTAAGCTGTGAGTGTTGGGGATTCTTTTGTAGCAACGAGGAAAGTGACTGGGATGGAGAGTTTTGGCAGTGATAGAAGAGACTGAAGTGGAAATCTCCACCTGTGGATTTTTTTTTACCTGGTACCAGGGATCCAGCTCAAGACCTCACATTTGTGAGGCAGGTGCAGCAGCACTGCGCTAAATCCCGGCCCTCCCTCTGTGTTTTGTAGGTTTTTAAGTCCAGTGGTGGCCTATTTTTGTGGTTTTAAATTGCTAAAGTGATTGAATTTGTCGGTTTTAATCAGAATTCTCCCTCCAATTTTAAAAATTTTGATAGAATACAAGTACATATCATATACATTTTCCGTTCTTAACCATTTCAGGCCGTCAGTGACACCAGGTGCTGTGCACCATCCCTGCCGCCCATTTCCAGAACTTTCTTCATTTTGCTGTACGGAAAACCTCAACCCCCTCAAACGATTCGCCGCCCCTCCCCTCAGCCCCTGGCAACCGCTGTTCTACTTTCTGTCCTTGGATCGTAGTAACTCTCAGCGCCCCACACAGGTGGAGTTCCACAATGTGGCGCTTGGTTTCCTGGCTTCTTGCCCCCTAGCGCAATGTCCCGAGGCTCTCCTGTGCCGCAGCGTGGGTGGGGACTTCCCTCTGCTCAAGGCTGAGTGATGCGCCGCTCCCTGCAGGCCCTGTGTTTCGCTGCCTGCTCTTCAGGAGAGTGTGGTTCGTTTCCAGTTTGGTTATTGTGGGAAATGCTGACATGAACATGGGTGTACAAACATCTCCTTGGGAGCTTATTTTCAATTATTTTGATCATAAAGTCTAGAAATAGAAACACTGGATTTTGTGGTAATTCTATTTTTAGTTTTTTGAGGAATCACTATAACCTTTTCCAAAGTGTCTGTAGCATTTCACAGCCCCACAAACAGCACATTCCCATCTTCCCCATATCCTCACTAACTCTGGTAATTTTTTATTTTTAAGACATGTATTAGTTATCTTCTGGGCAGGGTTAGACCCTCTTGCTTGAGACACACTTAGCGAATCCTTTTGCCCCCTTCTAAAGTGGTTCTGGAAGTCCTCTTCCACAAGCGTCTTCGTGAGGTAGAGTTAGAAGAATCACAGTGAAGGCCCCTGCCGAGCAGGAAGGCAGGCCCATGGGAGCAGCGCGCTGGGCCCTCAGGGACCTGACTTACCGGACTGGCTCTTCCCCAGAGTCAAACTGTCATGAAAAGTAAACCCTGAACTGGCACACCTCTAACAGCACAACTAGACACCAAAGAAAGACTTGCTGAATAGCAAGGGTGATGGGATGCATGTGTCCAAAGTGAGGGAGAGTATTTTGAGGGAGATTAATGGCAGTGTATCTTCCTCCATAATACATCTAAAAAATTTTAAACATTCATATTTTTTATTGCCCCTAGTACTCCAGCCTTCCTTTAATGAAGATAAATGTGGTATATCTTTTAAATTCTTTTACTTTTAATGTAGTTTTATATTAAAATTAAGTTTCAAATAGAGGGGTATGTTAGTCAACTTTTTGTGGTTGTGACAAAATACTTGAGGCAGGTCAGCTTAAAGGAGGGAAGGGTGCATTTTTGTTGCTTTCGGGTCTGCGCTGCAGCAGCTCATTACAGCAGCAGCACGTGGAGGAACATAGCTCTCACCTCATGGCAGCAGAATCAGGGAGAAAAATAGGAAAGGGTCAGGATTCCGTGCCCCCTTCAAGGGTAGGCCCATAGGCCCCGCCTCCTGAGTGAGGCCCCACCTACTGAGGTAGCCACTACCCCACAAGCGTCATGGCAATGGGACTGAGCCTCCCACTGGTGAGCCTTGGGGGCATTTCAGGTCCAGATTCTAAGAAGGGAACAGGGTTGTGTGTAAAAATCTAATGCGACCACCTTTTAATGGGGGTATTTCAACCATTTACATTATTGATGTAGTCGGTTTAAAGCTACCATCATTCTATTTGTTTCAAGTCACTGTTCTTTGATAACTTTATCTTCTTTTTTGATCACATACATACACTGATCTTATAATCTACCTTCAGGCACTATTATAGGGCCACATTTATGTTTGGTTTTAGTTCTCATTATAGGTACTGTGATACCTCTTTCCTTGACAGCCTGGCAATTTTCAACTGGATGCCAGACATTGTGAATCTTACCTCGTTGGGTCCTGGAAGCTTTTATGTGCTTTGTATTTCTAAGATTTGTCTGGGGTGCAGTTAAATGACTTGTACAGCTTAATCTTTTGGGGGTCTTGCTTTTAAACTACTTTAGTCTTGGAGTGATTTCCCACTATTGAGGGGAAAATTAAAAACAATAAAATACCTCTTCTGTGTATCTATCAATTATGAGGGTTTTTTTCATTCATAATTTTTTCACTTTGGGCAACAAGACCACTGCGGGCCTCTGAGCACTGTGGGTCACTATCCTTTCAGGACTCTTTTCCTGGCCTCAGGGAATTATCCATATACATACTTGATTAGTTTTCACTGAAGACCTGGGGCCCACAGAACTCCAAAGGCTTCTCTCTGAACAGTATTCTGTGCCCCAGGACTGGGCCAAGTCTGGCTGTCAGGTTGCCCCCAGATCCCCACTTCTGCCTCTTCCACGAACACAGATCACTGGCTCTGCCTGGGTTACCACTTTGTGCCTCCAGGCACAAGCAGGGAAAATCACAGGCTCACTGATTTGTTGTCTCTCAGGGATCACAGCTTTTTGATGCCCAGTGCACAAGGCCTTGAGAATTGCTATTTCTTATGTTTTTTTTATGGCTTTTTAACAACTATTGGAACTGCTTCGGAGTACTTTAAGCCAGTCAGAATCCTGGAATCTGTATTGGTTAATTTGGAATAGACCTGGATATTACCCAGTGGCTGACATTATTTTTTTTTAGCTGGAATGCAACATTTTTTCAGTGAATATTTGCATCAGAATCTCTGATTAAAAGAGTCAATTCTCCTATGAACCTGGGTATAAACATATTTATTTGAAGTAATGCGTTTTGCTAGAATTAGGTGAATGCATTGGGGGAATCCACAGAAGCTTCATGGGAATCTAGAATGAGTTGGTGAGGCTATAATCTTGGCCAACCGCTCATGATTTTCTTTCTGTCTTGTAGCATGGTTGGTAGCTGCTTTCTTCCCCTTCGGCCATCAGTGTAAATACCCAATTCTGTGGGGACAGAGGACTCAGCTCCTGGTCCTTGCAGGCTGTGCTGCAGGGTACCTGGACCAGTCAGGCAGCTGCTCTGAGCCATGGTTTCTGTGCTGCAGCAAGGCCTCCCTCTCGGGAGAACGTCCATCGCACACACTTGAGTCTGCAGAAGCTGCTTGTGGTCCACGTGGCTGAATTAGGAGTCTTCGCACACAGCCTGTATTTGCAAGACATTTTCTTCTGGAAATCGCAAGGAGAAGATGCTTCTTGGTAAGGGCATTTGGAGTACTGCCAAAGCCTCCAAAGGGTGCCTGAGAGTTCCTGGGATTCTGATGATTATTCCCTCAGCTTCACCTTCTCCCTGCCACTTCTTTACCCTCTCACTGGAAGTTCTGACTGCACTATGGGAAGGCGCCTTCTTCACTCTTCTTTCATAATATATTTATGAAGGGCAGTGAGGAGCCAGGCGAAGGGTAAGGATACTGTAATCAACACATCTTTACTGAGTTCCTGGCTTGGTGCCATGTATTGAGGAGAAACAGACATTTAAGATATCCTTACAAGTCAGAAGGAATTCACTCTTGCTGCCCGCATGAACCATACAATTGCCTGGAGTCTTTTACCCACAAAACTGAACACGGTAACGAACAGCTTTATACCTACAGGTGCTACGGGGGTCAGAAGAAGGGCAGGTGACCTGGGTGAAGGGGCCGGAGAACACGACCGATTGCCAATGATGGCTCTTCCGAAAGAAATCAGAGGTGGCCGTTCCTACTCAGAGAGCTGGGAAGAAGAGGACAAAGCTTCAGGGTGGAGTGGAAGCATGGAGAGGGTCGAGCCAGGATCAGGCCTCAGAACGGAGCTAAGGGCAGCCAAGGCCTGGTGTCTGGTGCCACTGAAGAGCCCAAAGGGCATCACTGTGTGGAGCCACATGGGGACAGTTAACCCTGCATGCTCCCACTTTGCACTTCAGAGCTAGATCTCAGTGTTCCACAGCAGCCCTGTGCCAGAGGAGGACACACGACCATTGGCGTTGGACAGAAAGGGAAGCTGAGCCTGGGTCCGAAGCTCTTGCATATTGATGTGAACAGGAGAGAAGAGACCCAAGAGCAAAGCCACAGGGGCTCTGCATGTGCAGCGGGGAGGGGAGCAGGAGCAACCTCTCTGCTGCTGTCCCCAGACCTGGGACTGACCCCACGGGATGAGGGGACCCTGCTCTGGAGCTCACACATGGCCTCACCCGGCCAGGTAAGGGTATCAGCAGAAACTGTCTTTCTGTACATTGGCCCGTGAGGGGGAGCAAGGTAGGAGCCAAGCTCCTTCCAGTTGAAGAAAAAAAGAGGACCCTGTTCTCTTGAGGGGGAAGAGGGAGGAAAAGGAGGGGTGCCCGGGGAAGTCTGTTTTGAAGCCCATTAAAGAGGAAGAGCCAGGAGCCAAGCATCCAATTAACCTGACATCTCTTGCAGCCCAAATATCTGAGGATATAAGAAGGGAATTTAATATGTGGAGGTTTGGGAGAAAAGTGACTAATAGTGGAAAACAGCCCCAGTTTATTTAAAAAATAGGTCAGACCGAGAAAATCCAAGAGACTTTCCCAGCAGTTCCTGTGGAGGAGAAGAGGGAGTGCTATGGGGAGAGGAAAGTGCCATTTTGGTCTGAGGCAGGCTCTGCTGCTGCACCACACACAGCCGGAGGCAGGCACCAGGACACCATGCACCGCTGTGCACCAGGAGCCCTGAGTCCAGCCTCCAGAACCCCAGTAATGAACAATGTCAGGGGTAGCCAAGGTCGCCAAACCTGAAGGCGGTGGAGCCCGCCAGTCCCTGCTCCTCTTTTCTGTGGTGGAGATGCCTAGCTGACTCCACAGAGCTGTGGCTGCATGTGTCCTGTTGATGTCAGAGGGGATGGAGAGGGCAGGTGGCCACAGGACCAGTGTCTGTGGGCTTCAACTGTGAGCTTGCTGTGTGCAGATTTTGGTTTTCACCCCACAGGGCCTGGCCCCTGGATCTGGGAGGGCCTGAGTCTGCCCCATGGTGGTTGACACAGATCAGATACCAAAACTCTGCTCCAAGTCAGCATCCAGACGGCTTCTTTCAGAACATTTTGTCTCTAGACATGTTGTTGGATCGCCCGGAAGGAAGAGTGCCACACCATCCATTTAGGGGCTCAGACATTCCCGTTCCTTCCTGGAGAGTCACAAGTCATTTAGGCAAACTGAAGGCTGAAGACTGTTACAGAGAAGCGCCCCCAGCTAACTGCCCAGCACGCTGCTCCAGACGCCCAGTCTGTGGCGGCAGCAGGACGCGGGCTCTTGCCCTGGGAGGCTGGCTGAGGATAGGTGGCCAGCTCTGCCTGCCCTAGAATGCTGAGGCTGTCAGCCCAGTCCGGGCAGCACACTTGGAGGACCAGACCCTTTGAGCCTTCCCTGGCAGCACCGTGCGCAGGGAGGGTGGGTGTGAGTTTGCCAGGTGGCAGGACCAAGAGAGGGGCCTTCTGGGAAGTGCAGCCTCGAGGGGCTTGGGCTCCAAGGCCACAGGACTGCAAGAATTTCTCTGCCAGGGAGGCCAGGGGATGATAGCATCAGGCTGTGGCCCCTCCGCTTGGGGACGGAGCAGGGTCTAGAGAGCTTCTGTGGCTGAGAAGCCTGCCTCAGTAGGGCCATGAGGATGGCAGTGGGTGATGACATGGAAGCAAGTGGAGGGCTCTGGACACCCATTGCAAGACAGTGACTTATAAAACCTGTAGCGTCTGGACACCTCAGTGCCTTGCCCAAGACTCTGGGGTTCTGGGCCCCACAGTAAGTGGCCATGAGCTAGGGCTGCATCCTTCGTGGGGGGGGCACTTCACACTGGCTTTGTGGGGACTGTCCCCCTCTAAGGTGACAGGAGACACGGTGCCAGAGAGGAGGGTGGGACTTGGCCATCTGTGGCCAGGGTGGGTGAACAAGCCCCATCTGGGAGGTGTGATGGAAGCCACAGGAGAGGCTGATGCCCAGCAGAGCCCCCTGACCTTCCCCAGCTGGAATGGTCCCCACTGGAAAACTGTCCCATCTGAAGACGGTGCCAGAGGAGCCAGCTCTGCATGCAGCCATCCATGCAGGGTCGCAGCTTGCACTGCCTCAGCAGTGAACTCGGAGCAACGAGGTGGGTGGTGCCAGGGGCGCTGGTGTTGGGCTTGGTATGAGGGTGCGTGAGGTGGGGAGGTCAAGGCAGCTGGGGAGACAAGGGACGGTCCTGGCAGAGCAGTCCCTGAGTCCCACCCATGGAAGCCCTTTTTTCCCCCTGCAGGTTCTCTGAGCCAGACAGCAGCAATTCAGGTTAGGAAAAACTCTCTTGACATTTAGAGAACAGAGCAGGATTTGGCTCCTCTGGTGGAGCCTCTTGTTCTCGGGAAAATGTTTTAAGGCTTGGGCTGGTGCCAGTTGGAGCCATTTATATCCAAAGGGCTTGGGTTCGCGCCAGCTGCTTGGTGTAGAAAGCCAGCTCCTCCCTACCCTCTGCAGCCCCCGCTTCCTGTGCCCACCACCCCTTCGCTGTTCTTCCTCGAAGTCTCTTTCTCCCCTCCCCCAGGACACCTCTTCTGCTGCCTCAGAAGCTTGCAGCTCCAGCTCCACCTCCAGCTCCCTCCTGTGACCCTTTCCTTGTGTGGTCTCAGATTCTCCATCGTGGCCTGGGGCCTATGTCTGCCCCCTCTTATGCTCAGCCTCCTTGGGCCTGCCTGCCTGCCTGCCTGTGCCTGTCTCCGCTGGAGCAGTTTCTTCTGGTCAGTCCTGACCACAGCCTCTCCCTGCCCTGGGCCCAGGCCCACCTTGCTACTGTTTCTGAGCATAGCCTGGCTCCTGGCAGAGGCTTACTTAAGCCTGGTTGGTCAGAACTGAGTTGTCTGTAGCATCAGTGCTAAGAGCGCAGGCTTTGTCGTCAAACAGATATTGGTTTACATCCTGGCTCTGTTACTTGCTAGCTCTGGGCTCTGGCAAATGACTAAAGTGTTTTTAAGCTTTAGTTTTCTCAGCTGGAATTTTCAGCACCTTGTAGAGCTAGTATGAAGATTTCACGAGATGTTTATAGCCGATAGCACTGGGGTCTCATCTGGTGTGGGGCCTCCTCATCCTCATCCCTTTCAGGAGGAGGTGGGTGGTGTCCAGATGCTCTTCCGGATCCCCCACCCTGCCTGGCGAAACCCTGTCTGTCCCATGAGGACCAACTCAATGCCTCCACCCCCAACCCCTTCCTCCTGGTCTCTGTGCCTTTCTCTGGCCTCGGTGTCCAGTGGGGCCTGGGCCTGTGCCCCAATGGGATGGGAAGACTAGGAGGAAACTGTGCTGAAGAGGCCTCAGAAAGGCCAGCCCGAGGATGGGTCCTGTTTGAAGAGTCCCGGTAGTAGGCAGCACTGAGAGTAGAACACAAAGTCAAAAAATCCTGACAACGGGCAGTGACTCTCCACAGACCAGGACACAGACTGCAAGAGGAGGCTTGCATCTGAGCCCTCATGGGAGGAGGGGAGAGGAAAGTGAGGCAGGGCCCTTCCCCTGAGCTGGGCCACCGGCACCTGGGTAGGGCCAGGGTGGAGGTGATGTACAGAAGGCAGGTGTGGCCAGGGCTGCGGGATGGCAGCACCCAGTCCTATCCTGCAGGGCTGGGAGCAGGGGCGAAGTGTCCAGGAAGGGATGCTCGGGCTTTGGCAGCCGCGGCCACCCTGGGCCTGTTACTCGGGAGCCCTTGCCATCCATCCCTTGTCCCTGCATGTGGCTTCCAATCAGAGCACCAGCCTCCATTTCTCTCCAGAGGTCTGGGGCTACGTTTCCTTTGCTTTTCAATATTATTATTTTTCGCTATTAACAAAAATGGTGTGTGTTAGTGGCATATATTGTAGAAAATCCAAACCAACACAAACAGGGAAGAATTAACTCTTGATGACCCCATGTCCTATGGCAGTCACTGCCAATTCTGGTGCCTTCCTGGTCTCCTTGTGTGCAGTCTTCAGGGATGCATGGGGTCACTGGCCTCTGGCCACCGGGCATTCCTCTGCGCCCACTGAATGCCTGCTGCAGTGGTGCACGGACAGGCCCTCATTTTCACAGCACAGTCACACTGTGCATTTTTGACCTGCTTGTGCCCTTCAGCCAACACTTCACTGCACTTGTATGTTTGTGTTATTGAAGGCTCTTTGCATAGTCTCTTTGATGGCTGCGTAGCATTCTTCGGTACGGATGGGTCACCGCTGTTTGGATCATTTTGGTTTCTGGAACACCGAAGCTGACTCTCGCTTTTCCGGTGATGAGCAGCACCATCATGGACGCTTGCACTACTTATTTACGATGTCTACAGTTCTCTCCCGTGATAAATTAAAAATCACAATCATGGGTTAAATCATTTGTGCTTTTAACACTTTTAAGGCATCTTATCAGGCTCCCTTCAAAAACTTTTGACCTATTTACATTTCCACAGGAAGCTTATACAAGCACCTGTTTTTCTGAAAACCTTACAAATACAGAGGTTTGTACTGTAGTTTGGGAGGAGGAAATAAGTTTTTTATTTTGAATTTACCTGGCTTCTAGTGGGGTTAAGCGTTTTCATTGCATGCTAATTTTCCTTTTGCATTTACTCTTGGTCCACATTAAGTGAGGGCTCGTCTCTTTCTTCTTGATTTGTAAAGGCTCCCTCCCTGTGACAGACATTAACTTTTGTCTGCTGTGTGTGTCAGGAGATACTTCTCCATTTGTCATTTGCCTTTCTATTTTTTTATGGTATTTATTGACTGGAACTGCTTTAATATTTGCTTGCTAGACACCTTTTCTTATAAGACTCAATGACATTTCAAACTCCACATGTCCAAATTGAATTCATTATTTCCCCCACCCCAACCTGCTCTTCCTGCTGACTTGCTTATTTCTGTTAATGTCACCACTATATTCCTACTCACCCAGGCTTGAAATGTGGAAGTCATCTTTGATTCCAGCTTCTCTCTTCCCCCATATTCTGTCAGCTGCCAACTCCTATAAATTCTATTCCTGCACTTCTCTGGCAGGCAGCCCTTCCAATACCCCAGTAGCTCTCATTCTCATTATTTTTTGACTGGACTTTGAAAATAGCCTCCTCAGACCACTCCTGGCCTCCCTAACCCCAGCACCTCTGCTCTCCTTCCTTGCCCTCACCTGCACAAAGCTGCAGTGTTCATCTTCCAAGGGCAGCGCTCAGGCACAGAACTCCCTGGTTACAGATGCCGACAGCTCCCTACTGGGTGGGCATTTAATCACCACCTCTTAGCCTGACCACAGCTTCCTTTCAACCCGATCCTCCATCCTCCACCACCACAGCCATGCTGCTCCCCAGCAAGCTAACACTTTCCCACTGCTTCTCACCTTTTTGCTGAAATCAGCTCTTCCTCTTCGAATTCCGTCCCAGCATCTCCCGATTCCAAAAGCCATTCTACAGTCTCCCCACCTTACCCTGCTGCCAGTTATCCCAGGACTTCCTGACTCCAAGCTGAAGTAAATTTCTCTTTCCTATCCCCTGACAAGTCTCTTGAACTTCTCTTGTAGAACACACCTTATTCCAGCTTCCAGTGGAGCCCTTAGGGTTAGGGTCTAGAAAGCAGCCCTCAGAGGGCGTGGCTCCCACATGTCTCTTCCCACTGCCCCTGCTCTGGCAGGTGCTCCGTAGGTGCTGGTGGAATTGAAAGCAGTGCCTCAGGTGGCTGAATGCCCTGGATCAGAGGCCGCTGCTATTTTTCACCTCCTTGCAGCCTTTTGGAAGAGGATGCGACTTCCTCTTCAGCCCATGGGTAGAATACGATTCGCTCTGCCAGAGGCTGATGGAGGCCAGCAGCGTTGGCCAGAAAGGACTGGCCCACAGTCACCTCTTTGTCCATGACCTGTGGCTCCTGAAGTCAGTGCCCCCACTCCAAATCCATTCATCTTTTAGTCTTCTACCAAGGGTGGCACATAGTAGACACTTTGTAAATTGGCTACAGGGCAAAGTGACCCAGGAGCCTCATGGGAAGGGGACGTAGGAGTCAGAGTTGAATGATAGCTCGGGGTGCTGTGGCCCTGTGACTGACCACGCACAGTGCCTGGACCAGCTCAGAGATTTTCCCTCCTAATGTATTTAATAGTCAGTATTGGGGTCAGCTGCATACACAGAGCCTTCTTCAGCGCTAGAGGTGACTCTGCAGCCCGCACGGGAGTGTGCAATTGACACAGTCTATTTTTAGCCTCTCAGAGACCGTGACCAGCATCCCAGAGCCGAGGTGGGCACACCTGCTGCATTCTAATGAGGCAGCCCTGCTCGCCTCTGCCAGCCAGCCCAGTGCTTGCCAACCTGAAGTCTGATCTGCAGAAGTAGGAAGTCTGCTCATTTCCCAGAGGTGGTAACCTACATACACCAGGGAGGCGGGACCATCACACCCCACTTGCCCCTCCCCGAAACACTGGGCCCTTGGGGGCTGTGCCCTGGCATGCAGGAAGGGTTGGAACCATTGGATTTCTCTATCTGCTCTGTCCTAGGGTCCCATTGTCTTTGTAGTAAGTCTGACCTGACCCAGCTCACGGGTAAGAAAATTGAGATACAGAGCAGGGGTGTGGTTTGTGTGATTAGAACAATAGTAATAATAATAGCAAGTCCAATGAAACGCTTACTATGTGCCAGGCAGAGTTCTAAAGTTTCTACGCTGATAAGTTCATCCAAATCTCTTGACGATTCTCCCAGGCAGCTTTTATTATGCTAATTTACAGAGGAGGAAAATGAGGCATGGTGGTGACAAGTGACTTCCCCAAGTCACATAGCTGGTGAGCAGTGGAGCTGTGTCTCAGAGCCAGGCCACAGGTCCTGGCATTTGAGCCCTCAGTGGTCACTGTTATCCACTCTCAATATCTGCTTTTAACTTTATAAGAGCCAGGGTAGGATCCTGGAGCCCTGATTCTCAGCTCCTGAATAAGCCTGGCTTTCTCTCTCTCTCTCTCTGTTTCTCTCTGCCTGTCTCTGTCTCTCAGTCTCTCTGTCTCTGTCTCTCTCCCCCGTCCCATTCCCTCTCCCTCTCTTGATGGGATCTAACTCAGGGACTTTTGCTTGCCAGGCAAGTGCACTGCCTCTGAACTGCATGGGGTTGGTGTTGAGCCTTGCCTACTGGGTCTCTTGGAGGCCAGGGAGAGGAAGTGCTCTGCAGTCTTGTCTGAGCTTCCCTCCAACCTCGAGGAGCTCCCCAGCTGTGTCTTCTCTCTCCGCTCAGCCTGCAGGATGTGGGCCCCAGACAGTGATGGGCAGAAGCAGCAGGGAGCTGGGCTAGGAAGTATTAAAGAGTGTCGAGAGTGGGCTTGCCCCCTAATATCCTGCTGTCTCCCACATGCGAGCCCTCAAGGGAAGAACCACACCCAAGACCACAGCAGCCTCAAGGCCCAGAAGAGCCCTTCTGGAGTCTGCACTCTTAGCCACTGCTTGTGCTGCACATCTTTTTGTTGAGGGTTTTCCATTTCTCTCTACAGGAAAATGCTGTCTTCCCCCATTTAACAGCTATGGAAACTGAGGCCTAGATCAGCGGGGGTCACCCAGCTCCTAAGAGCCCCTAGGCTCAGTCTGGTCTGGTTGGCTCATCAGCAGCAGGGCACCTCCCTGCCATTCTTAGCCATCAGTCTGACTGCCAGGAAGTTGGGCAAAGTCGCTGACCCCTCGGAGGGCTGCTGCTGTGGCTGGCTGGGTTGGGGGGTGGTGAGAGGGAGGGGAGAGAGACCCTGGAGGCTGGGGCCTCCTGCTCTGCTGATCCCAGGCCCTTTTGCCCCCTGCAGGTGAGCAGCGCCCCCTCCCAGACCCCTCAGCCTGTCGTCCCACCCAAGCCTGTGCAATGTGTCCATCATGTGTCTACTCAACCCAGCTGCCCCGGCCGGGGCAAGATGTCCAAGCTGCTGAACCCAGAGGAGATGACGTCGAGAGATTATTACTTTGACTCCTACGCTCACTTTGGGATCCATGAGGTAAAACACCAGTGGGTGGGACAAATGGCGCACACAGAAGCTGGGTGTGGTGGTGCATGTCTGTAATCCTCACACTCTGGCAGGCTAAAGCAGGAGGATCGAAAGTTCCAGCCTGGACAACTTGGTGAAACCTTGTCTCAAAAGAAAAATTAAAAAAGACTAGGGATGCAGCTCAGTACGAAGGACCTGGGTTCAATCCCTAGTACTGAACAAAACAGAGGCAACAGAGTATATTCAACATTGTATATTCAGATGTATGGCACACTGTCCCATGGTAAAGTGGATTCTCCCAGTGTCCTGGGCTTCTGGCCCCCTCTGTCCTGTGTGCCCTTCTGGCAGGGTGAGGGCTGAGCAGGTCAAGTGTGTATCCATGTGTTCTGCCCCCGGAAGGGGAGCACAGGCATGTGGGTATTACTTGTTTTACCTTACAGTCCCATGTCTGTCCCCAGCAACAAGCCAAGGATATCCAGTGAGGACTGAATGGTGCTGGCCCTTGCACAGGTCTCAAGTGCTTGCACCCCGAGTTCTGGGGCTGAAAGGACCCTCTTGGAGGTCATGATGTCTCTCCATAGGCCAGTGAGAACCTCCAGGATCAGAGAAGCAGGAGGATCGATCCCTTAACCTGGCCCCAGGCTGACACCCTGGTTAAGTCTCCAGAAGTTCTTAGGTCTAAATGCCTGGAACATGTATGCTAGGCATGGAACGGAACGGAGCCTCCTGACGAGAGGCTGCTCAGCTAGAGGGGACATATGGCACCCACACCCTGCACCCCATTATCCTCTCCATCATGCTCCCAAGCCACCCAAACAACTAACACTTACTATTCACCAAGTGCCAGGAGCGCATTATATGTATCATGTCATTTAATCCTATTCACCTATAGAGAAAATATTTCTGTGATCCCCTTACTATATGAAGAAAACATTGAAAAAGGAAAACATTTGCTTGCTGTGTAACAGCATTTTCAAGACAAGTCTCCATGCTCTCTTCCATTTAGACACCGCAGTAAGCTTTGCCTGCTTCCAGTGTGGCACTGCATTCCTGGCAGGGTATTTTGATAACAGTAGCCTTCATTTGTTAAGTAGAGTACATACCGAATGCTGGCTGTTGTTGCAAACATTATGTACTATTGACTCATTTGTTCTTCATGTTAGCACTTCAAGTTAGCATTATTGTTTGTCCCATTTTACAGAGAGTTTGGGTTCTCAACACTCAGATGACTCCTCATTATTTGTGATATTTCTTTGCACAGAGCTTAGCTAGTGAGCACAGAACTAAAACTTTAAATTCACATTTTGGCCCCAAGGACTTTATTCCTAAGCACCATGCAACAGAGCCTTGAAAATAACCTTCCTTCCTCCCTTCCTAGCCCAGCCTCATGGAATCATTTGTTTCTATAGCCCCATTTGGAGGTAGAGGGTGGAGGAGCCCTCAGTTGCTTCTGGAATAGAGTTCAGCCTCATCTGCTCCAGGAAAGCTCAAACTTTGGTGAGCCTACCTTGGGCACCACCCTCCGTATCTAAGCACTCGCTGGGACCTGCAGGGCCTGGGGCAGGGGACAGAGCTCAGTTACAAGGCCCTCTCCCAGGAGGGTAGCTGATATCATGTGCACCTTGCTTCATTCTGCAACCTCTTGAGGTGAGGATGGGGGTGCATGAGGACCTACCCTAGGCCTGTGTGAGGCTCTGGGAGGGAGAAGGCATTCTTTCAAAAGCTTTCTATCCTCACGACCCTATTCCTACTTCAAGGACATGTCCATGGGAGAAGTTCTAAATGGCTTGTTGCTCAAGGAACCCACTTCCAGGCAGATTCCTGGAAGAGAGATTTGGGACCCCAAACATCTCCCCTAAGGGCTCCTGAAATCCCCCATTGGAAAGAACCAACTATGACATGCACCTCATAAGCCTCCCTCTGAATCCTGCCCCTGAATATGTTTTCCTGGGCTATTTTAATCTCTGAATTTCTTCAAGTTTTGGAGTTCCAGCCTGGGACCCAGTGCTTGGCATGCTATCTGCTTTGCAAAAGTATGTTGATATGGCTGCTAATCCAGCCTCTCAGGGGACACCTGGTCAGCACAGGACACCAGAAGCGTGTGTGGACACCAAGGGTCATCAATTACCAGGCCAGGTTCCCTCAGTTTTGCAAGAAAATAAAACTTGAGCATAAAGATATATAAACATAGTGCAAATGGAACAGCACACTAAAGGATGGGCAGATCATGGTGTCCTGAGAAAATTAGAACCTTCCGAATGGGAAGTACTTCTGTGCATCTAATTTAAATCCCTTCTGCTGCTGCTCTAGGCCATTCTGTAGCCTGCTGCTAGGGAAATGCATGGGTCCTTTGATACAGGGATGGCTAAGCAGCCTTCCGTCTCCCCTAAGACACCCCTCCACTCTGTTTTCAGTCTCCAGGATCATCTGGCATGAAAGGGTGGGGGCACATGGATGACATGGATCTGTGTAGAGCAAGGGTTCTCTCATGTCCTGATATCAAGCATCAGGGATCTGATTGTGCTAGACAGCTGGCAGCAAAGCCTTCCCTCCACGGTCTACATAGGGCTTGATTTTCCCATCCAGGGAAAGTGGCCTCTTGGCCATCCTCTCCTAGGGGTGATGGGGCAGCACTACCAGCTGGTGATTAACAGTGCTCAGGGTGTGTTGTGCAAACATGGGATGATGGAATGGCTGGAGTAGTCTATATACAAACAATGGATGCCCACAAGGCAATACTGGGCACTTTTTTTTTGAGACAGGGTCTCACTATGTAGCTGAGACTGACCTAGAATTCACTCTGTAGCCCAGGCTGGTCTCAAACCCACAGCAATCCTCCTGCCTCAGCCTCCTGAGTGCTGGGATTACAGGCGTGTGCCACCACACCCTGCTGCAATACTGGACAATTCTGCTTGTCCCATCCGCCAGCCCCTTCTGAAACGGTCTGCACCTAGCCTCTGGAGGTCAGAGCCCAGTGAGAGGAAGTCAGTGGCCTTCCCAACCCAGACCTCTATGAAGAGAATGAAATCCAGAACTGGAGCAGAGGTGGCAGAGGTGTGCGTCCTGGGGCTTTCACCTCCAGATCAAGGACAGCTCCATTACCTCCCAGAGCTCAGCTCCGCTTCTTAGCCACTCTGGGTGTTGACACTGCCCTTGAAGGCTTGCCTGGAGCAGAGTCCCAGCCAGTGTGGCTGTGCTCCCAGCGCTCAGCCTGGGCACCCTCCCTGTGGCTGGCCAGCTCCCTCCTTTTGACAATCTTGCTGCAGGTTCTATTGAAACAGCATCTCCGGGGACTCTTCCCAGCAATTAATGGATGAACTGTCCTGAGTTCAGTGGGTTGGAAAACTGGGAGGCAAAGTCATCCCAGCAGGAGCTGGGACTGTTTTCAATAGGTTGGCACCTTCTCACCTGCAGTGTCTCGTAACCTCTGGACTATGGGAATGGCTGAAGTGTGGCGCAGGAGGGAAGAGAACTTTGCTTTGCACAGAGTAGGTAGGGGATGCCTTGCAGTCACCACCGTATCCTCCCAACATTTACAGGGGCCAAGGAAGTGGCAGAAATCAGCTAGTTAGGGTAGGGCAAGTGGGGTGCTCCTGATTAGCAGCAGCAGTATCTCCAGAGGTATTCGCCCAGCCGAGAGAGGCAGCTAGAACCTTTAATTCTGGCTGTGATGGGACATCTCTGACACTTTTATCCTCACAGTGCACCCTCAATGTACAACTGGCCTGACATGAACAACTTGGGTTACAACCAGAATTTTAGTTTTTAACTTACGAACAAAGTCTTGATTTACAACCCAAATACTGGCTGCTCATGCTTCCAGATGGTCTCAGATACAGATTTAGCCCTTGAAGAGCTCTGGAAGGAACATGACAGCATTCTTTCCTGTGTGGGGTTAACTGAGAAATCCTGGGCCAGTGTCTCTCTAAGGACACTGAGATCTTCCTGTACACAGAAAGGGGACTTTGAAGGCTGTATAGAAGAGCCTGAGCCTTCAGTTGATCAACTTGACTTACAACCGGCCCTTGGAAATGAATTGAGGTTGTAAGTCAAGGGTCCTTCTTACTCCAGAGCACTTTCTTGCATGGACAAAGAAAAGAGTTGTAGTTATCAGAAAGATCCAGAGCTGACACTTTTGAGAAATGTAGAGCATTTAAAATCATCAATAACCATATGAAGTAGGTGCTGTTATGACTGCATTGTCCAGGTGAAGAAACTGAGGCACAGAAGATAAATGAGGTCCCTGGACGTGTGACTCGACTGCAGGGATCCTCACTCCAGCACCCATGTGCCAAGTTGCACCCTGCATAGACTGTCTTCCTGTTTGCTGAGCACTTTCATGCACTGTGCTCTGTGCCAGGCCCAGGGATCCCATCTGCAGTGTGTGCTGTTGGGTCTCCAAGGTCTCCTGGGGAAGAGAGGCTTGAGCTCCCTCTGAAAGTTTCTAAAGCTGGAAGTGAACATGGTCAAACCCCTGCTGTATTTGACTTCTGCTGACACAAAAGATACCAACCCTGGGGCAGAAGAGGAAGGAGCAGCTTGGCTTCAGAAGGGTTACTGCTTCCTTTCCACCCTTAGTATCTTACCGGAATCTGCCCTGTGATCCACCTTGACTGAGAGAAAGTGAGCTCTGGGCTGCGTTGTTTGGCCTGGGAGACACGCAGGTGTGCAGAGCTTCAGAACATGAGAATGAAGCAAGGCCCGCAGAGGTAAAGGGGGCAAAAGAGAAATTTCCAATCACAGGCAAGCATCTTTAACACTGTCCTCCTGGTGGCTGACAGCAAACACACAACAAAATCAATAAAGACTGGAGAATTTAAACAGTACGAGCAGCTTGACCCAATAGGTTGCATGGCAACCTTGAAGTACAGAGGATATGTGGAAGCTTTCACTGGGGGTTTGTGGATCAGTCACAGAGCAAATCTCGGTCAACTTCAAAGGATGAGATCACGAAGAGTAGGCTTTGTCTGTCCTGGTCAGAATGAATGAAATTGGAAGCCAAAAAGCAGTGTTATCAAGAAAAGCACTAAATAATGGGAATTAGGCAGCACTCTTCATAATCCAGGGAATAAAATGCAAGAGAAAACGTTTTAAAATAGATGATGATAAAACATAACATGTATTTTTATGTGCTGCAGCTAAAGTAATCTTTAGAGGGAAATTCATAGCTTTGGATGCTGATATTAGAAAAAAAGAAAGCTATACAATCAATGATAAAGCTTCTTCAGTCTACAGAAAGGACAGGTCAGACTCAAGAAATTGAATAAACCTGGGAGCCAACATGAATGAAAGAGGAATCAAACAACAGATAAACACAATGTCAAAAGTTAATTTTCAAAAAAGATTAACTGAATAGAACTCACATAGAGTGAAAAATATCAGAGAATACACAGATTATATCAAAAATGAAAAAAAAAGTTTTGCCACCACAAAGGAATGATCAAGTACCTCTTCTTAATTTGTACTCTTAGCCTTATCAAATCTCAGTCTTGAATGAAGAATCAGCATTTCTTTAAAATGTCATGGATGGAGATAACAGTGAGAGATTATGCAGCTCTTCAGCGGGAAATGAGAGGAAGTTATGGCTCATAAATTTGACATGTTAGATGAAATGGACAAATTCATTGGGAAAACAGATTTTCAAGATAGACATAGAAAGCTAAAATAGCCTTTTACCAATTAAATAAATTGAATTAATAACTTCCACCAAAAAGAAGCATACACTAGGATATATGGCTTTACTACTGAATCAAATACTGATAGGAGAAAATACCAATGTCAAAAACTTTCCGAAACAAATGCACTAAGGGGAGAACAAGTTATGATCCGAGCCCAAGTGACTTTCTTTACCAGAGAGTGTAAGAATGTCCCTTATACCAATAACTGCAACAAAACACTGTCAACTAAAACCAAAGAATATTTTAAAAGGATAACACTGCACAGTGAAGTGCTAGCTCAACCAGAAAATGAATCAGGTGGGCCCAACACATTAACAGAATAAAGGAGAAAAGCTATATATGATCTCAATAAATGTAGAAATCATATGTGGCAAAATTAAATACCAATGCATGACAAAAGCTCTCAGTTAAAAATAGAAGGAATCTTCTTCAGCCTGATAAAAGACATTTACGGAAAGCCTGCTGCTAAAATTATACTTAATGGGGACATGTCAGGCATTGGAACAAAGGAAGGATGTCTATCTTCAGCAATCCTGTTCTACATTTTGCTAGCAGTCCTTCCCAGTGCATTAAGACAAGAGGAAAGAACAAAACACAAAAGAAAAAAAAAATTAAAAATACACTTAGAAAATCAAAGAAGGTGTCAGAAAATGGAAAGATAGCCCCTGTTTCTTGATAGGCAAAATCAAATGCTGTCCAAATGCCACACAGATTTAACACAATCCTGACAATCCCAATCAAAATACCAATAGCGATCCTCACATAACTAGAGAAAGCAATCCTAAAAGTCATACAGAAGAAAAAGAGACCCAGAATAGCAAAAAACAATCCTGAGTAATAAGAGTAAAGAGGGAGGCATTGCAATCCTGGATTTGAAGTTATATTACAAAGCTACAGTGATAAAAACAGCATGGTACTAGTACAAAAGCAGACATGAAGATCAATGGAACAGAATCAAAGAAGCAGAAATAACTCCAAACACATTTACTATGTGATCTTTGACAAATGGGCCAAAAACATACAGCCTCTTGAATAAATAGGACTGGGAAAACTGGCTATCCACTGCAAAAGATTCAATCTAGACCCATATCTGTCACTAAATTAAAATAAAAATGGATCAAAGAACTAAATGTCAAACCAGGAACACTTAAGCTTCTGGAAGATAAAATAGGTAAAACTCTTGATGTCCTAGGCATAGACAAGGACTTTCTGAGCAGAACCCTGGTTGCACAGGAAATAATGCCAAAAATCAACAAATGGGATCTCATCAAATTAAAAAGCAAAGGAAGCAGAGCCAAAAGACAGTCTATACAATGAGAAAGAGAAAATTTTGCCAGCTATTCCTCAGAGGACTAATATCTGCAAAGAACTCAAAAAAATTAGATGCCCCAAAGTAAAAGACCCAATCAGAAATGGGCAAGTGAAATGAATAGATGCTTCACAGAGAAAGTACAAGTGGCCGATAAATACATGAAGAAATGCTCAGCATCATGGCCATTAGAGAAATGCAAATTAAAACAGCACTGAGATTCCATCCACTCCAGAAAGAGTGGCTGTCATCAAGAAGTCAAATAACAACAACTACCAGTGAGGTGCAGGGGAGAAGGAGCCTTTCTTCATTGTTGGAGGGGTGTAAACTAGTACAAGCACCATGGAGACTGGTATGGAGCCTCCTCAAAAAACTAAAACTGGAAATCCCATTTGACCCAGATGCTCCCCTTTACGTATTTCTTCTCAAAGAGTTAAAGACGTCTTGCTACAGTGGTACCTGTATACCCACGTACATGGCAGCGCCACTCACAATAGCTAATGCCACGGCCCGCATCGCCGAAGGGCCCACAGAGAAACAAAGGTAGAAGATGAAGAAAAGACAAAGAGAACTAAGAGGGGGGTGAGGGGGCTCTTCCTCCTGATGGGAGGAAAAACCCATTGCATTTATTTACAGTGCTAGAGATAGAGGAAGTGCAGGAGGAGGTGGAAGGGGCTGGTCTGTAACGGGAGCCAGGGGAGCAGGTAAGGTCTGCAGGACATCATGCTTGGTGGTTCTCTGGAGAATGGGTGGACAGACAGTCCTCTTCTTGGCCAGGTCTTGCTCCTCCAAATCCTCTTGTTGCCTGTTGTCCTCCCCTGGGGCCGGCCTCATCCAGGAAGGGAAGTGAACAAGATGTGTGTTCCTTGTTCCACACGGGGCCCTGCCTCATCCTGGGAAGAGGCGAGGTAGGCCTGGCCATGGTGATTTACTTTACAGTGCTCCTAGCAAGCTAAATCTCAGCAGCAGCCTGGATGTTCATCAACAGAGGAATGGAGAAAGAATGTATTTACACACAGTGGAGCACTGCTCTGCCATGAAGAAGGGTACACTTGAGCCATTTGTAGGAACGTGGATGCACCTTGAGACCCTGATATTAAGTTAAATAGATCAGACACACAAGCTTACATACCTCAGTTTCTCTTATATGAGCACCCAAATTATAAAGAGCAAAATAAAATATAGATAACAAGAAGTAGAGAGATCTTTCTCGAATGGGAAGGAGATTGAGAGATGGAGGGAAGGGAAGGAAAAGGGATAAAAAAAGGAATTAAGATGTGCTATGTAGGGCCGGGGTTTCAGCTCAGTGGTTCTGCTGCCTGCCTCACAAGCGCAAGGACCCAAGTTTGATCCCCAGTACTAAAAAAAACAACAGAAAAAGATGTGTTATGCACATGTACCAGCTCCACACAAGGAATGTAAACATTATGTACTGCAAACATGCACTAATAAAAATAAAATTCAGGTAGAAAAAATTAAAAAAATACAGATAGAAAAAATAAAGTTGACTTTGTAAGTCACAAGATTTTAGATAGAAAAATAAAAAAGTCTACAAAAAACCCAGAAAATTCTATCATCATTAATGTGTGAAGGGAGCAATATTGTAAAATACAAGTCAGCAGGGAATAATATTTTTAAATGTCATATGCATAGTAAATTTAATGAAGGGAATTTATAAAACATTTTGGAGAGAAATTAAAGAAGACCTAAGTAAACAGAAATTTATATCATGTTCTTAGCTTGTAAAACTCAATTTTTCTAGAACGTGAGTTCTCCTCAAATTTATTGACAGATTCAATGCAATTCCAATGAATATCCCCAGGTATTATTCTGAGTGAATAAACTGATTCTAAAGTTTGTATGGAAATGTAGAGGACCTGGACAAAACAAAACAATCTTTTTTAAAAAAAAATTTTATTGGTACATTTTAGGTATACAACATAATGACATTCATCATCGGAGATCTTTACCTTTACATGATGCATTTTGATTCTTATTTTCCCTACTTCCCCTGCCCTCCCTTCTACCCCTCTCTATTTACAAAGACTTTATTTCCATTTTTTTCATTTTCTCATATTAATTCCATTCCCTTCTTTCCTTTCCTCTATCATATAAGAAATAAGCTGGAAGACTTTCAGTCCTTCATTTCAAAGTTAACATAAACCTACAAGCAATCCCATCAGGGTAAAATTGGTATATCAGTTTCCACAAATGGAGTCAACTGGTTGTACCAAAGGTGTCAAGGTAATTCAGTGAGGGCTGAATATCAACAGATAGTGCCTGAATTATTTCTTTGTATAACAGCAGCAACAACAACAACAAAAAATGGACTTCCTGACTTGCACTGACACATGAAACACGAGGTGACCCGGAGGTCCAAAGGTGCAAGTTGTAACTGTAAGGAGGCTCTCCCATGACCTTGGGGCGGATTCCACAGGGAAAAAAATACTGATCATCAGTGAACAAAAGAAACCCTGAAAAATCGGTATACACCAAAGTTAAAAACGAATTCAAACTATATTAAGAAAAAGGAAACAGGTTAGGAGAAAATATTCAATATATTTTGTTTAGCTAGCAAAAAGGGCTTGTTTCTAGCATGTGTCAACTCCTACAGTTCAATAAGTACAAAGCAAACTGCTAAGGGAAAGGTAAGAGAGGACTGAACACATGCCACAGAAGAGATCATCTGAAGAGCCAGCACGCACACGCAAGTAGGGCCACGTTAATACCGCCTCCGAAGGCCACCGTCTGTGCCGAGCCCCTCGTCCACGTCCATCTGAATGGCCACCGAGAGAAACAGTAAGTCCGAGTCCCTGGGACATGGAACAACGCGAACTCAGTACTGAGGGGATATTAAATGGAGTAACTATTTGGGGGGAAAATGGCAATTTAGGAAGCTAAACAGACTTCTACCTTAGGAGCCATAAAATTCAGTTGAAGGTGCGGAAGCACACACAGCAGAAATAGGCATCCCCCGATACTCACGCTCGTCATGATAGCAGGATGCCGGAAGCATTCCCGAATATTCTTGAAGAGACGGGAGGGAGAGAGGGAAGAAAAGGATCATAAAATAATTCGGATGTGTGTTGTGCACATGCCGATTCCGCACAATGAACGCAATCATTACGCACTGCAAATAGGTGCTGATAAAAATAAAATTTTTAAAAAGTGAAAAAGGAAATTGTGGTAAATTCATAAAAAACCGAACATTTTATCAACAGCAAGAAAAACCAAAAAGAGCGAAGTCTGGGTACACGGCATAATGGGAATGGGACTCAGAAACTTCACGCGGAAGAAACTCGGAAGGAATTTACACCAGCGTCAGCGCCGCTCGCTGTGGGGCCAGGGGCAGAACTGACTGCGCGCGCTCCGGGGCGCCTGGGCGGGGCTC
>NW_022900931.1:28339338-28349096 GCF_012274545.1 Fukomys damarensis | reverse complement strand
AGCCAGGCTGCAGTCGAGCGCGCGTCCACAGCGACGTCTGCCCCTGCCCTCGGGTGCTGCCTGGCGTCTCCTGGACTCGCTGTGTGTGTGACTGTGGTCCCGGGCGTCACCGGTGAGTCGGTGTCCCGATGACAGAATCAGCTACGGATACTCTCAGTGCTACTCGCAATGCGAATGCGTGGTTCCGCTTAAAATCTGTGCTTTCACTGTGTGAAAAACCATGATCCGAGGTCAATTCTTTTAAAACTCAGCCCACTGCCGCGATGATGAGTTGGCCGGACGCGTCTGCTGATGCCTTGAACCGCCAGAAATCCCTGCCTCACATGTTAACCACGTTCTCGTGGACCTAGAGGTGAACTTCTCAGGTTATCTGAGCCTCTTACTACGAAGCACTTAATTCTGGGTAGAAAAACGAACAAAACACAAAACCCATGGAAAGTCTCTGTAAAAAACCTGTTAAATGACGATGGTGGAAGTTCTGCTTCCGGTCTGATTTAAATCTCTTGTGCTGTGTTGAAATGACCTTCCCTTCCGTTCTCTGCTAAGTTGGAGCTTCCCTGGGTCTGGACATGAGTGTCTCTTCTGGTGGTGGCCAAGCCAAACTGTCTTTCTGTTTTTTTGTTTTTCTTCCAGTATTGGGGATCGAACTCAGGACCTTGTGTTTGGGGCAGGCGCCATGCCATTGAGCTACATCCCCCGGCCGTTGGGCAGGATTTTAAAGGTGGCTTTGGGAGGCAGTGGTGGCCCCCTACAGTGCTCCTCTGTGGCTTTGCCCTGTCATACTATTGTGGTTCTTAGTTTCCAGGGCCTCAACGCTGAGCACCCCAGGTACCTTGGAGTCTCAAAACACGTTGACTGTTGTTTTCTTTCCTCCCGCTGCAGGAAATGCTCAAGGATGAGGTGCGCACACTCACCTACCGGAACTCCATGTACCACAACAAGCATGTCTTCAAGGACAAAGTGGTGCTGGACGTGGGCAGTGGGACTGGGATCCTGTCCATGTTTGCTGCCAAAGCAGGGGCCAAGAAGGTGTTTGGGGTGAGCAAGCCATACCCTCCTCACACCGGTCCTTGCTCCTACCTCTCTGGCCTTTTCCAGAAGCATACTTCTGGGCCCGTCTTCCTTTCTTTATGTTTTTGTGGTTCTGTCGCTCAAGCCCAGGGCCTCAACCAGCTGGGCAGGTGCTCTGCCACTGAGCCACATCCCCAGCGCTGCTCCATCTATTTTGCTTTGAGCAGGAGTAGAGAAAGTCAAGTGTGACTGCAAGAGGCAGACAGGCACCCTGTCGCGCGGCATCACCCAGTCCCTTGCCCTGGGACTGTGGGCATTGGTGGAGGATTTCTGGCTCTTGAAAGGCCGTCCCATGCTTAGCCTCTTGGCCTGACAGCAGTATGGTGCAGTTGCAGATGTGAGGTCTGGTCACAATCATCACCTCGTACAATTCACTCCTCAGTTTCTCCATCTATAAAATGGACACCATAAAGGTACTTTGTCCATCTGATGATTGTGAGGACCACACATGTGGACAGAGCTGAGATCAATGCCTGACATATGCCAGTGTGTGGTTTGTTACTGTGCTTGAGACGGGGTCCTAGGAGAGCACAGGGCAGGCTTCCCTTTTTCCTTGAAAGGCAAACCCTGCTGCTTTGACCACTGCAGGGCTCCAGGCTAGGGGCAGAGGCTGATCCCCCACCCCACAGCCACACAGCCCAGATAAGAGGAGCTGAAGGCATCTGGAAGGAACTGGGAAAAAAGTCTGAGCTGCTGTCTGACATTTGAGAGATGCAGTAAGTTGAGAGCCAGAAAATGGGGTTTAATCTTGGTTCAAATGAAAGGTAAACTATAATGAAGCCCCTGGCGTGGGTGTGAGTGGGCCATCGGCAGAAGCAGTGCTCAGTGCTTTGCCCTCTGTGCCTTTAGCTGGGCCAGCTCACAGCTGCCCTGGGGAGCCAGGGCTCCTGAGTGGGTGGAGCTGCCCTAGGTCCCTTCCATCCCATTCCAAAGGCTGCTCTGTGGCTCCTACAGCGAGAGTGTGCCTTCTTCCCTAGCTCAGAAGCCTGGACTCATGCGACCTGTGAGTGTTCAGCTGAGACCCATGTAGAGGGGAGGGGCCACCTCATGCCACCGTCGTCATCACTACCATCACCGTCACCATCATCACCTTCATCATCACCAGCATCATCACCTTCATCATCACCACCATCACCATCACCATCACTACCTTCATCGCCTTCATCATCACCTTTATCATCACCACCATCATCATCACCATCATCACCATCTTTACATCTTTATCATCACCACCATCATCATCATCATCACCAACACCACCTTCATCACCTTCATCATCACCACCATCGCCATCACCATCGCCATCCCCACCATCACCACCATCACAGCTGAGATGTTCGTAGAAGGGAGGACCCAAGGGCAGTCACATCACCACCATCATCACCGTCATTATTGTCTTCATCATCATCATCATCATCATCTTCATCAGACATGGAACCTGAAGCATGGGCCTAGCAGCCCAGGGGAAGGCAGGCTCTCGGGTGCTGAGCCCTGGCCAGGGCCTGCCCCTTGTGTCACTGTAACAGTGACCTGATTCTTCTCAGCCCCAGAGGTGGACATTGGTGGAGATTGTCAGCAGCATCCATAGTGCCCCTCTGCAGTGACTTCTGAAGGAAACAGTCACTTCCAGAGGCTCTGGGGCCCTGTGAGGGGAACCAGCCTTTGTGAACAGCCCAGCTATGAAAGTGAAGACAGTTGTGAGTCCCCAGTTATGAAAGTGGGTAACAGAGGGGCAAATGCACCCTGTTCCCAGCACCCCTTGGCAGCACATCTGGGCTTCTAACCTGAGCCTGCGTCCATGAGGCCCTGCTCTCAGGTGATGCTTGCTAGTCTCTCAGATGCCTTGGCCTTTTACTTAGGAGATTTTGAGCACCCAGAAGACTTCCAGATTAAAAGGAATAAATTCTTTCCAAAACAGAGTCTGTAGAAAAGTTAAGCTAGTCAGCTTTCCATGACTGTAACAAAATACCTGAGATAATTTAAGGAGAGAAGGTTTGTTCTGGCTTATAGCTTCAGAGGTGTCAGTCCATGGTCAGGTGGCTCCTTTCCTTTGGGGCTGTGACAAGGCAGTACATCACAGTGTCAAGTCATGGCCAGATTGAAAGAGGGGAGGAAGAGGCTGGCATCCCAGTACTTCTGCAGGGTAAGCTCTCAGTGGCCCAGAGCGCTCTCACTAAGCCCTCCCTCCTAATGCTCCCACCACCTCCCACTTGCACCAAGCTTTCAACACATGGGCACTTAAGGGACACAGCCAAAGCCAAGCGAGGGTTGAAAGCTAACTAGAGTGTGCATGGTGGGGCAGATCTTAAGACCGGGCCCTGCCCTGGCATCTTCCAGGAGGTCCTCATCCAGACATAGGCCCCTCTCCCCGGGGGCCCGGGTGCTTGGAAGTGCAGGTGGAGGCTGGAAGTTGCTCTGGCCTACCTCTGCCGCCCTCTGCCCCCGAGGTCACACCGTGTTCCTTCTCTGGCCAGGACCATAGGCCTGCTGGCTGCAGCACAGATGCTGGTCCCCTCATTGTGGCCACAGCTAAATCTTGGTCTCTTGAGAGAGGTGAATTAGGCTTTTCAATTTGCCATAATTCAATGTGCAGCTATGGGCAAGTCACTGGGACCCAGCTTCTCCACCCGCTAGACTGGTGTTGGGTGTTGTGTTGTTTGGCTCTCCATTAGTGTGACAAACTAAAGGAGGCAAGCAACTTGCTTTTTGGCTCATGGATTCAGAAGTCTCCGTCAGTGGTTGCTCGCCCTTCATCTTGAGTCTGGTGAGGCAGAAAGGCCTGGTGGAAGCCCATGGCGGAGCACCTCGCAGCAACTGGGAAACAGAAAGGGAGCGGAGGGGCAAAGGTCAGTCCCAGTATCCACCTCAAGTGCATGTCCCAGTGACCTGACCTCATAAAGCACCCCCACCCCCGCCTACAGGCTGGAGATCAAGCTGTGTCAGTCACTTTCTCGCTGGTGAGGCGCAGTACCCAGCACCCACTATTTAAAGGGTTTAGTTTGCTCATGGCTGCAGACCATGGCCAGCCGGCTGCATGGCAGAGACACCAAGGCAGAAAGTGACAGAGCACAGCTGCTCAGTCATGGTGGCCAGGAAGCACAGCAAGGTGAGCGCCAGAATGGGAGGGGTGGGGCAGGCAGAACCCACATCCTTGCCTCATGACCCCCAGAGGCACACCTAGAAGTCGAAACCCCACCCGAACTGCACATGAGCTTTCAACAGGTAGGCCTTTGGAGAATGACTAAGACCGAACGTGGCAGTTGTGCTGTAGTTTGTTAATGCCTTACTCCTTTGTTCTGTGTCTCATGTAGATCGAATGCTCCAGTATCTCTGATTACTCGGAGAAGATCATTAAGGCCAACCACTTGGACAACAGTAAGGCACACCTCTGAGTGTTTCCTGTGGACGGAGGGGGTGAGGGGGCTCGTGTCTTCTGATTTGGGTGGCAGAGACTAGCAAAAGAGGGAAGAGAGCAGAGTTTGGTGGGTGGAGGGCCTTGCAGGAACCCATCAGCACAGCCGCAGCCCAGGTGCTGAGGGCCTGCCCGCCATGCAGTTCCCAGGTCAGCTTTGCCCCACCTCAGCTTTCAGCAGCCCCTGCCTGTGTGGCTTGCCCAGCTGCTGTGGTCCTTGCTTGGCTCCAATAGTTGGCCACCTATTGAGCCTGCAAAACAGCAGCTATTCCTCTTCCTGCTCTTCCCTCTCCACAGTCCTCAGCCCCACCCCACCCGTCACCAGCCCTGTTGCTCTTGGGCTGTCCTGGAGTCAAGCTGCTCCTGGCAGTGGGCCCTTCTTCCAGCCAGAGTCTGACTATAGAGCAGGGCATCCCATTCCGTCATCTCACCCTTTCACCATGGACTGCAGTGTTCTGCAGCTCCTTCTCCCTAGGGCCCGCAAGGTCCCTGATCTGGAGACACTCCATCTGTGGCCTCGTGCTCAGTGCTGGGTGGGTGGGGACATCATACTGGGTCCAGGGTGCAGTGAGGCAGGAGCTCTGTGTGGAGCTGAGAGTAGCAGGTGGGACAGAAGCTGAAGTCCAGGAAGCAGAATGGAGAGGAGACAGGACTAGAAGGGGCAGGAGGCAGAAGTGCCTGGGAAGGGCAGATCCAAGTTCCACTGGGTGGAAGGATGGGCCTGGGAGGGAATGCCATTCCCAGAGAGGCCGAGCAGGGAGGGCCAGGTCTGGGTAGAGGAACAGAGGGGCCAGAGCAAGAGGCCAGGGAGGAAGGAGGAACCTGTGTCGTGTTGCTCCCGACAGAGCTGGCACTTAGGTCACACATGCAGCCTCTGTGAGCCCGGTATGAGGAGTCAGCCATCTGTCCTCCATGAGCCGAGGCCTCAGCTCCCTGTCCGAGACCTGGCTGTGCTCCCTGCTGCCATGATGAGCCCACACAGAGAGCTCTGTGGTCCAAGCTGAGCCCCAGGGTCAGGGGTCCCAGTCCTCACACTGCCATACACCCACTTCCACTGGACCTCAGTCCTGACACTTGTCCTGATCACTGCAGACTCCTTGAAAGGACAGAACCTCATTCACTCAACAGCCTGCTGTGATGCCCCTGGGAGCCAGGCTCTGGGGGTGGGGTGCGGAACTGACATCCTAAGGGCATTAGAATCACAGAAACCAAATATAGCAGGAGACAGTCAAGACAACCCAGGTGGTGGCCAGCAGTTTTCTGATCACTGAAGCAGGGTGATAAGATCCAGAGGGTTCAGGTGGCTGCACCTGGTTAGATCCTCTCTGAGAAGGCCACATCTGAACTCTGATTTGAGTTATGTGAAGGAGCAAGCAACCAAGTGTCTTAGTCCATTTTCTGTTGCTATAACAGAGTACCTGAGGCTGGGTAACTTACACAGGAAAGGTTTAGTAATTTGACTCAAGGAGGCCAGGAAGCTCAACATCAGGCCAATATGTCTGTGAGAGGCTTGCTGCTGAAATCATGCCAGCAGGTGGAACAGCACACACGCAGCAAGCACAGAAGAGAAGTCATGAGGTGGAGAGGCAGCCCAAGAAAGGGAGCAGCAGCCTCTCCCACAGTGCTGGGGCCTCCCTCAGAGGGCTGTGCCCTGGCCCACTTCCAGGACTTCCAGGTGCAGGAACTGGGGTTCACACCTGGGAACCACAGCACAGGTCAGAGGAAGAGGCTCCCAGCTAGGGGTTACGGCCCTCAGCAGGCCCAGAGCCAGAAAGAAGCCCTGTGGGCACCACACGGGAACACAGGGGTCGGAGGAGGAGCAGTCCCAGGCCACACAGGCTGCAAATTTCTGGAGCAGGGGGAGTCTTGGGAAGGAGCAAGGGCACATTCTCCATGGAGAATGCAGGCAATGAGAGTGCTGCAGACTCATGTCTGGAACTGCTGGTCCAGTGACGGGGCTGTTCAGTGGCCAGGCTGGTGGCCGTGGAGTGGAGAGAAGTGGTCCCTGTGGGATAGCTGGGAAATCGGGTGAGAAGACCTGTGGTGGACGTGGGACATGGGAATGAGGCCGAAGGGAGGGGCAAGGGTTGATCTTGTCTGGCAGAGCGACTGGGGGGAGGCAGCTGGCTGGAAGCCAAGGGCTGCGGGTGGCAGGAGCCTGGCAAGGTGGGGAGTGTGCTGCAGGCGTGAGGGCATAGGGGAGGATGCTGTGCAGGGACCACGGCTTGTGGGACGGGTTCAATGCAGTGTGGCAGATGTGGAGGACCAGACGGGTATTAATCGTCACCTGCACTTCAGTAATTCAAAGCGTATTTTAATTCAGAAAACCCCAACAGGTGCCAAGCTGACATTTGAAAATGGCACTTATTTTCACTTTGTATGCATAAATTTGATTATTGTTGAACATTTCCTCATGTATTTATATTATGAAAAAAATAAGAGACCACAAGCTGCTTTTGTACATGTTGGGTTTGAGATGCCCATCAGCCAACAGGTAGACATGTTGGGCCTGAGTCTGGAATCTCAGGGAGGGTCAGAGCACAGGGCCTACCCTGGGGGGCCAGTAACATCTGCACCACTGATGCCACAGGGTAAGGGCCTTAGGGAGAAGGTGTAGCTAGTGGAAAAGGGAGAAGCCAGGGCTCAGGCCAGAGCAACGTGAGGAGGGATTTGGCTGGCTGGGGGTGCTGGTGCTCTTACCAGGATTCAGTTCAAGGTGGGGTGGGACAGAAGTCCAGGGAGAGCAGCTTAGGGGCAGCCTGTGAAGCAAGGCCAGTAAATACCTTTTCTTTCTGTGATGGGGAATGGAAACAGGTGGGGTGTCTTCTGTGTGCCCCTCAGAAAAGTGCTTGATGTGAGTGGAAGGGACGTGCAGTGGCCTCTCCATCTGCCTCCTAAAGCGGGGAGACAAAGGCTGGCTGGCTCTGTGCTGACACTGCCGTCTGGCCTCCTCCCCAGGTCTCTGTGGTCTCCCCCATTTCACAGACAGGAAGCTGGGGCCAGCAGAGGCGAATGTTCGGTCTTAGCTCTTGTTCCTGTCCGCTCTATAGATGAGGAGACTGGTGCGTGCCCACCAGTCCTGCCCTTTCAGAGCGAGGCGGTGTGCAGGTAGACTTCCTCTCAAGTTACCCCAGAAGCTTCTTCTGTAGGTCTTCAACTCTGAGGGCTGTGCAGCACCCTTCTCCTCACTGTCTGTTGTGTTGCTAGCTCAGCCCTGCTGAGTGGTTCCTGGAAGGGCCACTTCCTGCTGTAGACTGAGGTGGCCCAGACTTGGCTCTGCTACTGAGGCAAAGGCCAAAGCCTTGCCCTGGCAGTGCCACCCCATGCCGCATGCCTGCCCCCTCACATGCACTGTACTGAGAAGGGAGCTCCAGGGTCTTCAGAAAGCCACCTCGCCTGGGTGTCCTCCTGGGAGCAGCAGCAGGCAGGTGGAGCCGGAGGCACCCGGGGCCTGGCCCCTGCAGTGGCTCACTCGGCCCCTGCTCGGGTGCGTACTCGGGGGGAGGGGTGGGGAGACACTTCCATGAAAATGCCTTTCACACAGCCGACGTGGGTCTGTCTCAGGAGTGTCAGTGCAGAGATGGTAACAACAGGGGCATAAAATTCCTGCCACCTAGGATCGCCCCATCCCCACCCCACTGCTCCTCGGCTGGGTTCATCCCTGTGTGGACACACACAACAGGAAGGCGCCATTGTGTATGTATGGCCCTCGCATGGTCTGTTTCATGTGCGTGGCCCACACACACTTCACTGACTCTGACTAAAGCATGAATAACTGCTATTTCGTCTGTGAGGAGGAAGGCAGCGGGCTGCTGAGCTGCTTAAAAGGGCCTCTTCTTTTGTGAAGACTGATATGGGAGCGTGCAGATTGATGGAATTTTTATAATTCTAGGAACAAAACATTATGACACAGGCACTTCTCAGAAAGCTAAGCAGTGGAACTTCTGTCCTCATCTGTCTGTGCATCCTGGACTGCAGACAGTTGTGGGAGGAGTCAGCACAGCTCCTGGCCTCCAGACCTCTGCCTCTCTCTCCTGTGGAGATCTGTCAGTGCCCAGCCTGCAGGCTGCCAGGAGACTCAGATAATGCAGGAAGCCTCACCGCAGGCCATCTCCAGTTCAGCACTCACTCCTCTCTGCCATGGTTCTAAGAGCCTCACCTGGACAGTGCTTATTCTGTGTTCTCATGGCCTCCTCCCTGTGCCATCCTACAGCCCTGATGGTTCTCTGAGGGCCGTGTGGGAGCTGGCTTATCAGCAAGCACTTCCTTCCCCAGCGGTGGCTTCTTCTTCTCTGGAACCATCCCAGCTTTCAGTGTCTTTCTTGTGGGGCTGCATCTCCTCTCCCCTGCTTCCGGGCACATTTCCTAGCTCCTTCCCCTTTCTCAGGAGGGCTTTGGGGCTGAACTCCCTTCTTGGGTCTGGCATGCTCCAACACCTCCCTCACACCTACCTCGTGGTGAGAAATAAGCTGGCGTGGACCTCTACCTACAGCTCCAGGCCCAGGAAGTTGTAGGAGGCACCCTGGCCCTAGCTGGAGCTCAGCCACAACCTGAGGTCTGTCCCCACGCTGCTGCAGGCTCTGTCTCTTAGCTGTCTGTGCTTGTGGAGGCTTTGATTCCAAGTGAGTGGTTGGGATTGGTCACCGTGAAAGTGTAAACACTTCTAAGTAGTCTTCGCTCCTTCCAAATCAATAGGGCAAGCCAAGCCTCTCTAAACAGCGCTGTATAAAACAGCAGTGTCTGGTGGGCAGCAGGCTGTGGGTGCATGTTCACTCGTTGTTATTGGTCCGTTTGTTAGGCTGCCTGTTGAAGAAGAAATGAGATCGATCCTGTTCATTTTCCATGAATCTATACTGCTGGCTCCTGGCCATTGCCACATCTTTTCCTAACCGAAGGTGAAACAGCTCATCAATAATCTCAGAAGCGAGTTGCATAGATTTGTGCCTGTGCATGTAACCGCCCCACTTTCCAGGCCCTGTGCCAAGTGGAAGGGAGTTAGGGGTGCAGCCTGGAGGACCAAGTCTCTGCCGGCCGGCCAGCACATTCCGTGCGGTTACAAGTCGTGAAAGCAATCAGAAAGATCTGGAATAATCAAGAAAAGCAAGGGGCTCATGTGGGCTTGAAGAGCCTCTTCTCAAACCTGCCTGGAGTGACAGGTGATGTGGCATCTTTAGTCTGAAACCCACACAGCAGAAGTGTGACAGCAGGCTGATATCAGGAAGCCCTCCCCTCCCCTCCTCTCCCCTCCCCTCACTTTCCCTTCCCCTTCCCGCTC
>NW_022900931.1:28330304-28339130 GCF_012274545.1 Fukomys damarensis | reverse complement strand
TGCCCCCTCCTCCCCTCCCCTCCCCTCTCTCCCTTCCCTCTTGGAGTCCTGTGTTAAACACTCACCAGCACAGAACCGCAATGAGGAGATGCTTTTCTGAGGAAACAGCCTTGAAGCAGAGACCAGGAGGCTGAAGTGCCAGGCACTACCAGGGAGAGTGTGTTGTAAGGAGGACCGCTGCACCACCCCCAGGGTGGGCAGGGCTGGACTCCCAGACCCTCTGAAGTTACTAGAATCGAAGATGCTCGAGTCCCTGATATGACACGGCACAGCTGCAAGTATCCCACACAGTCCCCTGTACCCTTTAACATACAGCCCCACATTCCTGACACTGAGTACAGTGTGGATGCTATGGGAATTGTGCTGTGCTGTTTAGGGAATCATGACAAGAAAAAAGCCCATGTTCAGTACAGACCCAATTGTTTTCAAATGTTTTTGATTTGCTTTGGGCTCTCAGCTCTGAAGGGCCATCATTGCCAGTCTCCAGAGTGGTGACGCTTTCTACTTGTCCCCTGTAAGCTTCTGCTGTGATGAGTGAGAGCAAAACCTGGGGAGATTTGTGGGGGAGCTGAGCCCAGACTGGGGCAGCCCTGCTGCCTGTCACTCCCTGCCTGATTTCAGCCACCCGTCCAGCCACCCTCTTCTTGCCCCTTGTCCCTCCTTGCCAGGCCCACACACTGTCCACCTCTGGCCATTGAGTTGGAATTGGCAGGTGACACCTCAGGAGGGGTTCCATGCGGTAAATGATATTTTGGGGTGGGGAGGAGTTCCAGAATGGTTTGGATTAACCACACCAGGCTCCCCAGTAAGTGCCCTGGGGAGGAGAGATGCTGGCCGGGGTCTCCAGCCAGAGCAGGCTCTGGCCAAGACTGGAATGCTGGTGCTCCCGATCCCTCAGGGTGCCAGGGCACACTGGGAAGGGAGCTAGCGGGTCACCCATGGCACCCAGGGCTTCCTGTGGCCTCTCCAGAAATAGGATCTGTTTGCTGTTGCCATGTTCCCATCCCTGATGTGGAGGGGACTGGTGGTTGTCCTCTTGCCACTATCAGCTCTGTTGGGCTGACCCAGTGCATGTGAGTGGACCTGGGAGGAAGAGTGGGAAAGCAAGGCTGGGGCTGACTCCAGCACGAACTGGTGGTTGCCAGCCCACCTGAGCAGAGCGGCTGTTGAGAGAAGAAGTCTGTCCTCTCTCTTCTCAGGTTTTCCTCCAGCCTCCCAAACAGTTGCTTGAGGTCCATGATGAGCCCAGGTGGCGGGCAGGTCAGGTGTTGCTGCACCCATTCCCCAGGTGGCGAGAAGGAGCCTTGGGCAAGCTAAATGGCTTGCACAAGGGCATGTGGAGGGCTGGGTTGGGCTCCACAGTTAGACTCCTCCAGACTCTGCTTGTCTCATTAGGCACAGGGACTAAATGAAAGCAGCTACACGAGTCCCAAAGAAGGTTACTAAGATAATACATGTGAACTCACTCTGCAAGCTGCTTTTCAATGCCAGTAATTTTTACTACTCTAATTAGGACTAGTTTGACAATCTTTTGTTTCTTAACCCAATGCCCTTTTCTTCAAAATTGCTTATTCATCCATCCATTCATGTAGTGAGTTTTGAATGTTTGCAGGGAGTCAAGAGCTCCTCTGCTCCTGGAAGTAGGAAGCTAAAATAGACAACCAGGAAAGGGAGCTCAGGCTAGAGCCAAGTCAGGCTGCAGAGGTGGGTGTGGGTGTCACCAAAATAAATGAGTGAGCAAAGTTGGGAGGGCGTGGAGCGGTGTTAGTGCGGGGCTGTGCTGTGGTTGGAGAAGCACTGGGGCTTCACGGCTTCCTCGAGCACAGGACCTTGTGTCCATTGTGGGATAGGATCTGTTCTCCACAACAGCGAGGGGCATGGAAGGGGAGACCACTGCCTTTGGGCCCTGCAGGAATGGCTGTACTCACTGTACAATGTGAGTCCAATGAGGTTGAGCTGGCCTGATTTGATTTTTTTAAAAAATCTAAATAAAATGTCTAAGCAGTGTCTTCACTCAGAATGGGTAGATTTCATTCAAATGAAAAAGAAAAAAAAAAAAACCCTCCAGAATTAGATGTCTCAGTTGCCAACTTGAAGCTACAGGGGACAACTTCCCAATGTGGAGCTTGTTGCTTCCTGCTCGGCAGTTAGTTATGATTGATCATTCTGAAGTCCGGTTACAGCTGGTTTCCATTGTCCTATGGAATAAGCACGTAGCTCCAGAGAGTGATCTCAAGACCACCTTGGCTGGTGCAGTTTCAGTGGCATCAGGTCCAGATTGGACTCAGGCAGCTGACAGCGGCCCAAGTCTCAGTTCTAGCTGCTTTGATTCCCTGGAGACCCCAGTGTGGAGGAGAAAGTGAATGAGTTGTGCCTGCCACACAAGTTTTTTGAGCTGACCCAATGCCCTGTGTTGGCCAGTCGCCCCTGGCACATTGGCACGCGTGTGCACGTGCGTAAGTGCATGCACCCCATGAACACTTGCATTCTGTAGCTTGGGAAATCAAGTTTGGGAGTTTAAGTGGGTGCCTGGCATCAAGAAGAAAGCTCCTGATGATTCAGCCTGTCAGCTGTATTTGGCTTCTTAGGAATTCGATGGACTCAAAAAAACTCGGGCTCCAAGCATTGGTGCCTTCCAGGATGAAACTAGAACTAGAAGTCCTTCTGCGTGTCAATGTCTGCTGTCCCCACAAGTCATCCTCACAGAAGCTTTACCCACGGCAGTGCTTGGGCACATTTGAAGAACCAGATTTTAGTGCTGCAAAGGATTTCTAGTCCAGCCTCCCTCCTTTCATTTTTCCTAATGAAGTATCTGAGGTCCTAAAGGAGAGGAGTACAGTGGTCAGTCTTCTTTGTTAGCTGGAACAAGTGCATAAGTTGCTGCCCCCAACATAACGTGTACAGGTTGTTCACTGAGCAAAAGCACCCAGGCAAGGGAGTGGGTTGGGTCTGAGCCCCAGTCTACAGCTGGGCTGAAGAAAGCAGGGCTTTTTCCTTTCACAGAGGTGCCATCTACTCACCGAGCAAGTGTGGGGCCATGTCTGACCCAAGAAGTGTCTGCATTTGAATAGATACAGAATGCTAGAGCATAGGCAGCGGAAGTCAGGTGGCTGAGCCTCGTATGGCTTTATTGATTTGGTCTTTCCTTTGGCAAGTGGAAACAGTGAGTCTGCTCCTCTGTGACCCATGACATGTGTGCGTGTACCTATCCCTATGTGTCCTCTACGCACATCATGTCTGTCTGCCACTGCCTGTGCTGCTGGGATGTAGCGGGTAATAGATGAGAGTGGAGGCACAGGGACCGGGGCACCATGTAGGCACATCTGAACACCAGAGGAGGACTCTGCCTGTTTGTCAGGCTGGGCTGTAGGTGCTTCCTCTGGCCTCTAACAGAATCCTGTGAATGGTGTCATGATGTGCAAATCCTGGGTCTGAATGCCACCAGAGGAGGTCATGGGCCCCGAGGCAGAAGACACTGAGCAGCAGCAAGGCCATGATGCAGCTCAGGAGCAGGGACTGACCCGTAGCCACCCAGAGGCAGGCAGACAGAGGGAAGGGCCAACATGAAATGTGAAGAGACGCTCTGAACATGTTTGCAGAAGTCAGGCAAACCAGTCAGGTAGGTCAGTCATAATTCTGTCCATTCTTTCTCAGAATAAGAAGTAAATTAGGCAGTTGTTTGTACTTTCCCTACCCCTTGATTTTGTTCCCTTATGAATTCCTGTGGCACACTCTGGGACCTGCAGTAGACAGAGTTCCTGTCCTGGGGTCTCAGAGCCCAGGACAACCAGAGTTTTAACACCTACTCCTCCCACTTCCTCTGAATCTTTTGAAGAAAGGTAGCCTGATTTTCCTTGCTCCCTTTAGCAGTAGGGCTCATGAGAGGTGATCAGAAAGGTCATACAAGCCTGGGCCATGGCGTAGATACAGTGTGAGACTCTGGAGAACAGGGGCTCTGACTCACCTTGCAGACTCAAAATCACTTCTGTCGGGCACTCAACCACTGCGTTACCTGCTGTGAAGACCCAGGAGATAAAGCCATTGAACTGTGTGCCCTTTGTCGGCCAAGGTGTTTTTGTTTGTTAAATCCTAGTTCCAAGCTGTCTTCCAAGCTTCTCAGCAGAACTCAGGCACCATGTGACTTTTCACGGATCCTCACAACATGGGGCTTTTAGCACGAGCA
This sequence comes from Fukomys damarensis, assembly GCF_012274545.1. Lineage (NCBI taxonomy): Eukaryota > Metazoa > Chordata > Mammalia > Rodentia > Bathyergidae > Fukomys > Fukomys damarensis. The sequence goes on along the minus strand of NW_022900931.1, from coordinate 28,334,947 downwards.
TGTGTCACCTTTCCAAGGAAATGTCCAGAAGGAGCAGCCAGCCAAAGCATCATGCTGTCATCCTCACAACAGTTATCTAAGGAAGCTTTTGCTATGATCTATGCAGCAATTAATGCAAAATTATGTCTTTGTCTGTATCAATTGATCAAAAACACAGCTAGGTAGTTTCTCTTGCCTCAGTGGTACCTGAGATCTTGGAAGGGACTCATGAGTGGAGAGGACTTAGCACAGGACCTGTGTCTCTCCCCCTTCTCCACAGGTCAGATGGTGGTAGCCTTCTACAGAGCCTCAGCAATGGGCCTGGCACTTCACACACTTCACAGGTGCTAATTCATGTAATCGGCATGACTCCCTCTCCATAGATCTCACTTTATCTAGGTCAAATCATGTGTGCAAGGTCTACAGCCAATCGTTAGAGGATCCAGCACTTACATCCAAGTTTCTCTGATGGGCGAGCCCATGATCTTGTCCAAATACCAGTTTGCTTCTCTCCTAGATACTAGAGAGGCACCCGTGGGTCTGGGGGCGAGCAGATTCAGGAGCAATGATGGAGCCATCCCTGCTTGCTCTGGGTTTGAACCATCATGGTAACTAACATGGAATGGGAGCTGTGATGGCAGTGGTTAGGTCATAGCATATCAGACTTGGGCTTCTACCACTGCCAAGCCTCAAGTCCCATGGTCATGAATGCGGATAGTAATGATGCTTACTCATACTACTTGGCACAGTGCTCCCAGGGGCTTGGACAGCACCAGCCACATGGAAACTGCTCAGTACCTTTCAGAGGGCAACATGCAAACAGTTATCAATGACCTTCCTATGGATTAGTCTGGTGAAACATGTGAAGTCCTAAAAATAGAATTTCAACAGGGCTAACAGCTGGAGATCCAGCCCTGAGTGAGGTGCTTGGGGCTCCTGGGTGGGGTCCCTGCACACTGTGGCCTTGGGGTTCTTATTTTCCAGTCATCACCATATTTAAGGGTAAAGTGGAGGAGGTGGAGCTGCCCGTGGAGAAGGTGGACATCATCATCAGCGAGTGGATGGGCTACTGTCTGTTCTATGAGTCAATGCTTAACACGGTGATCTTTGCCAGGGACAAGTGGCTGGTAAGTGTCCCCCCATTGCTGTGCCCACATTGGCCTGCTGGCTGTCTTGCTCTTATCCTCATGGCCCACGGCCCAAGAAAAATACGAGAACTTCAGAGAGAACTCAGACCAGATGGTCGCCTTTCCAGGTCCCTCTCTTTAAAGCGGGTCTGCTTCAGGGGACAGAGTGATCATCCCTGTCCAGGGAGCCCTACTGTCAGAATGTGCTTCTGTCTCTGACCTTGACCTCTTCTGCTGCAGTGGAGCCCGGTTTTCTCTTGTCAAGAGGAAGGTCCATTCTGCTTGACAAGACCGGGGCTTGAGTGGCTGCTGGGCAGCAGTGTGCTGCTCACCGTGGCTTTCCCAGGCTAAAGCTGTAATGCTCTCATTGCTCCTCCCTGGGTTTACCTTCACCCTGCTTCATTTGTTTTTTTGGCTCCACCCAGGCCCCTCAAATTCTCCAAAATAAACATACTTTGCTATCCCAGCCCTGACCCTGGTCAAGGTGACATCCCGCTGAATGAGAAATGCTGGCAGGGGGGTGCTTGCCTGGTGACTCTGTGTGCAGTTCAAAATGTGATGTCTTTGTCAGGTGAATAGATTACAAGACCCATTTCCCCACAATTCATCAACAGAAACCTGGAGGGCTTATGTTTCCAGACCGGGCTGCTTTGTACGTGGTAGCAATTGAAGACAGACAGTACAAAGACTTCAAAATCCACTGTAAGTCACCCTTGGACCTTTGTTGGACTTCCCCTGCACTATGGGGTGGGAGATTCTTCCAGGAGCCTGAGAGGAGCAGACAGCATCTGGGACCCACTACAGTCCCTGTCGGAAGTGACTTTTTCTGGACTCCTCTAGAGCAAAAGTAATACGGCTGACAAATGTCCTGGGTCAGGGGATGGATGCGAGGAGAATGCAGAACGAGTTAAAGGGCAGAAGCTGAGTTTATGTGGAGAACGGCCTGGCATGTCACGACTAGCCTTTAGCTGCTCAGTTCTCAGAATCCATCGCAGTGGGTCTCCAGCCAGGGCTCCTCCAGGCTCCCATATCTGTGACAGTGATGATTTGTGCTAGGTAAAATTCAGGTTCTTCTCTGAGGTCCTTTGGGGGTGGGGAGGACAGTGGAGACTTTGAACAATCCATCTTGTGTGTGTACATGTGTGTATACCTGTGGGGGGGGTAGGGCAGGGGACTCACAGTGACCTCAGACGCCTGGTCAGCTAAAAATGAGCTGTTCTCTTAGAAAAACAAGAGTATTTTATCTGGCCCACCATGGACAGTTTTGTTTTATTTCATTTAAAAGGCAACATTTCTCAGCAGCATAGCTCTGGTCCCTAATGCACTCACACCAAGCATGTTTTGTAAGGTTAGACACAGCCACGTCTCCTCACTCGAACCGCATGTGATGAAGGGGCAAAGAACCTGTCCGACATGGTCAAACCGAAAGTGTGAGGTGGCAGCTCCAAGTGCCCAGCGGGACCAGTACCTCGGGTTCCTGCCAGACAGGGTGGCGGGGGGTGAGCCCTGCTTTGTGGGTCAGCGCAGAGGGATTCTCAGCCTGAGCAGGTCAGTTCTGTCCTGCTGCCAAAGAACGACTTCCAGTTTCACCGTGTCACTCCACTGATCCCAGCAGTTGTCACCTAATCAGTAGTGCCACCAAGCAGCACCCAGGGGACCGTGCTCCCCAAAATGTGTGTCTGTGTGTTTCCACACCGCACTAGGAATGGAAAACCGGAGCAAATGATTCCGGGCCAAGTGCAGGAAAGGTGGGGATGAACTCGTCCGAGGTCTGTGCTCTAGACACCCATTCAGATCTCTCGGTCCGCTGTCATTTCTGACATCTGACCTCAAGAGGAAGGGAAGCAAGTCTCCGAAAGACAGAAGTGAGAGCTGGAGTGGCTTAGTTTCAGACTGCGAAGCCAGCCTCTCCAGGCTTAAATCTAAGCTTTGCATCTCCTAGGTGGGTAACCTGAGCGAGGGTGCAGTCCTTTGCTAATGTGCTGTCGGGGGTGTTAAGTGAATGGTGAGTGTTGAATGACATAAAAATTTGCAGCGCTACTGGAGACTCCGTGAGAGCAGTCTCAGAAGAGGTAACTAAGCCGAGCCCGGTGGCCCTCGTGTCTGCAAATCTAGGACAGATGCCTTCTCACAGAAGACTGCAGAAGGAACTGAACAGTGCACATTGGTCAAATGCCCATGTAAATAGGACATGCACCGCCCTGGAGCTGTGTTTGGAGCTCGCCTGTCCTAACTATACTGAGCAGTGTTTTGACGAGACTGTTCAGGTGCTTTCTGAGCTCTCACATCCATTTACGTGCTTACGGAGCCCTAGCTCCAGCTCCAGCACTGCTCTTTAAGAAGCTTCCTCCTGGTTTCCAGCACCAGCGGCCACCGGGTTGTATTTGGGAGCTGTTGGGTGTGCACAATACCATGAGCCAGGCTGGTCAGAAGAGCAAAGGGCGGTGTGGGAGAGCCAAGTCGTAGCTGCTGCGACTTGGGTTAGTCTGTGACTGGAGATCATGTGACTTATTCCGTGATCCCCACTGCAGTGTTCATAGCTTCCAGAAAAAAGAAATAATCTGAAAGTCAGACCCCATTTTTTTCTGATGGAATGTTTGCTCTGGAGTATATAAAACGATTCAAACAACCTGAAGCAAAGCAACCCAACATTTAAATTTTAGTTAAAATATTGTTGTTTTCTACTTAAATGTCTTTTGAAGAAATTTTAAAGGAAGTAGACTCAATTGGAAATATGTTTCCAATCGACAGAGGTTTTGGTTACTCTGAGTTCTAAATCCAAAGTAAAGCAGAAAGGTTGCCGGTTGCTAAGGAAACAATAATAAGCAGATTTCAATTGGCTCAAGAACCAGCTAAGAAGGCTAAGACCTAAGTGGGGGCCAGGCACGAGGCATGAACAACCCCTTCAGAACGTAAATGGCTAGGGGAAGAGCTTCCTTCTTTTCCTCTTCTGTCTTCCCTCCGTTCCCTCCCCTCCACATTGTCCTCTCCTCTCCATTCCTTTCTCAGCCACATGCGATGTGAAGATACAAGGATGACTGAGAGGCAGCAGCTGCCCTCATCTTCCTTACCAATGGATAGAGAACCCTAGAAAATGAGATGGGAGGCGTGCACACACTGGCTCACAGGCTCGTCTTGTTGGTGAAGGAAGCGGCAGTAAAGCGGCAGAGCGGAAGTGACGCAGCCCAGCAGTGTGCGAGGTGCAGCAGCGTTTAACTTGGCAAGCGCAACCATTGTTTTAAAATCCTGTCATTGAGATTTGTAGGATCTCAAAATTGGAAGGAAACCTCCAGTGTTTTATTCAGTTCCCTGTCCCAGACGTGACTGTCACTCAGTACATGAATCCCAGCCTGCTAGCAGCAGAGGGTGGCCCAGCTCCCCGACGGAGGAGCCTGAAAGGAGGACCGAGTGGAGGCCACGACCCAGGGCTTTCCTGCTCTGGCTCCACTCCCGATCCACCCCTTTTTTTTTCTTTTTTTTGGTACCGGGGATCGAACTTGGGTCCTTGCGCTTGCAAGGCAGGCCACCGAACCGCTG
>NW_022900931.1:28329160-28330163 GCF_012274545.1 Fukomys damarensis | reverse complement strand
TGAGCTAAATCCCCGGCCCCAGCGATCCACCCCTTTCGATGCAAGGAGAGGACCTTGCTCCTGAGAGCCCGAAACACTGCAGACACCCACCGCGGAGGGCAGAGTAACTAACACTGCTGTGCTTTTCTGTGCCCAGGAGAGGGGATGGAGGGGCCAGTGGCTCTCTCCAGAGACGCATGCTTGCTCCTGGAGACTTTGGGTTTCTGTTTCTCTGCTATTTTTTGAGACTTCCCCCCCCTTTATTTTGTTTTTTAGTAATTTGACTTTAATGTACCTGAGTGTTTTTTCTTTGTATTTATCCTGATCAGAGTTCTATGTAATTCTTGAGTCTGTGTTTGTTCTTTAGCTTAGGAAAACTTTTAGTCACCTATACATACGTGTGGTGTTTTCTGCTTAATCTCTTTCTCTTTGCTTGTACGAACTTCCATTAAAGATATGTTAGGTATTTTTTGACATTGTACTATGGATCTTGGGTTCTTTTTTATTATTAGTATTCTTTCTTTCATCATTAACTTTGGATCATTTTTATTGACCTGATTTCAAGACTATTTTTTTACCAGTATGCCAAATCTTTTAATAAGCTCCTTAATGCTCCCTTTATGATATTTTGATTTTGCTTTCTATTGGCTTTTTTGAAAAAGTTTCCTTCTCACTGATGTATTTCTCCACCTGTTCATACTTATTGTCCACTTTTTCCACGAGATTCTTTAAGATATTTTTTATAGCTACTTAAAGACTCTGTTGGATAATTCCAACATCTGAGGTGGGTCCTATAGTGGCTATTTTAATGTCATTGTTTTCCTTTTTTGTGTATCTTGTAATTTTTAATTTATACTGGACATTGTTAGTAAAGGAATATTAGAAGCATATGAATAATAACTGTGCCCAGAAAGGACTTTTCCTCTGATAGTCCATTAGGATGGTGGTCTGAGTCAATATAGTTAGCAGTTGCAGGCTTTTTTTTTTTTTTTTTTTTTTTTTTTTTTTTTTTTTTTTTTTTTTT
>NW_022900931.1:28320100-28329097 GCF_012274545.1 Fukomys damarensis | reverse complement strand
TTTTTTTTTTTTTTTTTTTTTTTGCTTAGCTATGTTCATTGCTTCAAAATGCAGTCCTTTTGGGGGGAATAATTTTAATCCATAAGCAAAAGATTCACAGGCCCCCTCTGTTGTTATTTTTAACATTTTTAGTAACAGTGTTACTAAACACTGTTTTCAGTGACAGTGTTACTAAATATTGTTTTTAGTAACAATGTTTTTTGAAATAGCCTTTACCTCACATTTACTCATTAATTGCAACAAAAATTGATGTTTGATTTGTGTCTTCAATCTCTGCTCCACTTCTTGTAAATGGGGAAATGAATAATCAGCAGGAAGGAGAGAAACATCTAACACACTGGGTCATTTGTTCCCTGAATAGCTGAATGTGGGACAGTCAGGCTGGGGAGATAGACATTAATTAGCCCCTTTGAAGGAGATAAAAACACCAGGCCTTCTAAAGCAGGACAGCATTATATGTTGGGAGGTGATTTCAATTTAAAAAGCACTACCTGTGGGCCTGTACTGTGCCAAAACTGTGCTATAGGTGTGGAGGATATGGAAGGAGAGGCCCACGGTCAGGAGTAGCTGGAGAAGCCTTCACAAAAGCCACGAGACTTCAAGCTCTCCATTTCAGGACTTGCAAATACTTTAAAGATCAAGTACCCGAAAGGTTGGTGCTACCTACATAGATTCAGAAAAAGCTGAAGTCCTGGGTCCCAAACCCAAAGACTCTGATTCAGTAGCTCTGGCTTGGGTCCAAGTGTCTGATTTTTTTCTTTTTGCGTACTGGGGATAGAACTTGGGACCTTGTGCTTGCAAGGCAGGCGTGGTGCCACTGAGCTAAATCCCTGGCCCAAGAATCTGATTTTAAGAGTGCCCCAGAGGATTCTAAGAACACAGAAGCACTGAACCAAACTCCTCAATTTAGAAATAAGACCATAGTAGGATATGGATCCCTACAGGGTCATACAGCTTGGAAGGCAGCAAAGCCAGGGCTCAAATCACATAGTGACGATGACTACCAGGTGACAAGGTCTTTCTCTGTGACTGGCGCTGTCTTCTGCACTTAGCTTGTCTCCCCCATGTAATTCCCCTAACAATCCTAGTCGAGGGCCACTGGCCGCAGAAGCAGCAGTGGCATCTCAGTTTTAAAGGGAAGAAACTAGACTGGGAGAGACTTCTTGCCTGAGGTGACACAGAAAAACAGTGGAAGAGCTCAGATTTAAGCTCCGAAGGGCATGCCTTTAACAAGCCTGCCAGCTGACTTCCGGTCTTCCCCACACTGGGTTTGAACTTCATCTGAGACAGCCTGGAAGAGGAGGGGCAGGCGTGTGGCTTAACACAAGGCCATGTGCTTTCACACCTGGGCTTTACCTGGGGAGAGGACGGTGGCCACTGCAGATCCTGGGAGGGGCTCCTGTGGCTCACAGAGAGGCTCCCTTCCCACATGCAGGTTCCAGCTGGGAGTTTGGCATCAGCCCCGGGTGGCTGAATGGAGGATGCCTGGCATCGTATTCTCAGCCTGGAATTTCACAAGCACTCACCCTCTGGGAGATGATTACTTCTTATGCCTTCTTTTCTCTCAAGAAGGTCTTTGTGTACCTTAGAAAAGAATGTGTCAAAGAAGCAGTTCCTCCAACCCCCTCCCCACACACTCACTCTCCTCCTCCACATGCAGGGACAAGAGTCCCCAAGGGACCGTTTGTTTGATGAACACTTTAAAAGAAAATTTAATTTAGTGAGATTTTAGAGAAAAGCATGTCTCCTTCAAGGCATTTCTGAACAGATGAACGAGGAGTTGTTGGGTGGTTTAAAGGCAGGTGATTCATCAGTGATAGCATTTACTACCACCGTGAAAGGGTGATCTTGGGCACCAGCTCCTGCACCCCAGTCTCCCTCCATCCCAACAGAGCACACTACAGGCCAGGGGCCTGCAGACTGAGGGGCACAGCTGGGATGCGTTGTGCCCCACCTGGAGGTTCTTTCTCTCGGGAAGGGCTGCCAGTGTGGGCTTCTGGCGTGAGCCATGCCCAGGCCCTCCTGCACTCACCCTGGCCGGACGTGATGGTTTGCAGCGGGCCTGACTAGCCAGCCGTCCTCTGCAATCTGAACTCTTGGCTGCATTTCATCTTCATCAGTGGAGAAAGGGGAAGAGATGCATCTTTTTGGGGAGGAGATGGACAAGCGAAGGCATAGGATTAGGGAAGTAGATGGCAGATGAGGGAGTCTGCTAACTTAGAGAGGGGACAGGAATGTGGTACCAGAGAAAAAAAGGAAATGTGGGTTCTGACTTTAAACCTGCCGCAGTCCAACAGCATGAACCTAGAGAAGATTTTCAGCCTCTCAGAGCTGTGGTCTCTCTAATCATAAAGTGGAATCTGCCTTCTTTAAGAAAGAAAGATGAGAAAATGTGAGTGAGTACTGGGAACCTTGCAAGGCCCCCATGCAGGTGAGCAATTCTAGGCTGCTGGGGGCTGAGAACACAGGCCAGCAGCACCGAGGGGGCTGGGTGAACTTTGGGGTCCTGCCTGCCTGATGTCTTACTGTCCCACAGGGTGGGAGAACGTCTACGGCTTTGACATGACCTGTATCCGGGATGTGGCCATGAAGGAGCCCCTGGTGGACGTCGTGGACCCCAAGCAAGTGGTGACCAACGCCTGCTTAATAAAGGTGTGTGGGTCGGTGGGTAGGGCTGGGCAACCAGGAGCAGCTGTGTGCACTGAAGAGCTGGGCTGGGGTCTGCCCTCATGGCCCCAGCCTTGTGAAACAAGAGCACCCTGGCCAGAGCCTGGGTTCTCCCAGGTGACCAGTCAAAAGCTGACAGGGAGAAGGACTCCAAGGTGGCACAGATGGGGAGGGTGTCAAGGCCGCACCTGGGACGCAGGGCTTCCTGCTGCCTTGTCATGGCCTCCAATCACATGCCTGGCCACCACATGGAGACCCCAGCCTGCCCCTGGGCCTGGTTCTTGGCCCACACCCCCCTGCAGGACACTCTTCAGGCTGTGTGCTGGTCAGCACCCTCATACTCCAATCCTGTGCACTCGTGCAGACTGCGCAGGTGCAAAGTGGGCCCGCTCTCTTCCAGCCCCATGCTTCTGTCAGGAGGATCTACTGCTCAGTGATTCTTTCCACACTTGTCCTTCGTATTTGCATTTTTGTGTGCTAACATGTGGAGCCAGATAAAACTATTGGTACCTGACTTTTTTTAAATATAGAAAGTGATTAATTTCATATGGCTGAAGTTAATTTTTTAATCTAGACATATGGACCATTATGCAAGCACGCTCAGCTACCCAACTCTCATCCTGCCTGCTCTGGTCCTGCGCATGAGTTTTGGAAGCATTGGAGTGGGGACTGGACCACTCACAGAGAGACCAGGGGACTGCTGCAGGGCCCCCCAGGATGTGGGGAAGTCACAGGCCAAACTGCTCCTTGTCCCCATGAGATGTGTCATTTTCCTGGACTGTGGCCTTGGTCTAGACCCCCTGGGGAACTGGAGGAGAAGCTCAGTGACCCCACACAGCCCATCAGATGTACCTGTAGTGTGCTGTCTAAGAAGTGGGCTAGGGACTGAGCCTGCCCTCACCTCCCTGGGGCGCTCACCAGGGCTCCTCCAGCCAGGACCCTGGCAGGCAGGATGTGGGCCATGGAGCCCTTCATTTGTTCCCACCAACCCCTCCCTCCCATTCCCCAAGCAAGTCCAAAGAAATCACATCTTCCAGCAAGGAGCTCTTCACAGTGCAGGAGTTAGGTGGGAATGAGCAGTGCCACTGATTTTGCCAGAGGGAGTCTTCAAGGGTGCCAGCTGGGACATTCGGTCCCTTTGATTTACATGGGCACAGGTGGCTCCGTGTCCTTGGCCCAGCCCCACGGAGTAGCCACTGTGTTACTGGCTGTTCTGCTGCTGGTGGCCTGGACTCCCGGGTTCTCTCCTGTTTCCTTCCAGTTAGGGCACAGGGAGGGTGGGGCAATGCCCCCGGCCATCCCAGAGGGACAGGAGGGTGTGCACAGGCAAACTCTTGAGGAGACTCTGCAGGCTCTGATTGTCTGAAGGTCTGGGACAACGTCCGCCCTCCACCCCAGCCTCTCTCCCCTTCACAATGTTGAGAGGGGTGACATTGGCTCAGTTTGCTGTGTAACCAGAAGAGCCCTCATCAGCTCTCTTGCTAATGTGCAAAGCAGCATCTCCCGACATCTCGCCTTTGGGGAAAACATTTGCCCTTCTTCACACACTTAATTGCTATTTTCATTGCTATTAGCGTGAGGACTGTGGCACTCTGTTATAATTAAGGTTGTGTTTTGACTGGGCTGCCGCTGCCAGGCATATCCATCTGTAATGCTGTTCAGAGGTGCAGAGCAGTGCAGGGGTCTCTGCTTCCTGGGGTCACCTGGGATCATAGGCTGCTCTGTGGACTCGGGCCAGGTGGGGCACTGAGCCTGAGGCCCTTTTTGACCCAGAGCGTGGTCACCACTGACCCCACCTTCACAGATGGCCTGGCTGGGCCCCACTCCAAAGGCCAGCTGCCTCTATTGTTACCATCTCAGTGTGTAGGTTATTGCTATTTAGCTTTTACACTGCCTGGAAGGCTCCTATTAAGATGCAACTGTCTCTGGGACCTCTGTCCTTAACACAAGACGTGACAGCTGGCATCTGGTTGACGATGACTGTGGGCAACCATGTGGAAAGTGTTCCTGCGGGCCGGGTGGTGTGTGTGTGAGTACGCGCTTGCCCAACGTGGGGAACAGGAGAGAGGTGTGAACAGGAGAGGAGAGGCATGAGCGGGGCCTTGCAGGGGGACACATGCAAACAGCCCCTCGAGAGATTGGGTAGCGGTGGCGATGAGGGAGTGAGAGGCCGGAGATGGAAGGAGACGCCATCCCCAGTAGGTGGAGGCATCCAAGCCATGCTGTGTGTGGGGCCCCACGCTGAGGGTTCCCAGGCCGGCAAAGAGTGGCCTCTGGTCCTACAGGGCTCCAGTCTAATGCCAGGGTGAGGATGGAGATGGTGAGGGCAGCTTGGTCCAGAGTGGGAGAGAGGCTGGAAGAGAAAGGTGCCTGGGACCATGGAGCTCGGTGGATGTGCTGGTGAAGAGGCATGGGGATGCAGGTCACGAAGACTTGCTCAGGAGGTCTGGAACCTAGAGGACTGGTGGACAGTGCGGCTGGGAGGGCTGGTGAGCACCAGGAAGGCTGGCAGGCTGGATGTGGGCCCTTTGATGGCCCAGGCTGCCAGAGGAAGCTGCTGTAGGAAGAGTGCAGGCCAGACAGTCAGCATCACATTCGGTTTTGAGACTCAGGACAGAGCAGGTCTGGGAGGGTGAGGGGCTGGGGACTGTTGCCCTGAGGCCTTTTTGACAAGCTGGGGTGCTTCATACTGCAGAAGAAGAGGTCCAGATGCACTTGTGGCTTAAGTGAAGTGCCTGGCTTATCCTGTGGGCTCTGGTCACTGGTTCTGAAGGAGCTGTGATGTTGGAGTCACCCTGACCTGCGTGAGCTGACTAGTAGGGGTGCGGGGCCGACATCTCTCGGGGGACTTACCGGAAATGCCACCATGGGTTGCTGAGGTGGCTAAGAGGCTCAGCTGGAAGGGATGTGCTGTGTAATCCCACCAGACTAGGGCTGCTCATCCTTTCTGTTGGTTCTCTGGGCTCTAGAAACTCAGAGTAACTTACACTGGAAAGTAACTTTCCCAGGGCTTCTTTGTGCCCAGCCCAGCAGCCACCTGCTTCTGGTCTATGACCACAACTCTGGTGCTCCCAGGGGCTCCAGCAGCTCCCTTGCTGGCTCCTCTCCCTTCTCTGGCCACCTCTGTGGGTCAGGACTTCTCTTTGCTGGCCCTAGGCTACTTTGCATCTCCTTTCCTATACTTACCATAGGAGTACAGAGAGATAAAAGCCATTCACACAGTGCTGCTTTGATGATCTTGTCTCCATGATCTTGGAGCCATCAGGCACCAGTCTGTTCCTTGCAGCACTCAGAACAGTTGTCTCAGTCACTTTCTCATGCTGGAACACAGAACCCAACACCCCAGGTTAAAGGAGGAGGGTTCATTTTGGCTCTCAGCTTGCGGAGGTTTCCGTTCAAGGCAGGGTGGCCTGGCAGATGGGCAGGGCGGAGGGGAGACAGCTCATGGGTAGTGGATGGGAAGAAGAGAGAAACGGGGAGCACTGGAGGGAGAGACACCCTTTCTACAGACCCCACCTTCTAACCATGGGTCAGCTGAGCCCCTGAGATCCGGAACCATCCCAGAGCCCCACCACCTGGTGGGCTGTTTCAGTCACCCGGAGGCCCACAGAGCAGGCCATGGTCCTTCACCAAGGAGGGTAGAGGTCTCAACACTGGCTCTCCAGCAGAGTGGATTTTCAGCCACTTTCCAGCTGAAGATGTGAGAGTTATTAGTTCTTTGTGTTCTGTATTCCCCAGTCTGAACTGAAATTCTCACCTCTTATTCTTCTCCTTGTATTTAGTTATTTTTCAGACCGGTCCAGCAGGCTCTTTACAAGGAGTTAGCAGAGGTCCCTTCAGCTCAGTCTGTGCCTGTGTGAGCTCAGGTTCCAGACTCCTGGGAATAGCATCTGTTTTGCTGCTGGGAACAGACGTGTGCACATGCACACACATACACAGACACGCATGCACACACACGCACACACATGGAATCTTCTGGTTCAGTATCCCTGGGAAGACCTGAACCACCCGGGCACTGCTTGGAGTCACGAGGTCCAGGGTACTCTCTGCTCCCTTAGAATTGATCAGAGTGGAGTCGATGCTGACATTTGGGACCCTGCTTGGAGAGGGGTGGGATGAAGGCTGCTCTGACTTGGCTGGGAGACACAGCACCTAGTCAACTCTTCTCTCCACCCCAGCAGATCCACCTACTCAGTTCTGTCCCCAGGCTTGGTTAAAGTCCATTTGCCCTGTTTCCTGAACATCCTCCACTCTAGAGGGGACGGAAGAGGTAACAGGAGGTGGTGGGTTGCCTGCATGTGTCTCTGAGAGCAGTGGCCCTGTAGAGGCCGGAGGTGCCTTGGGGGTGAGGCTGCTGCTAGTCCCTGCATGGGCACAGCCACGAGCCTCTGGCATCCTCTCTTGTCTGGCTGCAGGAGGTGGACATCTACACCGTGAAGACGGAAGAGCTGTCGTTCACCTCTGCGTTCTGCCTGCAGATCCAGCGAAACGACTATGTTCACGCCCTTGTCACCTACTTTAATATTGAATTTACCAAGTGCCACAAGAAAATGGGGTTTTCTACAGGTGAGCTTCTTGTTGGCTTTCTGGACCTCCCCTCCCCTCGGCGCTTTGCTGAGGCTCTGTGGCTCTGGGTGGTGACTGGGCTGTCTTTGGGGGTGGTGTGGGGTCATCGGGGCCAGACACACCAGCCCAGAAGCTTTTCCCCAGTGCCTGGGCAGGAAGTGAGAACTGCTGTTGGTGCTGCCCGAGTGAGAGTGCGGGGCGAGGAGAGGTGGGAGGGAGGGAGGCAGGACTCAGCCAGGGCTCTGCGACACTCTTCAGATGCACGTGTGTCCATGTGCATTCACAGGCAGCTCTGTTTGAGGGCTGAGGACCCAGAGCTCTGGGCCGCCTCTGCCTCCCCACCACAACTGGTGATCGGTCCCCATGTCTCCTCCTTCCCCTCCCTCCCCTCTAGCCTGTCCTCCATTCAACCCTGGTTGTGTTCCCCGAAGATCACCCCTATTGCTATCTTTCATTTTGTCACTGTAACAGAATTCTGGAGACTGGGCAGTTTATAAAGTGTGGAAGTGTACTGGGCCCCTGGCTCTCGAGCCTGCATTGATGGCATCTGGTCAGGTCTCAGGCAGGTGGGACAGAGCCTGTGTGCTTGACGTGCTGCTGTGCTCCCTCTGAACCTCCGGTCAGAAGTGAGCAAGTCTGAGCGTGAGGGCAGAGTCCTCCAGGCCACCATCTCAGAGACCCCAGCTCTCACCGTGGTGGCACTGGGGACCAAATCTCCAGTGCACGGACTTCTGGGGACAGTCACCCTCAGAGGAGCCACAGCCTGGTCCTCCTGCCTTTCCTGCTGAGAGGCTGAGCCTGTGCCATCCCCACTGCACCCTGCACGGTGCAGCCGCTCTGAACTCCCCGCAGCCCCCATGGCATGGGGTGTCCTACATCAGGGGTGCTTGTCTTCACCTCTCCTCCTGAGCTCATTGTCCTGGGCTGCCCAAGTGGAGTGCTACAGACAGGGACATGGCTGCAGCTCTGGAGGCTGGTGTCCAAGACCAAGGTGTCACAGGTTTGTTTGCAGATGGCTGCGTTCTCCCTGTGTCCTCTGCAATTGTTCTTGCTACATAGCCCAGACTGGCCTTGAACCCATGGTGATCCTCCTGCCTCAGCCTCCCTAGTGCTGGTATCACAGGTGTGTGCCACCATGCCAGACCCTTGCTATTTTTAAAATGTTTTATCTCAAGTATGCATATGCTTGGTCCCAGTTGTTTTTGAACTTTGTGCAAAGCATAGGACATCGTTTGCCATCCTTCCCTGGGACCCCTCAACTAAGTTCCATCACAGCCCAGGGCAGCTGGCATGGGGGATCAATGAAAAGCACACACTCCGTGCTGTCTGAAAGTGGTTCCTGTGATGACTCTGACCTGCCTGCCGCTTCAGGCAGACGCTGTCATCAAGAGCCACAGACACCCAGGGTCTGACAGCGCCAGCCAGGGCACTGCTGTCCCCATGCCTTGGACATCCTCAGAGGGTGGAGTAGAGAGGTATGTGGGAGGGCTAGGTTGCTGCTGAACCAGCGAGGCTGAGCAGGTGGAAGGCAACAGCCCAAATGTAGCAGGCCTGGGTTCAAGTCCCAGCCTTTGCAGTAGTCAGCAAGGTTGAGCCATTCGTGTGAGTCTGGGGTCCAGCGCCCTTTTTCCAGCCTTGCTTTCCTGAGACATGAGTCATTTTCCCAGGTCTAAGAAAGTGTTTTTTGTTTTGTTTTGTTGATGGTGGTGGTGGATTTTTTTTTTTTTTTTTTTTTTTGTTTGAGACAGGGTCTCACTATTAGTT
>NW_022900931.1:28201193-28319855 GCF_012274545.1 Fukomys damarensis | reverse complement strand
GTTTGTTGGTTGGTGGTGGATTTTTTTTTTTTTTTTTTTTGAGGCATGGTCTCACTGTGTAGATCAGGCTGGCCTTGGACTCACTATGTAACTCAGGCTGGCCTCAAACTCATGATGATCCTCTTGCCTCAGCCTCCCAAAATGCTGAGATTATAGGCATGCATCATCATGCCCAGCTTCAAAGATGTTTCTTGGTATATAGTCTTTAATTCTTCAAAAGGCTTGCAGACCCTCTAGAGAACAGAATTTCAAAATTATAGCTTTGAAAAGTTATTATATCCCAGAAAGAACTATCAGCCACTTAGCCACTGGGAAGTGAAACAGGAAGCAAGATTCCATTTCCAAAAGCACCAGGAAAATCTTTGAGGCGGCTCCTGCCATTCATCCCCATAGCTTTCTGTGTGTTCCCACCCACACCCCTGACCCAAACTCCCACCATCCCATATTTATCACTGCTTACCTGACTCTGCCCAGTCCGTTAGAGCTGTAGGGGAGGTGTGCTCATCCGGTTGCAGAACAGCAGAGCTTTGGATGGAATCTGTAGTCCTGCGCCAGCTGCTCACCCTGGGTGTAGTGACACCCGACAATCAGAGAGTCGGCTTACCTTTGCGGGCTGGAGTCATAGTGCATGGGTGAATACAACTGTATGACACTGTACATAATGATGAATGGACAACTGGATGAAGTGGCATACAGTACCCTAACGTGGGTACGGGGACCCTAACATGGAACAGGGACCGCATAATTTAACCCGTCAGTTCAAGGACACTACAAGTAAAAGGGAGAGCTGCTAAGACATATGTGAGGAGAAGGAAGTAAACTGGAACTGCTCCAGGCACAACCGGAAGTTTGGTCACCCTCAGACCTTTCCCCTCCCCTCTCAGCTCATGCTCACTCAGTTCCTTAGGGGGATCTGCAGCCAGAGAGCCCAAACCCAGGGCCACCGTGCAAGTCTGTGGCAAGGTAGAGACTGCAAGCTGGGTTCACTGGTGCCTAAAAAGGGTCTTTCTACTGCCCTCCCCTTAGCAGAAGGATGCTCGGGACTCCAGCCAGCACTGTGTGCCTCACTGCCCGCTGGGAGAGGCTACGTCTCACACATCTGTCCACTTTCCAGAATTACTGCATTCCAGTCACTTAGAGTACAGTCAAAAATGCAAATTGGAGTATGCACTAAGAGCTAAGATTGAGACACTGATTCAACCATCAGTCTGAGGTCAATGATCCTTGACAGACACTGGTGTTTGGGAAGTTCTTCACCTTTGGTGTTTATATTAAGGAAACACAGATGTTTTTCTACAGTGCAGAGCTGGCAGGATTTGGGGGCCACCACTGGAGTGAGGCTCCTGGGCTTGCCGGCCAGCAGGGCTGGGCTTGCCTGCCAGCAGGGCTGAGCTGGATGACAGAGGAGGCCATGTGAGTCCCTTGCAGGCAGGTCTTCAGGAAGGGAGAGACCTGTCTGAGCCAGTGTAAGTGGAAGGGGGAAAGAGTGCTGTCAGCCCCACACTGGCATTCACCACACACAACCGGAAGCTGTTTTTCTACAGCTTATTTAGAGGTGGCTGGCACAAGGCACACGGGAAGCAAGAGGACTTTGCCTGCAGGCAGCAGTGTACCTTGGAAGCCAGGGAGGCCAGTAGGTACAACCTGCACGTTCGCAGTCCTCCCTTCCTTACAGGGCACAGGCTGTGCATTGTCCCCATGATCTTGAGTGTGTGCTGATTCCAGAGGCACACACTGAAAACATTTGACCAAGCCAGTCCACTGCAAAGTGCAAAAAGGGCAGTCTTCACCCCAATTAATACGGATCTTGGCGCTTTGGAAGATCTTAGAGGTCACCTGGCCGGACTCTGTGCATGACACCTGTGCTCACTTGGAATGGGATGGGCCATGGGAGCCCATAGGACTAGGATGTAGCTCCGGTTCTTCCTGGTGAGTTGAAAATGGCCTCTCGTAAGTCCCAGTGACCCAGCTTTGCTCTGCCCCTGAAGCCACATAGAAGTCTTTCTGTTGATGGATTTGAAAGGTTCTTGTCACATCGCCTCAGTGTTGTGTCGTCTTTAGCACTGGTCCTAAGCAGAGGATGCTCTGGTGGGGGAAGGTTAGAGTCTGGGCCGGGAGCAGCCAAGTGTGAAGTTTGTTCTCCCACAGTCCAAAGTCCAAAAGCCCCAGTGTAATGCAGCTTGTATGGGGACACTGAGGCACCATGAGGTGTCTGCTCTTTGGGTTCTTGCTGTCATCCATGTGTCCAATCAAATTCTGTAGCAGGCGCTGAGATGCAGAGCCCCTGGCCCCGTGTACTGGTGGAGGTTGGAAACGAGTGGTGCAGGAGGCGTTTGTACTGTGGCTGAACATCATGGCGACAGAGCCAAGGGGCCCTAATCCAGGTTCAGGTAGCCAGGGAGGGCTGACCTCAAGGGCTGCGGAAGAGAGAAGCTAGTGAAGAGGGAGGGGAAGAGTGGCCAAAGAGGAGGAGGGTGGCTGAAGGCAGGGCCTCTCACACATAGCTGCGACCCATGGGCTCCAATGGAAAACATAGGGAGGCGCAAGCATCACCGGGCCGTGGATCCTGCAGGAGGAGTGGCCTGTGGAACGAGTGTCACCACCTTCCTTTCTGATCCAGTTAGGCAGGCACTGTCGCATGCCCACAGCAAGCTTGGCCAGGGTGCAGGGCTCTGATGCAGGACACAGCAACAGGCACAGAAACCTATTTGTAGGATGGAAGAGCAGGAGGCCAGGGGAACTGGAACCCTGGCTTACCTGTGGAGTCTGCATAAATGAGACCAACCCTACCTGAGAAGAGATAGATGGCCTGCTCTGTAAATCTTTCCATACTGACTGAAATCCTGCTCTGTTGGGCTAACCAAAGCAGGAACATCGTGAGTCACTGGTGCCACTGGTATGAACGTGTAATACCAGCCTGCTTCTCTTTGGTGCCTCACTGAGATCAGCAGCTCCGAGGGGTGCAGATGTTTGGGGGAGAGGGATTGGGCTGAGCTGGGCCGGGACCCCACAAGAGTGTGTGGGGACGCCGAGCACCTCCATGTGGACTCTGTGTGGACACCTCTGTCTCTGACTCCTTTCTCCTCCCCAATGTCGCCCTTCAGCCCCAGATGCTCCCTACACCCACTGGAAGCAGACTGTCTTCTACTTAGAAGATTACCTCACTGTCCGGAGAGGGGAGGAAATCTACGGAACCATATCCATGAAGCCCAATGCCAAAAATGTGGTGAGTGCCGAGGACCCTATGTGGCCGGTCACTGAGGGGAAGGGCCCGTGGAGCCAGTCCTCACGAGTCCCTAAGAACCCTGGCCTGGTGCCAGTGTCGTGTGCAGCCAGAAACCTTCCCATGGGCAGTGGGGCTCTGCCTTTGCAGGCGGCTCGAGCCTGGACCCTGCATACCTAGCAGTTAGAGGCTTTCTCCAGATCTCCCTCTGGACTCCTGAGCTGGACAGGTGAGGGGGTGTGGCAAACGGGTACTGCCAAATAAGTGGCCTCGACCTCCTTTAGGATGAGCGGGGCCTGGAAATCGCAGTTTCTGTGGGCCTGGGAGAAGTTCTGTTCACATTGCTTTGGCTGACCTGGTGGGCGGAGTCTGATTCTTCTAAGCAGGGCCAGTTGTGGGCAGTGCATTAAAATCAGAGGGCTTGGGAGTGAGGTCACAAGACTCGTGCTCCTTTATCCCAATGTGAAATCTGAGAGGACGTGTTACACCAGCTCAGGGAGGGTTGGGATGAATGGGACACACCAGCATAGATCCCGAGGGCTCAGCACCGTGACACCTTAGCTAGAAACACTTGCGAGCCCCCTGTCTGCCCTTGCGAGGGCCAAGAAGAAGCTTGTGCCTGGGCGGCTTCCTGCCCAGACTCACTCTCTGACCTTCTGCTCTCTGTGTAGCGAGACCTGGACTTCACAGTAGACTTGGATTTTAAGGGACAGCTGTGCGAAACATCTGTATCTAATGACTACAAAATGCGTTAGCACCGTGGGGAGCCACAGAGAGTGAGTGAGGAAAGGAGCTCTCACCCGGACCTCCACGCTGCCCCCAGGAATGCTGCTTGCAGGACTCTGCACTTGAAAACAGAGCTTCGACTCTGCCCTGAAGATTGGTGAACTCACAGGGGCTCTTCGCGGCTCGGCCCTGAGCAGCAAGCTCCAGCTCCTCCACCCCGTTCCGGGACCCCTTCATGAAGGGTTCGTTGTTGCCAGCAGAGAGCAACCTGTGGCTGGGGCCCAAGGACGGAGAAGTACCCTTGTGTCCCCATCCTCGACTGTGACTCTCGGATGTCCCACGTTTTGCATGCTGCAGGCATCTAGGACAGATCGCTTCTACTAGAACATGGAGACACAGTGTCTTTGATAGCATAGCCAGATTGTCTGTGCAGTGGTGTGCGTGTGCGTGAGCGTGCATAAGCATTTATAGCAGTTCATTTGCCCACGGATGCCTGTATATGCATATACACCAGGTGGGTGCATTCAGAGGGCGTGTGCCTGTGCGCGTGGGAAATATATTACTCTCAGAGAAGAGTCTGTTGCTTTTGAATAGGAATTTGTTTTGTGACTAGTCCCCTCCTTCCCTGTCCCTGGACAGATGTCATGCAGCTATGAAGCATTCTCTGTACTCTCTCTGGTCACCTTTTGACTAGACCGTGGCTCTGAACCCTGAGCATTAGCACCACAGATTCCGTGGGCACTCAATAAACAGACCTGAGAACGAAGCACGGCTGTCTGTGTCCTGGGGTCCTGGAGGGAGAGGGCTGGATGCAGGGCAGTCAAAGCCCACTGTGGGATCGAAGTCAGAGGGTACTGTGTTAGCAGTACTCCCTGGTGGTGCACTCCCTGGTAAGAGCAGCTGGTGGGCTGGGCTGGCTCCAGTGTTCTTTCTTTCTTTCTTTCTTTCTTTCTTTCTTTCTTTCTTTCTTTCTTTCTTTCTTTCTTTCTTTTTTTGGTATTGGGGATGGAACTCAGATCCTCGCACTTGCGATGCAGGCAGTGGAGCCACTGAGCTAAAACCCCAGCCCAAGAGCATCCTTTCTGCAGATTTCTGAGTGCCTTCCTTGGGGAGAGAAGAGGGTACTGAAACTGTGGGAGGGGCAGAATGCTCCAGACTGCGAGACGGTGGAGCCAAGATCTGTCGGGAAACGTCCAGCAGATGAAAACGTGGTGCTGTGGTCATTCAGGCTCAGTCCAGTGCTCTGTGTTGGTTTGTTCATAGGTTGTCCTTAGCCTCAGACCATCAGTCTCATTGTGCCATTTCCTCTTGGAGAGATGTCCGCGGCTGGGGAGGAAGGTGGGCCGTTCAGGGACAGTGGTCGGGGTGGCGATGGGACTGGAGGCAAAGAAGGCAAGCTCGGCTGTGCATGGGAGAGGCCCTGGAGGGAAAACAGAAGCCTGTGGTGTCTGGGGTGGTGCCAGCTTCCCAGAGCCCTGGAGTTAGATATGGTCAGTGTTAGTGCCATGAAGGAAAGCAGTGCAGGTGAGGCGAGGAGGTCGGGGCCTCAACCCCAGTTCCAATCATTCTGAGCCCTGAATCCTGAGGGTGGGACTCTGCCTGGTAAAGAGTACAGTGAAAATGACTTCAGGCTTTTTTGTTATAGTTAAGAGAAACTTAAGAGGGATCAAAGGCGAGTGTGTCAGAAGATGCTTCCTCTAAGGGCACTCGAAGCACATCCATGAGTGGGTCCCCACTGTGGCCCAGAGCCCCTGTATCTGGTCCACAGCAAGGCTCGGCTCCAAGCGGGGGTTCCACCCTGTGGCACAAAAGCCCAGATTGCGGGAGCCACAGAGGAGATGGGTGCCTTGCTTCGGGTGCGCTAGAATTTGCAGACTGCAGGTGTCCCAAACACCACTCCACCCGCTCCCACCAGCAGGCGGGAGGAGCACCCCAAGGGCTCCCCTTGCCACAGTCTTGAGCTTTCTGGAGTTGCCTGGCTCTTGTCCGCTCCCCCAATGCCGCTCCTGGGCTGCAGAAGTGACACCTGAAAGACAAGAAGAAGCAGTTCCACAGCTGCCTCCCCTCCGGGGAACCTGAGGGAACTGATACGGCAGGAAATAAGCAGGACCTGCTTTGCACATGCTCCGATGCGTGTAGGGAAGGAAGCGCCAGCACAACGGAGATGCTGCAGAGACCGCTTCCCTTCAGAATCCCTTCTTTCCCCCAGCTGTCTATTTTGGAGACCATGAAGCCCCTCAGGGCTTCCTCTCATCAGCCCTCTGTCCCTTGTCCCACTCATCTCCCCACCACACAGCCACACGCCTCTGTTGTGACTTTCTGGGCCCTTCTGTACATGGGCTGCTCCAGGCATTCCGAAGTCCATCCTGCCCCAGACCACAGGATCCAAGAGCAGCATTGGCCACAACTGGATGTGGGAGCTGGGGAGAGGCAGAGGCCAGCACTACTGGACTCCCACACAATGGGCCATGAGCCTCATGGGAGCTCCAGGCTCTAGCCCCTTCTGTCTGCTCCAGGAGAGGCCCGTATCCCCTTCACTCTCACAAGAGCCACCCGTGTCCGCTCTCAGGAGACTCAGCCACATGGACCCACGGGCACAGACGAGGCTTCGCAGGCCCTGTCTCATCCATGGTCTCTGCACCCTTCCTCTCCCCTCTTGGTCCTCAGCACCCTGTGGGCCCCACCAGGCTCCAGACAGCAGGGGGGCCATGGAATTAGTGGGACAGTGTAGCCCATCTGCTGTGATGAGCTGAGGCTCTGTCGCCAGCAAGGCTCCTGTTGGGGTTTTGTCCCGAGGTGGGAGGTGCTGGCTCGGGGATGAAACCTCCTACACGGGCTAACACCTTTCTCACACGAAGTCTTGGTCAGTCGCTAAGAGCTGGTGCTTACCAAGGGAGCGGCTGCCTGTGCTCCTCCCCTCTGCAACCCCGGCCTGCCTGTAGCCCTCACTGTTGCTGCACTCTTGGACACCACAGTCTCCAGAACGGTGATCCGAAAGAAATGCCTTTCCTTGTAGATGACCCAGCCTCAGAGGTCCTGTTATAGCAATAGGAAGCAGACAAAGATGCCCTCCCTGCTGTGCTCCCCTAGCACAGAATCTGGCCTGGCACCTATTATGGGCACTGGGCATCTTTTCTGCCTTGATCTCCTGTCTTCATCCATCTTCTCCCAGGTCCTATATAGTGTGGAACTGTCTTGCTCTTGCAAATCCCATTCCCAGGCTGGCTTTGAGGCCATCTCTCTGAAGATAGACTTTTCGTGACCCCCACTCCCTGTCTACCGGGGTTCTTGAATGACCCTGCCCTGGATACCTTGCTCCTGAGGACAGGCCTACCAGGGGCACCCTAGTCTACTGTGGTCCTAGGGTTGTCACACGCTAGCCAGATTCTTGGCTCCTATCCTGTGGCTTCCAGGACCAGCCTGACCTGCTGAGGACATGTGGTCTCCTCACTGCCAGCTTCAGTGGATGGACTCTGTTCTGATGCCTCTGTGGTCCACCTCCCAGTGAAAGATAGGCAAAAAGCTCAGACACACACATTCCACAACCAGGCAATCAGCTAACGTTTACCGGGCACTGAAGGTGCCATCCAGCAGCAGAGCCAGCAGAAACCATGCCTATTATTTTGGAATTCATGGTAGGAGTCTTTTTGGGCTGGGCTTGCTCTTACCCAAACCCTGAGAAGTCTGGTCCCCTCCCCTAGCCCACCGGGAGCCATGTAGGGGGCAGGAAGATGTGCTGTCTCCCCAGCTGACACTAGCTCCTGGACGGAAAGTAATGCACTTGGTCTCTGCCACTGTTTGTGATGCTGCCAGAGAACCCAGCAGCCACATGGACAGAATGACTATGCTCAAGGGAATCCATGACCGTGATTTTTGCTAGCATGTAGCCATTTCTTGTGACAAAAGTCCAATGGACTTACAGCCAGGAGCCAGCTCCTTAGCCTCAAAGGCAGCAGAGTAAACTGGGCAGAGAAAACTGCTATTGCATAGTTGCTATGGCCAGGCCCTGCTGTGCCCACTGCCACGGCCTCCCTTAGCCACAGGACAGCCCTGCCACCTGCTACACACTGGCACTGTGGAGCCCAAGGAACTGCTGGATGCCAGGCCCTGTTTTGAGCATCAGCGACTCTAGACAAAGCCACTCCTCACCACCAAGTCTTCCTCAGGAAGGTGCTGGGGCAGAGGGAGTGAGCACAACCTATGTGGGAAATGCACCATATAGTGGGACTGCAGCCTCCCTTGCCATGTTGTGACTCTGTTATGGAGAAGCCAGGCCCAAGGCTGGGAAGAGCAGCGGGCACCACATCTAGAACAAGGGCAGCAGTGGCCTGGGCCCAGGGTTGCAGGCTGCCCTGCAGTGAGCTGCAGAGCTTCCCAGAGCCCTGAGCAGAAGTGGCTGCTTAGTGCTCCCTTAGCTCCTCGGTGGCTTCCAACGTGGCCAGAGGAGGTCTTAAAAGTGACTCTGCAGACCATGGGCAGAGCGTAACCAGTAGGCATCAACAACACATGTCCTTCCAGGCAATGGAGCCAGAGCCCCAGCCGGGCACCCTGGGCAGGGCCTCCTCCCACTGTCTGCACACCTTTCTAATCATGAGCACTTGCCATGACCCTGGCACAGTGCCATGGTATCTAATCTGGTGCTTGGTTTCAGCCACCTGGAGAAGAACAGGACAGAATCTGAAGCACTGCTTCACTTTGAGATCCAACACATGCTGCTTTTCCTGGGGGACTTAGTCATATTTATATCTGGCTGATAATATGTGGAATCTATATGATCAGAGTGCTTGCTCTCTTTATTGCCCAGAACTAGTAGCTCAGAAGCACATCTGAGAATCAGCAAGGGCCAAGGGTGGGAACCAGGCTGAGAAGTGAATCTGGACTGCAATACCAGCCGCATCGATACTTGGGACTCATTTGGCCACATTTATAGGAAAAGACGAGCCAATTCCCCACTGTCATAAATTGCCATTAATTTGGCAGAGGCACGTGCTGCTGTGGCACTGTACATTAGAGACACAGAAGAATAGAACTTTAGGGTCCCTCTCCATGCCCCAGGACATCTGTGGAGGAAAGAAGGAACAGAACCTGAAAGCACAGAATAGTGCTTGCATCAGTCGGCTTACCACTACAGTGCCCCAACACTTGAAGAAGTCAACTTATTAAGGGAAAAGGCTCAAAGTTTCAGAGTTTTCAGTTCATGGACACTTGGCCTTTGGGCCTGAGGCAGGGCAGCACATCATGGCAGGAGTGCATGGAGAAGAAGCTGCCATCTTGTGATAGCCAGGATGCAGAGGCAAGAAGAGGTTGTGGTTCCAATATTCCCTTGAGGGCATGGCCCAGTGACCTGCCTGACTTTCTTTCAGTAGATCCCAGCTTCTGTAGGTTCCACCACCTCCTGATAGTGCTACAGGCTGTGCACCAAGCTTCCCATGCATGCACTGTGGGGAACATTCCAGATCCCAGAGGCAGCAGTGCTGCACATATGGCTGGAAATCCTGGGAACAGTGTGTCCCACCAGACATGGAGCTCTGTTCAGAGGCAGGAAGAAAATACACTCACAGTTCACCATCGGGATGCCAGGCCTGCCTTGCCACTGAAGCATGGGACACTTCCTGTTATCAGCACCGCGGACAGTTCCTGCCTGGTGTTGAAGGGGGGCAGTGTTGCCCACTCTGGAAGGACTTCTTGGAACCCTCCTGTGTGGCAGCAAACTATGCTAGGCACTGAGACTACAACGGAGAACAAAAGACACCTGCCTGCCCTCCTGGGACTTCCTTTCGGCCTGCTGGAGAAACACATGAAAGGTGTGCAGTAAAAATTATGAAGGAAAAAATGCAGAGGCCGAGAGAAGAACAGACTATTGTGCAGAGCATGAGATCGAGAGAGCTTCGCAGAAGACAGGACTTTAAACTGAGACCTGAGAAATTCGGAGAGGAGGGGCAGTGGAAAGGGGGTGGGAGCGAGGTGGGCAGCTTCCAGTGGGAACAGCTCACTCCAAGGCTGGCCTGAAGAGGCCCAGGGCACAATGGGAAAAGAAGAGTAAGCAGGGAGCAGAGAAGGGAGGACAAAAGTCAGCCTGCAACCAGGGTCACAGGCCTGAACCTATGTCAAGGATGCTTTTTCGGATGCAGTGAGAAGACAAGGAAGATTTTCACCAGGGAGGCAGTAGGCGATAGGACATGCCTGTGAGCGTCGTTTCCCTAGAAATCGGTAATAAACCCAACCCATTTCCTACTTGTGGAATTGAGGCACAGAAGAGGTGTGTATAGAACTGGCAGGAGGGAGCCTGCAGCTTCTCCCCGTGGCTGTTGTTGAAAATGGCTTGAGTACAGATCCCTTGGTTTAAGATTGCCTCATTGGCCAACAGGAAATCGGCAGTGGGCCACGTTGTGCAACTCTGAGAAGGTCTGGTGTCTCTCCTGGCATCAGGTCACACTGTTCTTCCTATAAGGACAGCCTCCCCTCGGCTTGGAGGATGTAAATGTGTGGGAGCAGAAGGCGATCGGCAGGGTCTGTGCAGGGCTGGATCTGCTGATGGATTGTTCTCCTGTCCTTCATCCCGGCAGCTGTTCCCAGGGACACACACCACCTGGTGCAGCTTTCACCTCACAGAACGTGCTCTCCAAGCACCTTACTGAGGCTCCGTGGGTCATAATGGGCTTCTGATATGGTGACGATTGCTTTCTGGCTCAGTTGGATGAAACATGGTGCTTAGCCAAAGGCACAGGCTTTGCAGACCCATGGCACAGCGTCCTGGCCATGCAGAAGGCCTTGTGCTGAAGCCAGCCTGGGAGATGACCCATCCTGCTGTGGGGGAGCCGGCTTTTTCTGTGAACAGCAGCGAGGCCCGGAGTGAACCACTTCTCCTAGAGGGAATTCCTTCCCTCTAGATGGCAATGGGGGTGACACTTTCCTCTTGGGGCTGTGGGAGTATCAAAGGCACCAGCACAGCGATGCAGTCCTCATGGTACATAGTGTGTGGTAGCTGTTTCAAGGTGGCAGCTCTTTTGGTCCTCAGAACCGAGGGCCCAGGTGACAGTGTGCATGCTCTAGGCTCTCCCAGGGATGGGGGAGGAACAGCTCCGTGGTGGGGCAGAGTGCTTGCTTCACGTGGTCACAGAGGGAAGGCAGGTGGACCTCTGTTGCTTGGAAACAGTTTCAAGAGGTGTCCACGGAGATGCCTGAATTAGAGATGCTCTGGGATTTCAGGGCTGGGCCAGGACTTTCAGGGGTCCTTAAATAGGACTTGGCCCAGAGGCAGAAGAAGGCCTCCTGTGGCTCTGCAGATGGAGTCCCTGAGATGAGCGGAAGCAGGGCCAGTGGTGGGGAGTGTGGAGCTGGGCACTGGCAGAATAGCCCTTCTGGCCATGTGACCTCTAGCAGGTCACTGGGCCATCTGTCTTTGCCTCAGTTTCCTTTTCTGTAAACTGGTGGTAGCTGTGGGCTTGTGGTAAGGAGTAAATGAGAAGCACGCTTAGCATCATTCCATGTCACTACTGTGAATTATGTGAGCTTCTGGACACCTCTGGAGCTTGTCCACCTGGGCCCCTAGTTCTCGCGGGGCTTCCTATGGACTCTGGGTGAGAATCTGTGTCCACACTCACCACGCCGGCCCTCAGCACTGCTTTGTGTCTGTCTGCCCTGCTGGGGGCAGCTCTGTGTCCCCTTTGTGTCTGCATTGCAGCCTCTAGGGCTGGCCCTGGTCCATCCAGGGCACACAGTGAAGATTCGCCAAGTAGATGATGGCCTGTCGCGTGGTGCTGCTGGCAGGCACCATGTTCTGGCTCTGTGGGGCAGTTGCCATTTGATCCTGAGGTTTCCACCTGCTGTCTCTGGGACTCCAATGCCTCATTTAGAAGATGGAGGTATTAGCCTGAAATCACCCCTAGCTTGAGGAGCCTGTGATGTTCTGATTCTGCAGCTTTTACTTCATGACCCTGATCTTGTCCTCAACTTGTTAGCAGAGGAGAGGAGAATGGCTGCTGGGAATGTTCCTGGGGGAGGATGGAGAGCGGCGTGAGAGACAAGGCTCACTGAACGAGGGCCTCAGTGCAAGGGCTCAGGGGGCCTCCTGGTGCTCTCAGCCAATGGCAAAAGAGAGAGAGGATGGCCAAGCCAAGCCTTCTCTGGCCCTGACTTCATTTTATTAATCTTGGCTCTTCAGAGATGCCTATCGCTCAGAAAATAATTTTTGTTTCTTTGTTTTGAGTCATGGCCTTGCTATGTAGTTCAGGCTGGCCTTGAGCTCAATATGTAGCTTAAACTGGCTTGGAACTCACAGCAATCCTCCTGCCTCAGCCTCCCTCCTGAGTGCGGGGATTATAGGCATGTGTCACCACAGGCAACTTGGAAGATTATTTTAATAACTGAGACGAAATGGAGTTAGAGGTCCTGGCTGCAGGTTCGTGGGGATGATTCTCATCAGTCGGGTGGTGAATTGTGTCTGCTCTGTTGCCTGATTAGGTGCCCTCAGACCTCTCCGCATAGTGTCTCCCGGGAAGTGGTTTTGGGGGACTAGATTCTGGTGGCTCTGTGGGGGAGAAGACCTGGGAGGTGTCAGGAAAAGGGGAAGCCTGCTGCTGGATGGCCAGCAATGGGAGCTGAGGGCTGTCTGAGTGCAGGCCATGGCTCTCAGCTGAGGTCCTGGGCCAGGCAGTCTCAGCGGTCACTGCCTTTCTCTGCGGAGCCCTCATTTCCAGGGAGGAAAAGTCCCAGAGCTGAGAGCAATCAATAGAGAGCAATCAACAGCGCTGTAGGCACCAAGCTTCTGATCCTCCCTCCCAGGGCTGCAGATTCCTGCCCCAGGGGGAAAGGTGGCCTGAAGAACTCAAAGTGGTGACTGGCACAGCAGTAATCCACTGGAGGCTTTCAGCACGGACTCCCCAGGCCCCTCCTCCTTCTGAGAAATCTGCTCTCCAAAGAGCCAGGATGCAGTCGGAAGGGGCTGTGTGTCTCCAGCCACACCCCCACGGGCTCCGACCAGTCTCCCCTGCGTGTGGGCAGCCAGAGGGGCCTTGCTGTGGGCCTGGTGCGGGGGAGGACCCTGCATGTCCAGGAGGCTCAGGACCTGTCCTACTTTGTGTGGCATAGGCCAGTCCTGAAGCTCTGCCACTGGCTGTAGAGGGTGGCGACGAGACTGACACCATTAAAAAAAAAATAAGATAAACAGAACAGTTAGAAGTAACACTAATAACAAAGTATTGAAATAGAGAACAGCAGTGATGTGAACAGGAGGAGGACTGAGGGAGGGCTGGCTGCAGCTGGGAGGGTGGGCGGGGCAGTGACACTGTGACAGGTGACCTGCAGAAGACAGCCAGGGCCACTGATGAGCTGGCTCCAGGCCCAGCGAGCAGGACTCTGGACTGCAGGGAGGGCACCCTAATCCACAGCAGCAGGAGACTGGGCCAGGCCAGTGAAGTGGCCCCTATCCCAGAGGGCTTCCGGGGAGCACGGACGATGGGTGCTGCTGTGAGACTCGCGGGCTGCCAGCCCAGAGTCTGGTACGGTGGAGTGGCTCCATGCAGGGCTCACCCTCCGCAAGCACGAAGAGGCTCAGGCACGGAGTGCTGGGCATGGCTGTCCCCGTCTCCACCCTGGCAAGTCTCTCTCCTCCCTCATCTGTGAGCCGAGCCAGGGAACAGGGTAAGAGAGATCGGCCTGGCTGCATCTGCACACCATGCTGGTGTCTTCGGGTGAGGAGTGTCTGGTGGGGAGATGTGGGCCCTCCTGGACTGCTGGCTGACAGCTTCCTGTGCCCTGACCTGGGGGATGGGTGTCATGAATGGAGCTGCTGGGGGTGGGGAGGAAGGGAAGAGAGGGTGAGGAGAGCACAGAGAGAGAAAATGCAGCCTCGTCTTGTGTTTGTGTTTTGGATGCTGACTCCTAGCATATTTTTAAATCCATCAGACATGAAAGGCTGATTTAAATAGGCCTGCAGTGTGAAGCTGGTAATTTCGCTGCCACAATAGATGCGGGCACTTAGCACCTGTGCCTGCACCAGGGAAGCTGTGAGGCACAAAGCTCTCTGGGCAAGGCTTGCAGGCCAGGTGCCTGCACCCGGGACAGTGACACAGCAGTGGGAGGAGAGGAGGGCAGGAGGGGGCAGATGGGGCAGTGCCCACCTACTTCTGCCTTACTCAGGCTCCTGCCAGGTGAAGCACAGTGCAAACTTTGAAACTCACAGAGTCCCTTCTCCCCGGCCTCCCTAAAGCAGCCTGCTGGGGTCACCCCAGCAGGTGGCCTGACCCATTGCTCAGCAGTGCTGAGACAAAGTCCCTTGGGATAAACTGCAGGTCTGTGTTGTGTTCCCTGGTTATGATCCTGTCCCCTGAGCCTCTCGGCACAGTGAGTCCTCCCTGTGCAGAGTCCTGGCTCCCTCTCCCCTCTTCACCACAAATGATCACGGTGCAAACCTCTGCAAGGCCAAGAGATTCAGACGGGGCTTCTCAGTGTATCTTCTGCCAGTCAGTGCAGAGTTGCAGGGACGACAAGGACTTTCACCCCTGGTTTCCACCCGGCATATTCTCACATCTGCTCCAGGGCCAGGATGGCACTCCTGCTGGCAGTCAGGGAGGGCGAGTCTGCTTCCCAGGGAGCCCGAGTGGCATGGGGCCGACTTGCTGAGAGAGCGGCAAGCGTGGGATGAGCAGCAAGTGCTGAGTCCTAGCAGCCGGCCTGGGAGGGGCTGTGGCCGTGAACACCGAGTACAGTGGGTCTCTAGGACTTTGCTGCCCCCAAGTTCCCTGTGGCTCCCAGAGCCACAGGCCAGGTTTTCTCCTTCCAGCTCCCCCATCCTTGGACGGAACACAAGGCAACCCAGAGCAACTTAATGCTGGGCACAGAAAAAAATCAATCTTCCCTTCTTTCATGGAACATGAATATCTGTGTGCTTTTCCCTTTTATTGCAGCACAGCATGCATGATAGTTATAATTTTAACCATTTAAAAACTTACAAGTACATTCAGGACACTGCATGCAGCTGGCCATGCCCACCACCATCTGTCTCCAGAGCTTCGCTGTACCCGTGTGGAAGTGTTTATAAACTGTATCTGTAGAGGTGGGGCCGTGGAGAACATAAGACCTGATGTCCTCCCTGGGCATGAATTGGTACCTCCACCCAAGCAGTGTCTATTCTGCACCAGGCCAGATACCATAAGGTAGATGCAAAAATGGAGATCACTGCTCTGCTGGTGAGACAGCTCTGTTTGTGTGACACTGGCACCCCAAGCAACTTAGTCATGGTGAAAAGAAGTCATGAAAATCTCTAGCTTGAAGAAATGCAATTTCGCCTACTCTCCTTCCAAAGGGAAACGGGAGGGGCTTGTACCTGTGACCCTAGCTCTTGTCACCAAGGAATGTAGATTCTCCCTGCCATACCAGGTTTGGTTTGGTCTCCTGCATGGGGAGACAAACTCACTGATAATTATCACTGGCTGGTGCCATCAGTAGATTCAGCTCCTTCTCAGGTCCCTGCAGTGGGGGGTAAGGTAGAGAGGACTCTTGTGTAGATAGGGAATCAGGGTCAGACAACAGCAGTCTGGGTTTTGCCCAAAGCCACACAACTTGCGTGCAGGTCCTTATTCTGAGCAGGCCTTTCGGGGCCAGAAAGCTTCTGGGAGAGGCACAGCGGGGAAGGGATGGCTGGTTCCACACCAAGAACTAAGAGAAATGGGCAAGGAAACATTGTCTGTGCACAGAGGCAGGGAGCCCAAGTAAAACGGAGTCATTGAACAGCCTGTGGGTAATGACTACCACTGCAGGGCACGGGTGATGGAAGGCTCTGACAGGCGTCGCACTGCTGAGAGGCAATGGGGCACAGCAGCCGGAAGGCTCCCCAGAAGCAGCACCTCATTTGACCAGTGAAGCAAAGCTATGCGGCTGCCCAGGACACAGGGCCTCAGCACTGCCACCTGCGGGATCTGGGCTGCAGTGGAGCCATTCAGTGTGGGGGCGCTTGTTCTTCACAAATGGTACTTGGCCTCAACTGCTCCGTAAGGCAAACTCGGTAGAAGCCACACTCGGTAGAGCCCCTGGGCAGCATGCAGGGCTTAGCACCACCAGAGCAGGCCGTGCAGCCCGGGGGCACTGTGCCTCAGCCTAGCGATGCACCCACTCAGCGAATCCCGCATTCACAGTCTTATTGCCCAAATTCATTCTGAATTCACCTCTGCATATTTGTTTCCAAGACGCAAAAATAACAGCCCCATTCTCTGTCTGTGTTCCTCTGCCATTTCTGCTTAACAGGCAGACTTTTATGTGTAGTCTTCATTTTTTTTAGGTCAGAGGGATCCGGCCATAACGCATTATGGTAGCACAAGCCTCACTGGCTCTAGGAGCCCTGGCCTGTAGGAAGAGGAGACTCCCAGTGCAACAAGGCCCTGCAAACACCACCTCTACTCTGTGCCAAGCCTCGATGAGGTCCCAGTGTGGAACCTGGGTCAGCTCTTGGGCCTGAACTCAGCCTGGCCCCAGGGTGATAAATGACAGGACCCTGCCCATGTGCCTCAGCTCCACGTGGCTTTCAGGTCCACTGCCAAGCACCGCCTTGCATGGCCTCCCAGCAGTGTTCGGCTAAGTAGGGCATTTGGATTAAATTGGCTGCGCTGAATTGTGTGAACAGTGGAGTTATGATGTTCTTTGTTACTGCTGTTTCTGGTGATTAATGTGTGTGTTAATAGAAGCACCAACAGAGGTCAGAAAGGGGTTTGGGAAGTTCACACAGCACTTCTACCCTGTCAGCCACGCCTCTTCGGGAGGAAGGGACTGACCTGGAAGGTCGAATCCTGTGGGTTCTGTGAGCCTGGCTGGAGTCTGCAGCCTCTGCACTCCCAGGAGGAGGAGTGGTGGCTCCTTGGGTGAGTCCCTGAAGCAAGCCTGGGATTTGGTCCCAGCCAGCAGCACAGGCTACTTGGGTCTCATGGGTACTATAGTTTCATTATTGGGAATAATCTGCCTTTCACTTTTCAAGCTTCAGTTTGGATTTGTAGCATTCCCACATGCAGGATGTCTGGATTCTTGGGAGCCTGGTATAAGGGTGCTTGGCCTCCCCTCCCCTCCCCAACGGGCTAAGCACCTCCTTGGGTGCCTCAACTTCCCTGGGCCAACCAAAAGCTTCTCAGTCTCTGTTATGGCTGTCTAGATATCCCCCCCAAAGCCTCATGCAGTCATAGGTGGGGATTTTTCTGGAATGGATCCATGGTGCAGTGCTAGGCTCAGTGGCTCTAGGATTAAGGGTGTGAGTGCTACCCACCCTAAGTAGCCTGCATAAAATAAAAGGGGCAAAAAGACACTGGTGAGGTCTCTTTTCACGTTGCTTTGCTATCTTCCACCATCATAAATTGATGCCCCTCTGCCATCTGCCAGTCTGCTTTGGAGCCAGCCAATTATAGACTGAAACCTCCATAGACTTGGGGAGGAGGCTGGAGGTGGAGCAAGGGAAGGAGACCAGGTCCTAGCTGTCTCATATGGAGTATAAGAAAGGAAGCAGGTCCGGGCAAATAGAATTTGATCTACATTTAGGACAGACTTGTATTTTAAATACATCCAAAGAATCACAGGAAGCCATATTTAAAGAGCTGGAAGAAAGGATGAGAATAGTCTTGCAAAGAAGAGACTATTAATAAAGACTAGGAAATTATAATGAAGAACCTAGCAAATTCTAGAGTTGAAGGTACAATAAATAATAGAATTGAAAAATTCATTAATACTTACATAAAATTCAAAGATGAATAACAATAATAAGCAGGACCTCAGAGGCCAGCAGGGCACCACCATGAATGCCAAAAGGAAAGAGAGAATATGGTAGAGAGAATATTTGAAGAAATAATGATGAAAATCTCTCCAAAACTGGTGAGAGTATTAATCCAGCCGCCCAAGAAGCTCAACACACCCCAAGTGGGAAAAACTCAGAAGAGATCCACAGATGGAAACATCAGAACCAAACTTCTGAAAGCCAAGCACAAGAAAAAAGCAATCCCTCACATACATGGGACTCCCAGTAAGACTAACAGTTAATTTCACGTCAGAAATCAGGGAGGCCAGAAACATTGGGATGTATCGTCAAAATGCTGGAAATAGAAGTCAACCAAAAGACTATAGCTAGCAAAAAACCCCTTGAGAAGTGCAAGATAAATTAAGATGTTCCCAGATATATAAAAACTGAGAGCATTTATCTATAGCAGGTCTGCCCTTCTTGTGGATTTTATCTAGGTGTCCTCTCAAAGCATCATGTGCTCACAGGTGGAACTTTTCGGAGGTGGTTGGATCATGGGCACATGATATTGAGATTAAGGGTGTGTGTTACTGAATTAGTCCACGGATTGACTTATAGCTCTAGGTGTGGATAATGAGAAGCCCCATCCTGGGTGTGTATGCGTGTGTGCGGTGGGGTGGGGAGTGGTACTGCCCAAAAGGCTTGCAGCCTGGATGGGATGAAAGGGAAAGGGAGGCTTCTCTGCAATGTCTCTCTGTCAGAGGTGTCTCTGCAATGCCACTCGCCTTGGAGCCAGTTGACTGTGGCCTGAAATCTCTACAAACTGTGAGCTAAAACAAACCTTTCCTCCTTAAACTTGTGGATATCAGGTATCGTGTCTCAGTGACGAGAAAGGTAACTGTGACAGCCCTGAAAGAAATACTAAAGAGAGCCAGTCCTTCGGGTTAAGATGAAAAGCTAAAAGGCAGTAATCCATGTCGACATGCAGACATAAAGAGCAATGGCAAAAGAATTGTGTGGGGAAGCATACAAGATAAAACTCCTTTGTTCTCTGTGGTTAAAAGACAACTGCATAAAAGTGCATAAAACAGTAATTAGGCTCAGAATGTGTGAAGATGTAATTTGTGACAATAACAACGTAAGGGAGAATGAAACCATACAGGAACAACATTTTTGTATATTATTGAAAATAAGTTGGTATTAATCCAAACAGACTGTTAGTAAATTGAGATATTAATGGTGATCCTCAGAGAAACCACCAAGAAAACAGGCAAAACATGTTCAGTAAGTAAAATAAGAGAATTAAAATGGTTCATTAGAGATATCTAGTTAATACAAAAGAAGACAGTAGTGTAAGAATAGAGGAATAAGTATGATGTATAGAAAATAAACAGCCAAAGAGCAGACATAAATCCTGCTTTATTATTGCATTAGATGCAAACAAATTAAACTTTCCAATTAAAAGAAAAATTTGAAAAACAAGTTTTAAAAATTATCTAACTATATGCTGTCTATAACAGACTCAATTTAGATTCAAAGACACAAATAGATCGGAACTAAAAGAACAAAAGATATACTATGCAAACAACAACAAAACAACAAAAGTGGCTATGGTAATAGAAGACAGAATGAGCTTTAAACTAAAGTTGTTCCTACAGACAAAGGAGGACACTTCATAATGACAGAAGGCCAAGACATCCCAAAGACTGCACAGTTACAAGCATGTTTCAGTGTAGCAAGAGTCCCTAAATGTATGAAGCAAACCAAGGTCTCTGACAGAGGAGAGGAGACAAATATGTGACTTCCATGACCATTCCAGAGTGCAATACTTGACTCCCTGGACTTGTTCACCTGGGTTAGCTCTGCCTCCCTCAGGGTCTTTGTCCACACATGGCACAGCCCTGGGACCACACATGCAGAGCCTCTGCTGAGCTTAGTTGGACACCCTTCCCAACAGTGGCCTCTTGGGATAGGAGCACAGGCTCCAGCCACTTGTTTCTGATGGAGCACACAGGTATTCTTGAGTGGACCCGGGGAGAGCAGGGAGCCTAAGACCAAAGAAAAGGACAAGAATGCCAGACAGGAGAGGGACAGCCAGGGTCACGGGGCACAGAAGACCCTAACAAGACTGCAGAAAAACACATGTGAAATGTAAGCCGAGCCCTGGGTGCTGGTTTGGTGCTGCAGATCTAGAACTGGCAACGTAGGGCCGAAGGCTGCAGCAGAACCCCAAAGGGCATAAGGAGCCACGCGGGGGAGCAGGGGCAAGATTGTTGGCCCCCCACAGGTAGCTAGCCGGTTGGGCTCTGGTCTGAGCTGCTGTGTATGTCCTGGTCAAGGCGGGGAGTGGGCCAGGGCTGAAATCAGGCAATAGGTTCTGCCAGGATATGGTCCCTGCAGGAGAGTCAGGAAGGCTGGAAACCAGGGAACAAAGGGCACCATCAGATCTGAGCTTAGAACCTCGCTGATGGGCCAGGCAGAGATGCTCAAGAGAGGCATCCCAGTTCAGGTAGAGGCTTGCTAAATGCTAGTTGGCTTCCAACCTAAAACCAAGGAAAGGCAAGTAGACTGGGCAGCGACTCAGTGCTGACCGAAAAATAGACCCTGCTTATCAGCACCATGAGGTCTGGGGCCCTGCTCTGGGCACTTTACATCCCTTCCCTCCTTAAGCAGTTGGGAGGTCCCAGAGGTAGACAGTGATGCCCAGTCTATGGGTGAATGTATAGCTTGCTAAGGTGACAGGGTCTAGATTACCACAGCAGTGCAAATGGAACAGAGCCAGAAGGTTGTTCTGGGCATTCTGCCAGCCACTGGGCCAGGTGACCTCCAGGGTAGCTCTGATCCACCTGGTGGCTTAAGTGAACCCAAAGGAGGGGAAGGAGGAGCTGGGGAAGAAGAGCCTCTCAGAGCATCCCTGAAGCCCCCATTCTCCAGTCTCCTACAGTGAGCAGAAGGGGAAGCAGAGTCCTCCTGGAGGCCTGACCTGAACACTTCCTGCAGTCTCCCGCGTGGGTGGAGGGCCTCCTACCCCTCCTTCTCTGCCAGGCCTCTGAAGAGTGGTGGCATTTACCACCCCATGTCAGAAGTCTGGCAGTAGGGTTGTCCCACCCACCTGCAAACCCTTGAAGGCACTTTTTATCAATGGGAAAAATCTGAGGCAGGGACAAGGTATGGGAGACAAAGTCACCTGGGGATTTAGGGACCCCCAGGTGAAGTCTGCTTACCCATGATACCAACCCAATACCAGTTCCTTCTCTGTGTCTGGCCAGCCAGGGAGCTGATCTATTCTCTGACCACCCTGCCTCCCCCTCCCCACACCCTGCCTGCCACAGCCTCTGAGGCCATCACATTGCCATTCCCTGAGACAGGCGTTTCCTGAAAGCTCTCTCCAGACCTGGACGGCGTCAGTCAGTGAAGGAAGACGAATACACCACCACAAGCATCTGAGAAGGAAGCTCCCGAGCATCAGAGCTCACCGCTCACTGTGCTGGTGAGGCAGGGCCTGGGTATGAGCACCTCCAGATCTCCAGACACTCACGCCCCCTGCAAGCATCAGGGAGAGGGAGAGGCTTGGGAAAGGGAGGTGGCTTCTGGCTTGGTGACCCACGGCGGCAACTCTCTGGGGTCTGGAAGGAGTCTGGGAAGGCCCTTGGGACTCCAGCGTGTGGGCTGTCTTCAGCCATCTGCTGAGGGTTGACCCCAGTACGCTTCCTGCCATCTCCCTCAGTGTGCATGACGCTGGGGTCTGGACCACCCACCTTCTGGGGGGCACCTGGGGCTGCAGTCCTGAACTCACATTTGGCAGGGTCTTGTGGTCTCATCCCGTCCGACCTCCTACCCAGGGCAAGAGTGAGTGCACTTGCTGTGCTGATGCCATCCCGGGACCCCTGAGAAGGCCGGTGTCTGAGATACCTCCCAGCAGAAGGACTCTCACAGGGACCCAGGCTGTTCCCTCTGTTCCTCTGCCTGTGACGAAGCAGCAGCTACACTGCGGTCCCTTCTCAAACATCACAAAGTGCAGCTTACAACCACATTAAAGAAAACTCTTACCATCTCAGGAAGGGAGACAGAGTAAGACACAGTCGGCAACTGTAGCTCCCGTGCTGGGCCACATGGCCTACGAGTCAGTCTCTGCCACAGTCACCACGAGTGATTTTCTGGAGCTACACAGCTGCCTCTACCTTACTCACACCCCCGAGAAGGCCGTCCCTCAGCAGCAGATGGCTTCGTCCCTGTTTCTTTTCCATGTCTTAGTCAGAGTTAGGTAGGAAGAAAGCTGACTCCCTGGCTCTCCCTCGGCTCGCCCTGGAGCCAGGGTGGCCACTGGGGCGGGCAGGAAAGGCTGTGGTTCTCTGGCACCACTCCAGAGACCCCGACAGGGAGGCCTGTGGGCTGGGTGAGCATGGGAGCTGCTCTGAGGCTGAGATGGGGAGCAGAGCCCCTTGGCAGAGATTTGCTTCTTTCAACAACTCGGGTCTCTCAGGTCCACGAAGTACATGCCAAGAAGAAATAGTAGAGTCAAAGCAAGAGAAGCATTGCTGGCTTCACCTGAGGGGTCCATCTTTAGCCTCCAGGAAGCAACAAGGTGGCCCCACCCAGTTGCCATGGCAATTGCAGTACAGAGGCTGCTAAGGGCCTGGGGAGAAGGGAGGTGGAGAAGGCATGCAATGGTTTTTCTGGAAAAGCCCATCTGTTTCTTTCCCCCAGGAAACCAAGCTGGAGGAAAAAAGGGACAGGCACTTGGGGTCCAGGAGAGGTTCATGGGAGCAGCACTGCTGGCCCAATGATGTCCCTGCTGGGGGAGGCGAATCGCCAGCTAAGACAGGGTCTGGGCCGGACTCTCAGGCTGTGGTAGGGAGCCCATGTGCAGGGCGAGGTGCCCCACAGCCAGACCTCGGAGGCCTCCTGTCATCCGCAGCAGGACTTCTTCTTAGCGGGGCGGCCCATCTGAATGGTATCCTCCCTCACCGTGTCTTCCTGTTCCTTCAAGAACCTGGCAGAGAGGAAGGACAGTGTCAGTGTGGAGAGGCTGTGAGGCTCTGCAGCCAGCACCCCTGGGGACAGGCCTCCAAGGGTGCAGCGATGTGCTGGGGGGCTCCCCTGGGCAGTGCAGGGCAGGCTAACTGTGTGCAGGGCTTAGTCCCTCCTCCTTAGGTGCTCATAACAGGGCCCCCAGCTGCACCCTGACCTTTGTCCCTTGAGGCCCAGAACTATCACAGCATGCGCTTCTGGCTTTGCCCCTCACCAGCGAGTGGCCGGGACAGACGCGGTGCCTCTGTGTCCCACATCCCGCCTGGTTACTGACACACAGGCTCATGACACGGCTGTTCACGGCTAACTTCACAGCAGGGCTAAGCCACATGCCCAAGGGCTCAGAATAAATGCAGGAGGCGAGGGATTCCAAAGAATGGCAAGTGTTTGACCTGCTTTATGTTTCCATAGCACTTTCAGCACGCGCCTCTCCTCTGGCCTGCACAAGTGCCTGATTGGGCAGCAAAGGCCAGCTCGGTGTTCCTACAGAACCAACAAAGCTGAGTCTGGCAGAAAGAAGGCTGGGCCTTTTCCCTGAGCCTGCTTTCTCTGCTGCACATGATTGTTCTGCTTTCTTGACTATTTGGTTAGACAGGGTCTAAAGGATTGAGTATTTCTGTGGGATCTGTTCCTCCAGCGTTGCAACTGTGGAGAGAGCTGACTGACGCTCTGTCCTAGCCCTGTTCTTCCTGGTTGCTCCCCTCCTTAAGAAGAAGCACACCTGTTCCCAGCTGGCCGCTTACGAATCCCTGCTGAGATCCTACAGTGCTGAGGGACCCCTGAGAGCACCTTTCCCGGGGCTCCTGCAAAAAGGCCACCAGTAAGACTCAGGAGAGGAAGGAGGTGCCTGGAGGGAGCTCATATGTTCTGCTGTGTCAGGACGCTGTCCTGATGGCTGAAATCCCACACAGAGGCCTGGGCCACCACCTGGATTCAGAGTACTGGGGTAGACAGGACGGCAGGCCCAGGGTTCAGTCGGGACAGGGGGCCCCAGTGCATCCAGCAGGCCTACACGGCTGGGCTCAGATCAACCCCTGGCCTGCTGTGTGTGTCTCCTTACCTGGCTAGGTGGAGCAGGGACTCTTTGGTGTTGTGGCCGGAACAGGCACTGCACTCATAGAAGATCAGATTGTTCTCCTGGAATCATAAAACAGGAGCTAGGAGGAGCTGGGGGTGCCCTGTCCACCTCTTCCTGAGCCCTCATCTCCTCTGGAAGACCCTGTAACTCCTCAGCCCTGTCCGCACCCTGGCCCTGGCTGGTTTCTGGCCCCTCAGCTCTCTGCCTGCTGCTCGGTCTGTGAGCATCCCCAGCTGAGTCGTGACCGTAGGGTAGCCCTGTGCAGCTTGACCAACTCACACGGCTCCACTCATTTGCAAAAGTACACACATTCCTTCCAGATTCTTAGGAGCCCTGGGATGCAGGCAGAGATGCAAAGACAGTGCAGGTTATATTCTTCCCAGTTCCCAGATGAGAGCCGAAGCTGGTGCCACACGCAGCTGGCCTGACTGGGTCCTGAACTTACTGGATGGCAGGGCTTGCAGTGTTGAGCTCTGCCCAGGACAATGGGCTCCCTGGGCCCTGGAAGATGCTGTGAGCCTCCAGTCAGACTCTCCTTCATGCCAGTTAATGAGGTGCCGACTGTCTAGGCTGTCAGTGCTGGTGCACAGGACACCTGTGCCTCACCTCTTAGGCTTGAGGCCAAGGCTCTCCATGGTGCACTTATCACTTCCCTTCACAAGTTGCTGCTCCGTGACAGCAGTGCTGATGGCACCAGCTCCTGCTTTGAGATGCTCTTTCATCAAGTAGGGATGGGGCTCAAACAGTGGCTTGCAATCCGGCTGTCCCCATGCACAGCCACAGCCCCGCCACCTCTGCCCCTTCACCTCCTCCTGTGCACACTCCAGTCCAGCCCGCTCTGGCTCAGCCCATTGGAGACTTCCTGGGTGGCTGGGGCAGGAGGGCCCCTGTGGGACACGATGCAGATCCCACCATGGTGAGCTGCGTGACCAACCAAGCGAGTCACTCAGCTACCCTCTCAGCACTTTTCTCATGGATGGAAAGCAGAACCAAAGAAAAGAAGGTGGGACAGTAATGCTAGTGTAGGTCTGTGTTTCCTCGGCTGAATCTGCAGATCGACAGGTCTTCTGGAAGTCAGAACTTTCTGAATTATAGGAAGGCAACACATATATTATATATCATGAATTACACAAGACCTGCAGAGGATCTGCAATGCCCCCATCATGGGACACAGTCACATTTCTTCAGCGTGACACTTGAATGTTTACTCTGAATGTAAAATCACACAGCCTTATGTCAGTTCCGGTCAAATTTTCCTGTCAAATGATGCACACAGCACACGAACCATTCTCCCTTCAGGCATTTGGCCTGAGACTGCAGACACGTAACCAACCACCTGGTGACTCTCCACACAGACGCCTGGTAGGCCTCTTCGTCCTTTGTCCTTGAATCTCACCGTATGCGGGCTTTTCTGGGACTGCTAAGCCCAACTCCCTGATTAAGGTGAATGCAGTGAGAGCTGCCTGAGCACTGATCTTCCCAGTCACACAGCTCCATGCAAAAGAAGGCCTGAGCAAGCTTCATCTTGTTGTCTGGTTTCCACAGAGGCCAACTGGTCTGTTCTTGGCCAGAGGCGGATGCTTCTTTTAACAGCAGCCTTTCCAGTGTCTCCTTCGAGTTTATCTTGAGTTCACACCTGCAAAGCACCATCTTGATAGAAAGAATGATTCTCTAGCACAGTGGCCCTATGGGTAGTGAGTTTCTCATTTTTGAATGTAATCAAATGCAGATATGGGTGGCACAGAGAAGAAGCTAAAATACATAACCTGACTATCTTAGAATAAATGCTCCTGTGTCCCAAGGCACAGAGTTTAGGATAATTCCCCACACCTCCCTGTTCCCAAACAGCACCCTTTTGCGACCTGTGCCTTTCTCCATGCAAGGGAGCCATGCATGAGTTCCCACCCTGACCAGAGAGAAAGAAAGGCCGTGCTTTACCTTGGCAAGCTGCTCCCCCAGGCCCTGGGGAACTTCCCGCTCCTTCTCATTGTCAAGTTTATTGCCCAGCAGAAGAACAGGAACACGGTCTCCCACAGCTTCCTGCATTACAGAAAATCCCCCAGCTGAGAAAGCCTTCACTGGGACATCCCAGAGGGGTGGGCTTGGAGCACAGGCTGCAGTGCTAAG
The DNA here is from genome assembly GCF_012274545.1 of Fukomys damarensis. Lineage (NCBI taxonomy): Eukaryota > Metazoa > Chordata > Mammalia > Rodentia > Bathyergidae > Fukomys > Fukomys damarensis. Next base: position 28,293,959 of record NW_022900931.1, on the reverse strand, counting down.
GTCTGGTCTGTGTGTCCTCTGCTGGCACACAGGAGGGACAGCTGCCCTCCAAGAACCTCAGTGTGCCACCCTTCTGCATGGTGCCTCCCGGTCCCCATCTGGGCAAGGAACACTCCCCCATCTGCACTCTCCTCCGTTCTCAGATGGGACTGGTGGTTCCCCAGGTATACTGGGGTGGAGGCAGCCGGAAGTGGGGACAGTGGAAACTGACTGATGGACACTGGATCCTTTTCTACTGCTTCTGGTGCCTCCTGCAGCATTCTCAAGTGACTGTGGAATGAACCAAGGAAAGGAGCGTGGTTTGGAGCTCCTCTGAAGAATGCTAGATCACAAGTGGCTCTCCAGAGCCTCATATGGGCACACAGGCTCCCTGGGCTGGGCCCAGTCTGACTCATGATAGGGAGCTCACTGAGTCCCATACAGGGTGGCAGAGGCCTCCCTGGATGTGGGTACCACAGACTCGTGCCACCGGGGGCTCTCTGGAGACCCAGGAAGCTGCAGCTGCCACCCTTGCTGGGCCAGAGGCCAAGGCTCCCTCATGGCTGTGGTTTTGTCCACTCCTGCACGGCTGGGACCCACCAGCCAGAAGCCTGTGTCCTGCGGTTTCCGCCCCTTCCCCGAAACACGTGCTTCTCCTGGAGGGGAACAGAAGACCCATGGACAGTTGCTAGTCAGTATGCAAACTCACAGTTAAGAAGGTTGTTACTTTGTGAAATATTTAATTAGGGACTTTTAATCATAATTTGGTAACTAGTAGTTATGCACTGTAGCTGAATGTTTTACTAAATAGAAGGGCAGTGGAATAGCAGCAGTTAGTTCACCAATATTTTAGCTACTTTACCTTAGCACTTCAGATGAATGTCTAAAGTCCACCTGACAGGAACACATATTTTAAATTTCAATGCAATGATCTTTAAAATTAAAACCTCAATGTTTCCTTAACCTGTACATTCATTTTTATTGCAGGTCAGTAGTAGAAAAAATTCTCAATTACTAAATGAGAACATTAGGTTTGGAGAACCCAAAAGAACATTCAACAACAAAATCACTAAGGAATGAGGCCCATGAGCATACACGTCCACAATTCCCCAACCTTTTTATCTGGATGCCTATTTCCTATGAACTCTCTGCTACCCAGCATCTTACTAAATAGAACTCTCTCAAAACGTCTTCCATTGCTAAGATGGCAACTACAGCTTTTAAAGATGACTCAAAGCTCCACAAGATCTTATGATGCATTCAGACCTACTGACAATAAATTAAATATCACGCACTGCAGTTAACATAGAAAGCAGGTTAACCCTAAATAGGAAGTGAAAACCCCACTGCTGTGGCTCCCTATTACCAGAGAGTCAGCTAATGGGAGTCTCCCTGTTCTCTGACTCTGCTGGTGACTGGATACTTGTGGGAAGAGTTTTTCACAGAAAAGGAAGAGAAGAGGAGGAAGCAGGGAACTGGGCCAAAGGCTTGCTGTTTAGAGCACATGAGAAAGATATATTTGTACACTGATGTGTGAGAGATGACTAAGGCTTGTGAGATTTCTTGACATGGAAAGTCTGAAAATATGAGCATCAGACTCGAAATTTCAGGACTGAATTTTAACCAGATTTTGTTGTCACTTGGAAGGGGTGATGGCTGTGCCTTCCTCCCTGTGAAGGGGATGGCAGATGCTGAGAGGCCTAAAGGGATGGCTGGGGCTGGCAGTGCAGTCCATTGTCTGGACCCTGGGCCCACAACAGCAGCACTGCCCTTCAGAAAGGGGGCAGCTTTTGCCTTTCTTTTAAAAGCCATCCCTAGACATAAAGTAAAATAGAGCAGGAGAAAGCAAAGCACCCGGTATGAGCTATGATTTCTATTCTTGTGTGGTTCCTCTCTTGCACAACCACCCTTGGCAATTTGCTTCCTCTGTGGGGATGGCCTGCCGTGGATGAAGAATGAGGCCTATTTCCAAAAGGTGGCAGAAATGGAAGAGAACACAGGTAAGGCCAGAGAATGTGTTCCTGTCACAGGAAGTCGGTCATCAGCCCCTGGCCCAAGGTCCACTCTGACACAGGGCAAAGGGATGGGCCAGGTAGGCCTGAGTGTCCTGGTGGTCCCCTCCGACTCTGAAGTCTTGAACAATCTGATGAACTTATCCCTTCCCTTTCCACTACTAGGTATCTCCCACTTGGCACAGGAGGCTCCTGACTGCCCACCAGGTGACACACACGTACCCTGTTCATGCAGTGCTGCAGATGGCACCATGGCCTCTTGCACGCCAGGCAGGTGCTCCAGCACTAAGCCACTCTGCATGCATGGCACTTCCTTTTATAAGTCCAAAGCGTGGCAAACAAGCCTCGGATCCACCCACCCTCTGCTGTTAACACTGGTACAGGTTATTGTCACAGGTGAGAAGCCCAGCGGTGTGACGGACCGGAACGACATGCAGACTCCTCTTAGCAGACGTGGGTGCTGTGGCTCTGAGACTGTGTGTCCATAAGACTCATCCGCTTGCTCTTCTCCAGATCCCTAACTCCTGGACTTACAGGAGGCTTCTAGAGCTGTTTTCTCTCCGGGACCTTTTGACAGAGAACCCTCTCTACACTGTCATCTTAGTTGCCTTTTCATGAACTTTGGCCTGATGGAAGACAAAGTTATTGAAATTCTAAAGATTATCCATCTCTGACTTTAAATAACTAGAGCTGTTAGCTTAGAGCTGGGGATTGGCATTCAGCTCAGGATGTGCAGCTGTTAGGCTGGTTTAGTTGTAGGGTGTGTGTGTGTGTGTGTGTGTGTGTGTGTGTGTGTGTGTGTTTGTGTGTTGTGCGTTAATATCTATTTGCTGAGAGGCATGAAAAAGTACTTAGCTGGGATAGTGCTGCTATTTCTCTGGAGCCAGAACAAAAATTTTCTCAGCACATTAAAACATGCTGTTATGCTAAGAAAAAAATGACTGCAAAATTATATCTTGGGGGTTTCCATATTTATCCACCCCCTGGACTATGACTCAAAACAAGATTTATTTGTGCAGTGTGTTGCAAAGTGCCAGTGCTTCAAGCTCAACTTGGAACGTGGGAAAAAAATCAAGCTGCTATTTTTTGCTCTGTGCTGTACATTGTCACCAAGGACAAAGATCACAGAATGAGATTTAGCTAGCCACACAGGGAAGTGGGGAGTGGCCAGAGCCCCCTGAGCTGCCCAGCTTTGAGACTAAAACAAGAAGGACTAAAAAGAAAGTGAGCACCTGTTTCTCAGCAGGAGATTTCAGCCATGGCCAGGTGGTAGCACAGAAGTGCAGGGCAGTGGCAGAGCCCTGGATTCTAGCTCAGGCCATGTCACTGACCAGTGGTGGGCACCTTGGGACAGGTTACTTCCTCTGTGTGGAGCTCGGTTTCCTCACCTAGTGAAAAGGGTTGGCATAAAATCAATCTCATTGTCCTCCAGGGCAGAGATGATGTCTGTCTGGCTTAACCGCTTCCCTGGTCTGTAGGCCCAATGGTGTGGAGCTATCACAATGACACAAAAGATGGAAACAAGCATGCCAACGTGCAGGACTGCAGGCCTTGGGGCCAACACTCTGCATTGAAGTCTACACAGGCTTGGACCCAGTTCTATTATCTGTACCTGACACAGGGCCCAAAGTCTTCAGATGCCTCGTTTGTGACATGGTCTTAGTGTGGGGCTCCTGGAGCCCAGCCAGTGTCTTCTGCGAAATGGAGTGGCCAGAGCAGCGGTAGGCAATGGAGAGGAGAAGGGGTGGGTGGAGTGCAGAGTTGGCTGGATGACCGACTGCTCTGTTCCTACTGGAGCACAGAGAGTCGGCATGGGTGAGGCTGGGCACAGCTTGGGCCTCTTGTGCAGACCCGCCAGGGGAGCTGGTGATGTAGGGCTGGGTAGCCCAGTCCCAAGGGTAGAGCCCTCCCACTCATCAGGCAGGGCAAGTATGATGCTTTGAGTTTGTCCCCCGAGGGCTGGCCTGGCTCTCAACACGGTGATGTTGATAGATGCAACCTCCACAAGGCGAGGCTGGGGAGGGCCTTGGGTAACTGGGTACTTCCTTTGGAAGGAATTAAGGTGGTTCTCCTGGGACCCTGCTTATTTTGGGGAGAGTAGGCCAGCCCCTCCCCATCCCTGTGGCTTCCGCTTTGGCACTGTGATCTCTTCCTCACACGCACTTCTTCCATGTGGGATCCACCATGCTGTGCCACAGCCAACAGAGCTCCCGTGCCCTTGATTCTCTTTCACTGTAGTGAAGTTAACTTTCCTCTGTAAGTAGCATTCCTCATACCATATATTTGGTCACAGTAACGAACAACAAACACTGCAGGAATCCTCTTGCATGGAATGACCTTGGTTCCCTTTGAGCTGGAAGGACCTGAAGGGTCCCCTCATTCACATACTTCTGCTCTATCCAGGGCCCCCTGAGAGAGTCCAATGCCAGAAGGAGTCTTCCAGTGTCCGCTCCACTAACTCCAAGTTTGATTAGCCGAGGTTCAACGGCCAGGAAATGGCTGAGTTGGCATGGCAAGAACTTCCCTCCCAGGGAACTTCTCTGCCTCCCCAGCATCTGTCGTCCCCCGCACCATAACCTCATTCAAGAGTCTTTCCCGTGTACGGCAATTTCAGCCCTTTTTTCTTGTGCTGCTTTTCAGGTTGAGGAAGAAAGGGGCACTGAGAACAGCTGGCCACCATTTGGTTAATAATAAGGCTTCAGAACCATGAAGACTATTATTAAAGCTTGCTTTTTATCCTCCTTCCTAGGCAAGGGATTTGGTAAAGCGCTCAGAGCTCTTTGGAAAAATAAAGTGCTCCACACATATAAAGTGCTTATTATTTTCAGTTCCCCTCAAATCAAATTAGATGTCAAGTTTTAATCTATCACCTGACACCTGTGATTGCTGGTTGCCAAGGCAGAATGACTTTGTTCTTCAGGAATCAGGAGAATAATTGCATTGCTGATGCTGCTGTCCCACACCTCAACACAGACCGCACCACCTGATGCAGCCTCCTGCACTTGTGCCAGAAACCCCATGCCACCAAGTGGAATTCAACTCCCAACCCATCCACTGGGTCCCCTGGAGCACCTGGTGAGTGCTGGGCATGAGGGGCAAGCTCAGCAAGTTTCTGGCAAAGGGCCATGGATGTCTTCGAGAATGACTTAGAGCCTTGTTACTCACAGGATGGTCCTTGGATGAGTTGCGCCCGTCTCCCCTGAGAATTTGTTAAAATTGCTAAGCCTCGGCCCCCAGCCCAGATCTGTTGAATCCATCCACATTTAAACAAAGCTCCAGAAGACTCCAAGGTATATTGAAAAGCCCTTGTTTGGGCTGGGAACTATGGTGGCTAAGAATCAAAAACACCTGAGGAAATTTAACTTTTTCTTCTAGGCCCTGAATCTTCTAATTGAGAGAGAGGGTATAACTGGTATCAGTTTTACTCGGGAGATTCTCATATTTATCCAAGGTCAGAATGACTGTTTGAGAGTTTATACCCTTTGCTAAAATTTTTTGAAAAGAACAACTCAAACTACAAATTATCTACCCCTACTGTTTTTATTGAAATATGAAGTGTCCCCCAAAGTCCCCAATTGATCCCTAGTGCAGCAATCTTCAGAGGTGGGCACACAGAAGGGATTAAATGATGGCACTAACCTCATGATGAGTTCATAGCCAAATGGGCTGTTAGAACTGGGATCTCATCTTATTAAAAAGCTTCTGCACTGCAAAAGAAACCATCAACAGTACTAAAAGACAGCCTACAATGCGGGAAAAAATTTTACCAGCTGCTCCTCAGACAAAGGACTATTATCTAGAATATATAAGGAACTCAAAAAGACCAGCCCCCGCCAAATATAAAGACCTGATTCAAAAATGGGCATCTGATATGAACAGACATTTCTCAGACAGGTAAAAGCAGCAAGTAAATATATGAAAAAATGTTCCACATCACTGGTCATTCAAGAGATGAAGGTAAAAACAACAATGAGATTCCACCTCACCCCACAAAGAATGGCTGCTATCAAGAAATCAAACAATAACAAATGTTGGCAGGGTTGTGGGGAGAAAGGAACCCTTCTCCATTGTTGGTGGGAGTGCAGACTGGTGCAACCACTATGGAAATCAATATGGAGATACCTCAAAGAGCTGGGGTTAGAGGTTCCATTTGACTCAGCCATCCCTCTGCTGGGTATCTTTCCAAAATAATTAAAAGAATCATATCACAGTGATATATGCACACCTATGTTTATAGTAGCACCGTTTGTAATAGTCAAAACTTAGCAACAGCCCATTTGCCCATCAGTTGGAGACTGCATAAAGAAGATGTAGTTCTTCTATAAAATGGAATACTACTCAGCCATAAAGAATGAGAAATCAGAGTCATTCATAGGAAAATGGATACATATTGAGAATATACTCCTTAGTGAAATAAATAAGTCACACATGTGTAAATACCAAATAGATTCTCTGATATAAAAAACTATAATGATACATAAGATGCTAATGACACAATTGACAATGTGAAATAGGAAGAAAAGGGCTAAAGGTGTAGGGAAAGTGGAAAGGGTAGGGAAAAGGTAATAAGAGAAAGGAAAAAATATGAGAAAATGAGAAAATGGAAATGAAGTGTTTGTAAATGGGGAGGGGAGGAGGGGGCGAAGGGAGGGCAGGGACAAGAGGGAAAAAATGAGAACCAAGACCTGTCATGTAAAGGTACAAGATCCCAGTGATGAATGTAACTGCACTCTATACCTAAAATGTACCAGTAAACTCAGGAACAAATGGGCTGTTAGGAGGAAATAGGTCACTGAGGCTGTGAAGGGTCTCTCCTGTTCCCAGCCTTCCCCTCTCTCTGGCTCCTCCTGCTCTCTCTGCTTCCTGGCTGCCGTGGGTTGAGCAGCTGTCCTCTGCAACACCCTTCCACCAGGAGGTTCTGCTGTGGAGCCAGCCTCCCATAGACGAAACCTCCAGAATCATGCACCTTTAAGTTGTGTTTGCTGGGTACTGGGTTCCAGTCATGAAAAGCTAATACACAGATTACTCTGACGGAGCCATGTGTGGATTGACCCCTCCAGGTGCTCCAAGGCTTCCGTGGGCATCTTTCCAAGCACATGCTGATGGTGCTGTCAGTCCCATTCCAAGAAGGCACAGGCAGATATCCAATGCTCAGTAACAGTTGTCTATAGTGCTTGGACTTATACTCCAAGCTGTAGTGAAACCTCCTGAGATTTCTTCACCTGTACCATCAAATCCAATTTAATGCTCTATCTCTCTTGATCACAGGTCCTCTATGCAAGCAGGAGACCTAAAAACTACCCCTAATGATAGCAGAGAGCACAGTTCTACAGATTTTTTCCATCTACCTCCATTACTTCTGGAAAGCCTTGACCCAGTTCCAATATATATCCCATTGTAGAATGGCAAACCATTAAATGTCTGTGGCTAGGAAAAGAATGGGTGGCCTTGGAGAAGTTATGGCCTCAATTTCTTCATTTTGGATGAAATTTGTGTGCTAGATTGTACTAAATGGGTGATTTTCACAAGGAAAGCCTTTTGCCTAGTAAAACTGTAGCTGTACCCTCAATATGCACAACTGAAAGAAGCCAAGCAGAGCTAATGAAAGAGGGATGAGCACCTAGAACTGAGGTCATTAGACTTTCCCTGCCCCACTTTTAGGGAATATATACCTGCTTTCCAGGGCTCCAGGGATAATAGCATGAAGAGTATGGGCCAAGGGATCCCCAACGCCTCTCCTGGTGCTGCCAACAAGAAGAAAGTAAAAGAAAACCAGGAGGGCGAGGAGGAATGGATGACAGAGAAGGGAAAGAAAATTATGTCATAAATTGCAAAGCATAAAGAGGAATTTCCACATTTATCCATACCATTTGCTACTCTTATGAGTCTTGTGCATAGATAATTTACTATATTTCAAAACTTAAAGTTTTGGAGTTGTAAGGGTTTTACACACAGTAAATTTGAGAAGTGCTTTGCATTAAGTAAATTTCTGAGTAACCCTTAAATTTGGTTTCCAAAGTTCCAGTCAAGATGGTGGAGTGGTGAGCAGCAGAGAATCGGCCATTCTGAGATTTGGTGTCCAAACGCTGGAATACAGCAGTGTCAGGAAGAGAAGGAAAGAAGTGGGCCCCTGGGACCGGGAAAGGGTCTGAAGTGAGAACTGAAGCCTAGAGGGAGAGTGAAGAGAGAGGCCTCAATGCAGAAGGAGATGGCGAGCTGCGATTTCTCTCTGGGCTGTGACTCACACGGTGTGGGAGGGGCATCTTGAACCTGCAGATGCAGTGACTACTAGCGACTCCAGAGGCCTCCATGGAGAAACGCACCAGTGGAACAGAGCAGTGGCTGGTGAGTCAGGCAGGCTCAGACATTCCCAGTAAAGTGTCAGTAGCCATCTTGGAGGTCCCAGTGGGGCTCAGAACTCAGAGCAACCGGCTGACAGCTCCAGCTAGTGACTCTCAGTGTCAGAGTGAGGCTGCCAAGTGGCAAGAGGCCAAGGAGCCAAGTTCAGGCCATCAGGAAACACGGGGTGATACAGACTGAACAAACTGGGTTCCAGTCTCACAGCCAGAAACCAGCCTGAACTTCAGTGGAACTAAAGGTGTAGGCTGGCTGGGATTATCCACTACCACATGTAAAGCTACAGCTGGTTTGCTGGGATTAATCAACACGTATCTGGACTCTGCCCACTTTGTCTACCAGTGACAGCAGTGACAGCAGAGACACACTTTTCTTTTTGTTTTGTTCTTTTCTTGTTTGTTCTTATTTTTGTATAAGTGGGAAAAAGGTTTCTAGTTTTTAAGTTGCTGTTCTGTTGTTGTTTTTAAGTTGTTTGTTCTTGTTTTTATTTCTTCCTTCTTTCTCTCTTGTCTTCTTCCCCAGTTTCTCAAAAGTTTACATAATCTTCCTCCAGTCTTGCTTCTAAGTTCTTCCTCCTCTTTTATTTCTCCATTTTTCCTCCTAACCGCTTTAAAATTTTCTTCCATGAGGGTAAAATTGCCATACGTGAGGGCTTATTTACTGTATACACGTTTCTGGTTTGCTTTAGAATTTGTTATGTAACTATAAATCTAGTTCAAGAAAGTAGACAGTTTCTACAATTAAACAGTAATGCTAAAACAATATACCAGAACTTATGGAACACAATGAAAGAAGTCCTATGAGGGAAATTTATAGCAATGAATTCCCACATCAGAAAAAGAGTGAGCTTTTTCAACCTAATGTTGAATCTCAAGCTTCTAGAAAAAGAATAGCAGTGAAGCCCAAAGCTTGTACCAGGGGCTATAAAGATCAGAATAGAAATTAATGTAAAAACCTAAAACTAGAGGTCCATTTGACCCAGTTATTCTCATTCTTGGTATCTTCCCAAAAGAATTAACAGCATCATATCACAGTGATATATCACACCCATGTTTATAGCGGCACAGTTTATGCCCATCAACTGATGAATGGATAAAGAAGATGTGGATGTGTGTTTTTTTTTTAATACAATGGAGTACTACCCTGCCCCAGAGAAGGATAAGCTTGAGACATTTCTAACTAAATGGATGCATCTTGAGACCACACTCTTAAGTGAAATAAATAGGACACACACGTTCAAATATCACATGGTTTCTCTGGTGTGGGAAATCGAAAGTGTAAATAAGGACAAAATGCACAATTGATACTGGGAAATGGGAAGAAAATATCCAATTGAGATGAGGAATAAGGGAGAGGGGAGGGGAAAAGGAAAGGAGGGACAAGGAAAAAATCAGGGAAAATGGAAACAGCTTCGGTACAGAGAGAGAGGAAGAGAGCAAGGTAGGGGAATAGGCAAAAAAAGCAGCAGCAAGATATATATAGGTACAAATTTGCTATGTTGGATGTTATCATTATGTATATCTGAAATGTACCAATAAAAAAAAAAGTAAAGAGATTACTTACAAGTGCAGCATCATAGGAACTGAGAAAGACCAGGTTATATGAGACAGCCAACTTCTGTCCGTAGAATAGAATGGCAGTGACCATTGCAGAGGAAGTAGCACAAGATTTAATGAAAAAAACATATGTAAACCGTAAAGTGCTACTGGGCATAAAGCACACTTTTTGCTTCTTTACTGGGATTGAGCCTCACCCCCCGAGCTACAGTGCCTGCTCTGCGCCACTCACGCTGCCTCCCCTCTGCGAGGGCTCTGCGCTGCTCCTTACGGGAGCCTCCCTACCCTGGCTCTCCTCACCCTGCTTCTTACAAGTCTCAATTGGGGATTTAAAGGAGCATACTGCTTTCAAGTGCCATTCGAGAGGAATCTGGGCAGAACCCTTGACTTCAGATAACCCACGGGAAAGGTCTTGCTTCACAAAGCATTTGTGCTCACCGAATCCCAGAACCCAGCATTCGTCCCTGCTGGGACCGAGCGCCTTTGTTTTCTTTCCAGGACACAGCACCCACAGAGCAGTAATGAAACATGCCCATCTCGACCATGATTAAATCTCTTTGGGTTTCCATTTTTCTTCTTTAAACACCACAGAATAAGTGGAATTTATAATCAGAAAGGAAGTCTGGCTTCTACTCTGTTCCTTATTTTTCTTGGTAATAAGAACGATGCAGTTAATAGCAGAGAATGGCCCAGCCAGTCAAAGTGACACAAAAACAGTTGTTGGTGGGAAGTCCTAGGTCTCAGGGCCAAAGTGAGAAGAGGTCAGCAACTCTAGTGAGTCCATGTACCCCTGTGGCCCTGGCTGAGCACCAGCTGGGCAGGGCCCTGATCTAGGAGATCACTACTCTAGCCTTGCACAGGCCTCTGGCTTTGGGAGGAGCCCAGATCTTTATAGATCACTCCCCTGGAGGGTGTGTGGAGGGCTGGGAAACAGGCCCCAAACCCTGCACAGAGAAGCTTCTGGGCAGGGCACAGCAGGGACCACAGGAGCCATCGAGATGCAGGACTGGGAAGCAAAGGTAAGGAGGAAGGATTTGGCTATGACTCAGTTTACACACTGCTTTCTTTTCAGGGGAGCCCTGTGATCACCCACTCTGTGCCTCTACTCTGGCCCAGGCCCCTCCCTCATAGCAATTGTAATGATACAGTTACTGGTGGTCTCAGGACACTGCCTGTAGCCATAACTGAACACCATAGGCTGACTTTCGTAAAGAAGATTCGTCTGGCTCCCTGCTCTGAGGCTGGGGAGTTCATGATGGACAGCTGTATCTGGTGAGGTTCTCTTCACTCTGCAGCATCCAAGGTGGTGCATGGTGCATGGCAAGCCAGGGCGTCCAACTCAGGCCTCTCCTCCTCCTCTTGTGCAGCCACAGTCCCTCTGGACTGGGGTGCACCCCTTACAGCCTTCTTTCCACACCTCCCAAATACTGTGGTCCGATTAAGTCCTGCTCTTTGTACCTCACAGTGAGGGTCATATTTCAGCCTGTGTCTCAACTGATACCCAGACCACAGCCCTGTGACCTGTACATTTCTCCAGGAGGACAGGGGCAGCGCCTGTCTACACACTCCTGACCCCCATCAGCTGGTGCCAGGATCTCCCTCACAAACACCTGCCTCAGTTTAGGCCCAGGAAGGTGAGAGCCAGAGGGAGAGGAGCAGGGCAGATGGCATGCAGCTGCTGGAAGGGCCAGCTCACCTCTACGCTGCTGAGCCACTGCCGGACCGACAGGAAGGACTCCTTGGCCGTGAGGTCATACATGACAATGACGCCGTCAGCCTTCCGGAAGAACTGCTGGGTGATGCAGCGGTACCTGCCAGGGAGGCCATCGTCAGGCCTGAGCGGCCTGCTCCACAGCCCAGACCTCAGGGACGGCTCCTCACCTCTCCTGCCCAGCCGTGTCCCACAGCTGCAGGGCCACCTGAGAGTTGTCCACGTTCACCGTCTTCACTCGGTAATCGATACCTGCAAGGGGCCAAGCCTGTCATCAGGGCTCCCTGGGCAGGAGGCCCCCTCCCTTCTAAGCCTCAGTCCCATGCTGTGCCAGGCCCAGGCGACAGCTGGCCCATTCGTCCTGGGAGGCACTGTGGGAAGAAGCACAGAGCCCTGGACCCAAGTTCTGGTACTGCCTCTCACTCACTCAGCATCTCTCGGTTGCAGGCTTTGCACTGTGGAGCAGCCTGGGCCTTGTCGATGGACACCATACAAGGTCAAGTCCAATCCCATGAGGGAGAGCCACGTGTCAGTGCAGACAACTGCTGTCCTTCAAGGCTTCCCCTCCTCACAGGAGCAGAAGGGTGAGCAAACGCAGCCCAGGCTGTTCCCTCCCTCTTGCTCTCATTCTCTTCCTTCCTTTCTCCTCCCTCTTCTTCTCCCTCCCTTGTTCTCTCTCTTCCTTTGGCTGAAATCCTTTCAAAGTTCTCCTAATAAAATTCAAACATCCCCATCGCTTCTTGGCCTTTTGGCTAGGATCAAGTGTAAAATTCAAACATTCTGGGGGATGGACTGTGCTTTAAGACCTCCAGAAGCCAATCTTCAGGCATGTGGAAGATGAGGAAGGAGGGAGGAGGTAGTTTATGCCCTTGTGATAGGTTTAGAACCCCTGGCCCATCACTATGCCACTGCAAGCAACTTTCTAGAGGTGTGGCCCTCCCTGGGATCATCTTCCCCAAAAAGAGGGACAAGGTCAGCAACGGGCATTCTGGACCCCACAGTAGCCCTTAGCCCTTAGAGTAAAGGGCCTAGACATGGGTTCTTTGACATAAACGTTCCTCTCCCTGTGACTGTAAGAAAATTCACACATGCAAGATGGATGCTACACAAGTCTTCTCCCTTTAGGCTCCCACCCAACTGCAGAGCTGCAGGGTGTCCCAAACCCTCTTCTGAAAGGCTTGTGGAGTCCCCTCCTGGAAGACTCAGGAACAGGACCAGCAAGGGCATGGGGACAGACAGAAGCAGAGATCAGATGGTTAGGAAGAGGCATGAAATGGGGAATATCACCAGGTTCTGCCACCAGGCCGGCCCCATGAAGAGCCAAGAGTGGAGGAGGGTCGAGGGCCACCATGTGCAGAGGCAGGCCCAGCATGGACACTGGAGGCCCTTGGCTTCAGATACCAGGGCCACGGATGAGAACAGTTTTGTCAGCCGAGAAGGAAGCAGAACGTTCCACTGCTGCAGCATTTCCATCTGCTGCTTCTCCGTCTTCAGTGTCCCCATGATGTGATGTGAGGGCTGCCATCTGTACACATGTGCACATGCACGCAGGCACACACACTCACACACACACTCCAGGGGGACAAAGCAGCAGCAGCCGTGGCAAGCTGCAAAACCAGCTCTGAGGCTCCCTGCAGCTTCATTCCCCCCAGGAAGGCCAGGGTTGAGTGGTCCCATCGAAAGGATCAGCGAGCTGGCAGACAGCCCCATGAGCCTGTGCTCTTGGAGGGAAGGGCTGCCTGCTTTCTAGCAGCACTCAGGAGAAAGCCAGTCATGGTCAGCACCCTGCGGGGCCTGATCGGAAACCAGCCAGGGAAAGGCAGCCAGGTGGGCAGGGCCTGTTCCAGTCCCCGGCTAATCTCAGTGCCACTCGGCTCACAGGGAGCAGAGCAGGTGGCAGGCAGGGTGGAGGTACTCCCTGCTGTGGGGCAGCCGGGGACTCTCTCAAGGTGAGGAAGCAGATATGTATGTCTACAGGGCCTAGTGGCGCAGCCCTGTGTCGCGGGAGGATGTGGGAGGTGAGGGCAGGCAGCGCACCTGTGACTGACACGAGAGCCCAAGGGAGCAGTGTAGCGCATCATGAGGCTTTCAGGCCTCCCCCTAGCAACTGGGGCGTCAGGAACCTGAGCTCTGCATTCCTGCCCAGGATCCACCATGGACCGGCAGCGTGGTTGCCTTCCAAGGTCCACCTTCTTCTTCTGTAAACAGAAGCAAGGTGAAGGATGGGGGGAAACTGGTGTCCACCACCTTCCATTTCAGGGAGAGCATCAATCGTCACATCCAGGTGACCTTCAGCTGTCCCAGAAGTGTGGTGTGCCAGCTGCTGGGCTGGTGGACGCTGGCCATCCTGAAGGAGACAGCCCGGCCACCGCACGGCAGGCTGCGGAGGAGTGAGAGGCTGTGGGGTAGGTGCGGTATAGTGGACAGGCCAAAGTGGGCAAAACCCTCTGGTGGCCAAGAAAGGATGGAGGACATTCTACCAAGAGATGCTGTGGAAGAAATACTCCGGATCCGGGCTGTGACTTAAAGCAGGGAGGTTGTGAACCAGTGCAAGGCAGTGGAATAAGCTGGGACCTGGAGCCCCAGGCCTGGGCCGTGTAGCTCCTAATTATCAGCCTGCTGTGGGCCTCAGCTTTCTCCTTTACCACTGAACGTGTGTATCTTTCCAGCCCTGGTGCTCCATAGGAACCATCACTGAGGAGCAGGCACAGTGCTTTGGCTCACAGTTGGGATAAAGCAGCCAGCACGGCACAGAAGGCAAGTCCTGGTAACCAAGTTCTCATGGGGACCTGGGAGAGCGAGGATCCATAGAGCCCTGGCCATGGGAGTGAGCGGTCAGCCAGGGCCTGCCCTCCTCTGGGCTGCACTGGCCCTAGGGGTCAGGACCCCTGCAAGCGCCCTTCCCTCGAAGGCTTCTGCCATGGCTGCGTGACGGCTCCTCATGACATCATGACAGGCAGGGCAAGAGCTGTGGCAGGGACACTGAGCTAAGCAGCTGCCGGCGGGTGGTACAATCAGTGGTGCTCCAGACACAGAACCTCAAGGTGCTTCCATAACTGGTGCCCCGGGAAGTGCAGATTAGTGTGCTTTCCTCTTTCAGAACCTTCTTATGAGGGCCACACGCTGGAGAAGTGAACGGACCGCTCCCGTCAGCACAGTCCTCAGGGCCACACCTGGAGTGTCCACACATGCAGGCCCCTGCCACCACAAACCGCCAGTGCCAGGCTGGGGCCTCCAGAGCAGGCCTGGCCACCTGCCCTTCACGGTGCTCAGTGCTCAAGGCTAGACCAGGCCCCACTTCTCCAGGTTTGGCTCAGGGCTGTCCTTCTTTCCTTCAGGGCCCTGAGGCTTTGCCATGGCAGGGTGGGGTCTTAGTCTGTTGTTAAAGGGGTGCAACGGGAGGGGACAAGAGGATGCAGGACAGGAAAAGGCCCAGCAGCAAGAACAGGAACTGGTGGCCTTGGGCAGGAGAAACATGGAAAGTTCAAGTGGGAGAAGGAAGAGGGAGTCTCCCTAAGGGAGAGGGCATGGGAAGTTCGTCCCGTTTCTCAGGCAGCCTGACTGGGAAGGTGACATGCCATGACCCAGGCTTGGAAGCAGTCTTGGGCACCCAGATCAAAGCCCCCATTTTTCAAATGAAGGAATATCGAAGCCCAGAGAGACTGTGTCATCCCGAGGATAGAGACAGAGCCAAGATGAGGACCCAGGACTTGTGAAGTCCCCAGGCCTCAGCAGCCTCTCCTGTCAGCACCAACCTCTGCCGTCTCCTGAGGCACACGAGGATCCCTGCCTCTCACTGGGGTGAAGAGCAAACACCCACTACTGTCAGGGACACTGGGGAAGAGGATGGCGGGTGTGTTTTGGGGGGACCGGAATGTAGGCAAGCCTCTTGACTGCTCTGGGCCTTAGTTTGATAACCCTGTCCCAGTGTGGCTGTGGAGACAGACTGAATGATGAGTATAAAAGCCCTCAGCCGACACTTGGCCCACACGAACACACTGAGCACAGTGGACCCATCACTCGGTCAGACAGAGCACAGTGCCCATTCGGCACATCTTCTGATGAGTGACGCTGAGTGGTGGAGGCTAAAAGGCCAGTGTGCCCCTGGGCCTTGCCACGTATTCCAATGCGATGCACAACTGTGGGTGGGCAATCAAAGCCTCTGTTTAAACAAAATATTATTACAGAGTGGGACCATATTTAGCAGTGACCATACTCACAACTGAGCCTGATGAGCTTCTGCACCTAATTCCAGCTGTCACCTAGCCCGCCTGCGACGGAGGGCAGGTGACTTCTGGTGAGTAAAAGAAGCTATCCAGAGTGCTGTGCCCTATTGGCACACACACACCTGCACGACTGTCGCACTGAGCACAGCCAACACAAGCACCCCACGTGCCAGCACCACGGCCCCTTCCAGGTCTGCAAACCCTCCCTGGTGAGGACTCACCCACAGTGGCTGCAACGCCTGGGGAGAAGTGGTCCTCGCAGAGCCTCCTCAGGAAGGACGTCTTCCCCACGGCGGAGTTGCCCACAAACACGATTTTGAACAGCCGGTCTGGAGTGGAGGGCAAGCTTTCCACCTGTGGATCACAGACAGTCAGTCTGGCCACTGTCGGGATGGCCGCTAGGCCCTGCTGCTGTTACAACTCTTCCTTGTTCTTGTCCAGCCTGTGGTCCCAGGGAGCCCAAAACCAAGGAGGCCGCCCCAGGCTCAGAATGTAGTTAGCACTAGGCTCCAAGCACAGCAGCTCTTTCTCACAGCAGAGGGTATAGAAACAGCCACCACCAATATGCATTGCTGCTGCTGTGATCCTGGGGTGGGGAGGCAGGCCCTGGTTGACGGGAAGTTGAGGAGGCAGGTATGTATACAATCATGGGAGCACAAGGCTCTGAGAGCTATTGGCAGAACAGCAGAGGTGCCATGGAAACACAGAGCAGCTTCGAGGAGGCAGTGATTCCACAGGTAGACAGCACCACTGGGGCATTCCTAGGAAGGAGATCTAGAGAGAAGGCCTCTGCATCATGGACAGAGACATCCATGCTGGGCTGAGAAGCCGTTTTTACTGCCCTGTCACTGAAAGCTGGAGTGGAATGGAGGCCCGTCCTGCCTCCCTGATATAGCTTTCTTGTTCTTATCTCCTCAGCTTCTGGCCATCTTCCTTGGGTACCAGCTGGTCTTCATTCAGGAATCTGGAATGTGCAGTGATGCCTGGCCCCTGTGGCTTCCCAGAGGCCACCGCAGCTTCCCAGAGACCACCGTGGCTTCCCAGGGGCCATTGTGGTTTTCCAGAGACCACCGTGGCTTCCCAGGGGCCATCGCAGTTTCACAGAGGCCTCTGCAGATTCCCAGGGCCCATTGTGGCTTTTGAGAGGCCACTGCATCTTCCCAGAGGCCACCGTGGCTTCCCAGGGGCAGCTGTGGCTTCCTACAGTTCACTGAAGCTTCCCCAGAGCCACAGGGGCCAGTGCAGAAAGCCAGGATGGGGTGGGCTTGCTCAAAGACACAAGGTGAGTAGGACACAGTGTAAGGAGGTGGGGATCCCTTCTTTCTGCCTGGTGGCTGTCCCCTCCCGAGAGTGTGCTTGCTCACTCAAGTCCTGCCTGCAGGCTCAGCTCAGCACTGGCTGGTAGAGGAGCCTTTCTGACATCTATTTAAGAATGGATTTGGGGGAATTATCTTCTCTCCTTGAGCAAATACTGTAATGGAGTGGCAGCTGATGTTAGCAGTACTTAGTTTCAGAGAAAAATCATTAGTAGGCTTTTGTGGAGAAACAAAATTGCACCCAATACTTAGGAAGGAATTCAAGGTCAACTACAGAATTTAAACTAAAAAACAATTTAAAGCCCACACTCAACAATGATGCCCCTGCCCTGTTTTCTTTATTCATGCAATGCACAAAGATGCTGGTGCCCTGCCTGTCTCTTGTGCCTGTATCTCTAATTGTCATCTGTTTGAAACTAAGCTGCCGTGTGCTGGGAAGAGGCACAGGTGAAGAATTCGAGGCCAAGGGTGGATGAGGGGTCCTGGTGATGGAGGTGCCCAGTTCTCAGCCCTGTGGCCACTGCCCTGCCCTGGGCAGAGCCCCAAAGCCAACAGAGCTGGCCCAGCCTCTAGTAGGTCTTGCCTTGGGAGAGCAGCACACCCCTCTCCACCCAGGCCCTCAGCCTGCTGTGCCTTCCCAGGGACAGTGACACAGGGGCCAGGTGGGGTGGGGATCATGCTCGCCCTCCCTCTGATGTGCCTTTTTAAATTTAAATACTTAAAAAAGGAAAAGTAATACATCCTAATTGTTAATTGCAGAATTACAGAGGAGTAGAGAGAAATAATTCTTCATAATCTACTCAAACACCCTGAAATGGTCATTTTTCATATTTTGATGTATTTTTCCTGATTTTTTCATTTACTATAAATATGTTTTTGTGTAGAGTTTCTATGTAAACATATAAGTTTTTATTTAAAGGGATTTGAAATATATATAATTTGTATACTATCTTATATAACAATCATATATAACCCTGTATAATTTCTCCTATTTCATCATCATTTTATATATAATTCAATCCTATTTTATCATACATAATAAAGTATACATATTTCCTTGGTCACTAAAGTTTTTAAATACAATTTTCAACACTTGTATACTATTCTATTAAATAATACAATTTATGTCCTTATGGCTGGGTATTGTTTCAATGGTTTGCTATCATAAATGAACACATTTTTAATTTAAATCTGTATCTGGTCTTGGTTGTTTCCTTTGGGAAAAGTGTGGCAAGCAGGAGTGCTGGCTTAAAGGGTGTCGGATTCTGATTCTCAATTCCTGTTATTCAGTTCTTCCTCTGTGTGTGGGCCTGGCGGGCAGACCCTCTCTGACCCTGGCAGTGGCTTCCGCTAAGCCACAGCTCCTCTCTGCCACAGGCTCTGTTTCCAGCAAACGGCAGCATGGGCTCCTGGGGACAGCAGATGAGGAGCTACAGGCCATGTTATGCTGCCTCAGCCACCTGAGGGATGCTCCAGTTCTCCACCTCCCCCTCGCACTGGGGTGCTCACAGGAGGAGGAACCAGCAGCTAGGGCCAGGGGAGACTCATGGTGGCCACGGCTCAGTTCCACGGGCTGCACGGTGTGCAGGGCTAGAGCTCCCTATACCTTTGTCATGGATGCTGAGAAGGGCAAGTGGAAGCTGGGGGCCTGGGTCACAAAGGAGGGAGCCAGAGGAAGAATCTATATGGTCTCCTGTCTCCCCAGAATTTAGCAGGGAGGCCTGGCAGGGGAGCAGTCTCTCTGAAGGGAGGAGCATGCAGAGAGCTGGTGCTGAAGGCTGATTGGCTGGAACCAAGGTAAATGAGGGTGCATACACTTTGCAGCAGGACCTAGTCCTACTGAGAGCAGTTACATGTGTGGCTTTGAAAGTATCTGACATTTCAGGGTATGAGCCCAGAGAAAGCCTGTGTTAAGTAGTCACTCAATAAGTGCTTTGGATCTGAGTCGGAAAAGAGCACAGGGTGGGGAATGGGGCCCACAGAAGAGGTTACTGGGAGAATTCATCAATCGCCCCAAGTCTCATCCCCTAACACTCAGCCAAGCAGGGAAAGGAGGCCTCTGGAAGAATCGAAGGTAATGCATCCCAGGATCACTGCACTGAATTCCTGGGTGCCCTGTGGGGGCACATCATGGAGCAGCATGCAGACCAGGTGGGCCCTTACCTGACAGAGGGCTTCTTTCCCGACAGGCTGCTCTCGGGGAGACGAGGGGGAGCATGCCAAGGACAGGGCCTGCTGGACCGGTCCCTCTGCCCCCTGGTGGGAGACTCCCTCCTGCTCTGGGCCCTTGCTCAGTGGTTGCTTGGGGCTGCTGTCCAGGAGCTGGGGCAGGGGGTCTTCCTCGATGGAGATGATCCTGCGCAGAGCCCGGCAGCGTGGACCCCCAGCCCCTGGCTCTCCCGGCCCTGGCTCCTCTTCTGTGAGGGGATACGCACTCGGGCCCAGGGAGCTCTTCCTCCTCGGAATGCTGAACACATCTTCCTCCTCCTCCGACTGGCTGTCAGGATGAGAAACCACAAATCGGGGGAACACCCTACATTACAGAGTATCTTTTGTGACAGATAGCTGCAGAGTGCCAGGCCTTTGGAGGAGAGAGAAAAGCAGGAAAGAGAACAACTGATCCAGCCTTGTAGCTGATTCCTCCTAAACACTAAGTGCCTGTGATGAGGATGTGAAGATCATGAACACAACGACTGAAGGCCAAGCCAGGACAGACAGGCACAGGCCCTGTCCACATGCATGTTGGGCTCAGTGGGAATCTCTTAGGGTTTGGATCCAAAAAGTTCCACAAAGACTCACCCGCTGAGGGCTTGATCCCCAAAGCAGTCTTGAGCTGGGGTCTAAGAGGCAATTGGCTCGGGAAATTGTCAACCTCGGCAGCGATTCACCCAGCAAAGGGTGCCCAGCTGAGTGGGCTGCTGGGCGGTGTGGCCTCAGCGGAAGCCAGCCATGGACAAAGGCTCTGTCTTGCCCAGCCCCTGTCTGTCTGGCTCTTTCCCTCCTTCTGCCTCCGTGGCGGGAGGGAATCAGCTCTCCTTCCCACATCCTTCTGCCATGATGCTTCTGCCTCAGAGCCAGCTGACGACCATGCACTGGAACCTAGGGAACTCAGCCAAAGTAACCCTCTCTCCTGTAAGTTGTTCTTCTCCGGTACTGTGTCACAGAGATGGAAAGTTAGCTAATGTGAGGTTGAAGGCATTAACGACCAAAATGAATACAGTTTTACAAATTCAGAGAGGGCTATGAAGGAAAAGTAAAGGCAGTGAAGCCCACGCCTGGCAGGCAGGCAGCCTGCTGTGCCCCAGCACCAGCCCTCATAAACTGTGACTGGGGTAGGACACCTCCGCTCCGCAGCATCAGACTTTCTCACTGAGGAAACAAAAAACTGCAAAGGTGGCCCAACTGCAATGACGCACAGTCGCAGGCGTGTTCACCCAGCACCCTCCGCAGTGCAGGGTGCTGTGTCTCTGGGGGGACCCCATCCTCTCACAGCAGGCGTCTGCTCCTCAGAGACAGCTGTGCCTAGTGAGCATGCGCCCTGGGCCAGAGGGATATCTATCTGCCTCTTCTCCCTTCCCTTTTCTCTCTCTGTCCCTAGAAGTCACAATCAGGAGTAAAAGGTCTCAGAAGCCTGAGAACATGTTCTTTTCCTGGCCCACTTGAGCAGGAAGAGCAAAAAAGAGCACTGGGAGGGGGGAAAGCCGGTCCCTAGGATGGACATCAGGCACAGGTGGCGCTGTCAGGAAGTTTGGAAAACAAAGGCTTCACCGACCCTCCTGAGCAAGGGAGATCCTTCTAGGTCTTTGTGAAAAAAATGGGCTGAGAATTCTGAATGGCAATGGAAGTCTGACAGGCAGGATGGCAGAACCTTATGTCCAAGCTTGTCTCCCCGACCCCTCTCTCACACACATCCCACAGATTAGAAAAGCAAATGCAACAGAGATGAAGTAGTGAGGTGGCAGGACCAAGGCAGAAAAAGACTTAGCGAAGGACAGAACATGCGGTACACAGAAACACCCTTTATTTTGACCCCCCCTTATACTATATATTGGTCCTAAGGACCAATAATAGGAAGGAAAAAGAAAACCAACTGCGACCACCATCATTCTAAGGTTAATTGCGATTTTGAAAGATCAATTAAGATGTGGTGCTTGCTCACAACGATGGTGAATTTGTTTGGATCTCATGATATAAAATAAGAGATTTGTAGCAATTCAAACACCTTTCCCTTTACTTATAAAAATCACAGTTTTAAATAAAAGCCAGCTGGCTTCTTCCCAGCACACTTCTTCTCTACACCAGCAAGCCTGGTACCTGCCTCGTGACTCGTACTCCCACCCATTTCACCACACTTGCCCAGGCAAGAGGGATATTTCCCCACACACACGCAGCATGCTTTCCCAAAGTCTTTGTGATCAGAAACAAAGCAACCACTTAAATAGGCTCTGAGAGGAAACATTTCTTGGCTTTTTATTTGGGAAGTTCTTAAGCACTGCTGACATTCTGAAATACCCTCTGCTTAGCTGACTAAGTTCATTTTCGGTTTTGCCACCAAATGCTCTCTGGCAGCAGTAGAGAGAGCAGCCTCTGTTGCCAAGCCTGTATCAGGGTGTGGAGCTCACGATTCATCGCTGACTGGGTTACTATCTGTTTCTTCTGTTCAGTGCTAAATCATGAGGGGAGATGGGTCCACTCAGGCACTCACTCCACATATCTGGCACGTATCCCCCGCCTCAGATAACCTCAGTATTAAATGAGCGTTTAATAATAGACATCAACAGTGGGAGCCATGTCCAACTCATCTTACAAGTCTTCGTAAAATTCAAAAGAATGCCTGGCACAGATGGGCAATCAGTAAGTGCCTGCTGAATCAATCAAGGACACATTCAGTGCGGTGGGACCAACAGGCCAACAACCACTGTGGAAACTTGGCTTCCAAGATGTAGCTCATTATTCAGCTATTTAGAGATGGGATTTATGATGCTTAGACCCAGATCCTGAGGAGCTGATTCACACCCCCAAAGTCACTTCCTTTGCTCACTTTTCAATTTCATGCCCGCAGTCTTCCACAGGAGCAAGGTCACACACCTTCCCCTGGGTCTGACCCCTCAGGGCCTCCACCTGTCTGTGCCCGCCGTGTGGGCGGAGCACTTGCCACACACACAGGGCAGGGGCGCTGTCTCTGCAGGAGCCACAAGCTGACAATGGGTCCTCAAACTCAGTCATGAGCTGTCCGACAGTGGCAAATCATGTTGTATTTGAGCTAAAGATGGATCTGTGAGACGACCTGTCAAGCACAAGTCCCAGTAGTGTCTATAAAAGAATTCATCCAGTGAGAATCTTTAATTACCCTTTATAGTCAAGATAGCCCGGTTTCTGACAAAGCCAGGTGCATCTGTTCTGCTCAGCAGGCAGCATAGTCCCAGCCCTGCCCACCCTTCTCCCAGGGCTTCTCCTCTCGCTCCGGCACCCACAACACTCTCGGGTCCCTCTCTGCAGCACACACTAGACGGGCAGCCTCAGAAGACCCCAGCTGCCCTGGAGTTTCCTCCTGGTGTCTCCCTCCAGCATGGATGACATTCTGCGGGAGGGTCACGTCCCTCAAGCTTCCAAGGCAGTGAGAGCAGCTGACCTGAGAAGCCCCCTGCAGAGCCGCAGCCCAGGACCAACTCCCAAGCAGGAGGAGAAGAATGAGGATGGGCAGTGACGACTTACCTTCTAAGGACCCCTCTGCTGTCCACGTATTTGCCGATCACGGAGCCAGATCTCTGCTTCCAGCTTGCCCTGGAAGCAGCTGTGCTTGCCTGGGCTGCCTTATCTTTCTGCAGAAAGACAAATGCCCCGGATGAATGCCTGTGCATTGACCCCAGTGTCTGAGGAGAACAAGGCTCAGCACGCCTGCTTCCTGGTCAGGCTGTATCCAGACTCCGAAGCCAGCCATCAGGGTGTTCAGCTCCCGGCTACCACTCACCCACTCTCCCCTTTCACTTCCCCCCATTCCTCCACCTCCTTTCTCGTAATCAAATCCAAGGAACAAACACCCAGTGCAGAACCTGGGCCCTCCTTATTACTCTTCATAGCGGCACTGATGGTTTGCAAGAGAACAAAGAAGAGGTAGATGCTTCACGCATAAGAAAAAACATGTATTGGCATTAAAAGCTTCCATGCATTTTAAATCACTCTCATCTGTGTAGCTCCAGTCTCTCTATTTCCAAAGCCCTGGATACAATGCAAAAAGGTGCAGCCCAGAAGGCCAGGTGGCCCAGGGCCTTGTCCAACTCCTGTGCTACTGCAAGCTTTTCAGCATTTGGGGGACATAGCCTAGGTGTGGATAAATGGCTCCGATATCTGTGGAGCCAGACCTTAACTCCCCCCACCAAGGCTCCCTAACAGATGTCCTCGGGGAGGGGAAAGGGTCAAATCGCAGAAGGAGTATCTCCTTAGTCACTCGGTGGTTCTCCATGATCTCTAAGGAGGGAAGGAGGAGTTGGAGCCTCCCAGGGCCCCTGAAGCTATGGCTTTAATGGTTCCAGATGAATCTGTGATTATATTCTCTATCAGTAGGACTTTGTGCCTCTTTCTTCAGTCCCCACTGGAGTTTTTC
The DNA here is from genome assembly GCF_012274545.1 of Fukomys damarensis. Taxonomy (NCBI): domain Eukaryota; kingdom Metazoa; phylum Chordata; class Mammalia; order Rodentia; family Bathyergidae; genus Fukomys; species Fukomys damarensis. The sequence goes on along the minus strand of NW_022900931.1, from coordinate 28,270,198 downwards.
ACTCTGTCTCCCTTTCAAAGCAGAATGAGTTTGGCAGGTGAAAGGAAGTGAGTAAAGGGATTAGGATGACATTTGAAAGCTAAAAAAAAAGCTGGAGTCACTTCTGAAATAGTTATAGCCACTGTCATTGTCAAACATGTGAAGGCTTAAGCCTCACCTGGGTGGTGCACAGCGGTGGGCAGCAGAAACGCTTGCTGCTGGTGGCAACATCCAAGGCAGTGTGACCGCCCTCCCAGATCCTGGTAGTTTGGACAGCAATGCTGATTCTGCCCAGCGCAGGCAGAAATGAGTGAACCACACAACAGGCTGTTTACAGCAGTGAGTCCGGCCGAAGCCTATGTGCCGAGCTCAGAGTAACTCGCACCCACCTCCATTCCCGTAACGAAAACCTTCTAGCTAGAAGGCCAGTTTCTAATTACATCCACATATTCTGTCTATTCTGTTCCTAATTTGAGAATGCTGTCTTGCTTTTACGAGCCTTGCTTACCTCAATTTCCACAGAAACCGCAAAACTGCGCATCCTCACATGCAGCCCTGCCCTTGCACACAGCTCACCTCTACCCCAAGTGATCACCAGTAAACATCAGTGGCTTGGCCTGGCCAGGACCTGTGTCAGTTGTACCAGCATTGGTCATCCTGGCCCTGCTTTCTGTCTTTCTTAGTTCTGTCTTTTACTTTTTTTTTCCTCAGGCCTGGGTCATATACTGAGTAGGAGACTGCAGCCTACTGCAGAGGTTTCCGGTAACGTTTCAGGGGTCCCCAGTAAGGCCCAAATCAGGGCAACCTAGCTGCCTGAGGCCAACCATGTTCAGGCTGCTGTCCAGACAAGGGTGCAGTGCACATCACCCTCTTCACAACAGCTTTGCCCTGAAACCCTTATAATATGGGGAAGCAGAGGGCCAGGACCCTCCTTCCTCATGTGACAGCAGGGATCATGGTTGCAAGTGACCTGTCCAGGGTCGGGCCCACAGCTATTTGCGATGATCCCATAGCAGGAAGCCACACCAACCCATCCTGCCCCCACATTTCTTTCTTCAGAGCACCCAGTTAGTCCTGGTAAAGGGAAAGATGGGCAGAGGACACAGGATCCTAGATTTTGTTCTCTGTGGCCCACAATGAAGACATGTAAATAAATAAAGTCTCTCCAGCTGTTTGGAGAAGTAAACAGGCATGGAGCTCCGGTACACAAGAGGAGGAGTCTCTATAAAGTGGAAAAAAACTTTACATAAAATCAACTATGTAAACAGCTACAGGCACATTTTTAATGTGTTCCATGACTGTGTAAAAAATGCAAGATTTTCATCAAGAGGTGAAAATTTAAATGAAAAGAAAGCTGAGCATTTTGGCTTAAGTCAGAGTGGGGTTTCAGATGTGCCACCTCATGGATGGGACCATTACCTCCCAGCCAGGAAGGCATGGCCCTCCCAGAGGCGTCTTCCTGCTGCACCACGAAGAAAGTGTGTTGCTTCATGGAAATCCACTCCGGTCACCGCACACAGCACATTGCCCTGCACCCACACAACGACCAAGCACAACCCATGTTGGGACAATCTCAGGAGCCTTGGCACAGATCTGTTGCTCATGGATTGCTGGCTTTGTCTCCCACTGCCCCACCCCAAAGGGAGCACCAGCCACTGACCTGAAAGCTTACATCACGCTCATCCCGGAGGTGCTTGTTCCTCTCCCTGTGGGTGGAAAAGGGGAAGCTGTTCAAATACACGTCCACAGATCCAGCAGCCAGGTCAGCGTGGAAGGCCTCACCAGCGTGTGGAGTCTCTTCCCTCAGAGCAGTGATTAACTAGAGGATGGTTTGTAATCGCTCAGGCAGGAAGGGAGCCTGCATGGCCTAGTGACACCTGCAGCCGCGCAAGACCGTGCACGGCACCTGTCACTAGGGGGCGCTCTCCCCAAGGCTTGCTGTGGGACTCCCTCTATATGAAGCGTTCCTTCAAGCACACAGGCAGGCTCCACTCAGGGCCCCTGAGCACTTGCCAGGCTCTTGGGGACACACTGATGAACAAAATACAAAGTAATTGCCTAGGGGACTTAAGGGACCATTGCTTCAAAAAACATAAAGCAGGGACACAAAGAGGAGGCGACTTCCCTCAGTATGACCAGGGAAGGCCTTGCCGATAAGGCCATATCTGAATAGAGACCGAGGGGTGACAAAAAAGGCGGGCAAGTGTCTGTGGGCTAGTGGTCCAGGCAGAGGGGAGCAAGGTGAAGCTTGGCCTGGGCACAACTGGTGTGCCTGAGGAACAGAAGTGGGATGTTCAAAGGGAGCGGACTGAAGAGAGGAAGGAAGAGGAAATGGGGCTGACAGAAACCTTCCCATTGATGGCTTCCCGGATCACCAGAAGAAGTTCAGTTTCTGTTCCAAATGACATAGGAAATCATGGTGTGTGTGGAGCGCATTGCAGAGGGCGTCACGATCTGACTCTGGCTCTGACAGGACCCCCTGATGCTGCACTGAGAGGTGACTTCTGGGGAGAAGAGTGGGACCCCGCGAGTGGACCGGTGTCTGTAGTGAGGTGGAGGTCATGGCTGAGTGGACAGGAACTGTTTCAGTGGGACAGTGGCCAGAAAGCCTGGCTAGAGGGTAGAGAGTGTGAAGGAAGGACATGGAGACAGGGAAGGTAAGTGGCTTCTCGAAGTTCTGTTGTCATGGGATGGAAGAAATGCAGAGCAGCCAGATAGAGAAGTGAAGACAACAGGGGTCAGGTATGGAATAAGACAGTGGGTTTGGAGGAGAGAGAGCACAGACGCTAGAGGAACCCTTCAGGAGCCACGACGGACAGATCAATCCAGAGCCCGGCACAGGGTGGGCAGGGTGGCCTTTGTAGGAACCCAGCTTAGTCCCCCACTTTGGTCCAGACTGGCACTTGGCAAGCTCCAGGGTATGGCTTCTGGTGGAGTCTAAGCCTGAGGCCAGGAGGGGCTGGAGGTCTAAGGCAGTGTGAGTGGGGAGTGGGCCAGCGAATGGCTGAGTCTTACCCACTAACGCAAGAGATTTGGAGACCACAAAGTACATGCAGCTCTGTGACTCAGTGACTTTCAGACTGGCAGCTTCTGAACCAGTCCACACTTTGGAAGGGAAGGGAAGCCCGTGGAGGCCAGGCTCTGGTCACCACAACGCAGCCACTCACTGGGAAGTCCTGGGTCCAGGCATTCACTCTGGGACACTTGTCAGGAGGGGCCTCAGGGAAGACCTCCAGGTGAGTCAAGGGGTTTGAGGTGTTCCACAAGCCCAGCGGATCACCGGAGACCCTCGTGCAGAAGGAACTGCCCGGGGTGGGGGAAGTCAGCAGCCCCGTGTCCAGGCGAGGGCTCCGGGGGCAGAGGTCTGTGCTGTCCCTGCTTCATGCAGCCAGGTAGAAACTGCAGCAGCCATAGGAATGCCTCGAGTGTCTCTGTTCACAGGTCACGGCCTGTCGGACACTGTCTAATTCTCAGAGGTCTGTGACTGTGAGGAAGCTCAGACCCCAGCTGGCCGCATCATCTGCCGAAGGTTCCCAGCAGCCCTTGCCCCACAGTCCGTATTCCCAACCTCAGACCCTGAAAGCTGCCCCTGCTCGTGTGCTGCTGTCACCTTCCAGCCATTTTCCTGACCCCTACCACTGCCGCCTGCCCCGCCCACACCCCCCCACAGTTGCCTCCCAGAATGTCACTGCCTTGGGGGAGCCGCCCTCGTGGCCTCCATCCTGACATCTCAGCTTCTGCCCAGTCACCCCACCATTGCACAGAAAGTCCGGCCTCCAGGAAGAAGCCCAGAGTGTCTGCAGTGCTGCTTCGCCATTCTCTTAGGGTCGGCCCCTTTATTTTCTTCCAAGTACAACAGATAAAAAGAAAACCGAATAAATAATTTGTCCTCATAATCCAGTTCTCTCCCTCATATGAAAGCTTGCCTAGGAACCAAGACTGTCTTTCCACGGTCAAAAGGTGACTGCCCAGCCCTCCTGCTGCCCGCTCGCTCCTCACTGATCCACGCAGGGGCGTCATAAAGCCCCCAAACTCTGGATCGGACCTAGGAAGTGATTCCAGACAATTGAACCCAGGGCCATCTGTGTCTCTACTCCCCAGGAGGTGATCAGCAGGGCCGGATTTGGCCCTACTGTGGGACCTCATCTGCAAAACTGAAAATTCCCTCCTTCTCCACAAGACTCCCTTTGTTTTTTAGCACATTCCAGATCAGTGAACTCTGAATTTATTTCGGCGAGCATTAGAAAGCTGAGGAAACTCCTTCCTGGTGCTGTTTGCTGTTTGCGATTTGTTTACTTATCCCGAAAACAGGAGTGGAGTAGGCTGGGTACAAAGGGGAGCCAGCCACGGATCTCGATCCTGACTCACTGAGGAGCTGCTGGCTTGTAGGGAGTTACTACTGCCAGCTTCCTTCACAGTTACTTCCTGTCCTAACAGCCGCTCTACCCACCTAGCAGTCTGGCTGCAGACAAGGAGATAGTACAGTGGGCCCAGAGCAGTTGCTCACTAAGGCCAGGTGGAGACTGACCTGAGCATGTTCCATGCAAGATGACAAGACTGAGGTGGAGCTGTACAAACAGCACAAACTGTACAGGGGTGCGGGCGAGTGTTTAAGCTCAGCAAACACCCAAGGGAGTGGCGCTCCGCGGTCCAACCACACACTGGGGACCTCTTGACTTCCAGTGCCCTTCTGCCCGAGGCATCTGGACACGCTTGACCCACCTGAGGAAGTCCAGCTGCTTCAGGAGTCCCGACTTCTCCCGCTGCAGACTCTCCGTCACGCGGTACACCTCCCTGGGGAGCAGCAGACAGAGAGATGAGGGCGTGGGGAGGGAGGTGGGAGCGGCTCCACTGTGCCAACTGACAGGAAGCTTGTGGTGCAGACGTCCCACACTGAGCCCAGGCCTCCACCACACTGTGGTTTCCAGAGCCCGCCTCTTCCACAGCCCCACCTGCCCACCTGTGGCTGGGGGCACCTGTGTGTCTGTCCCAGACTCCTGCATCTCAGCTCCAAGGAGGGACATCAATATGGTCTCAGATGATCTGGGAGTCACTGTCCCTTCCCTGCCTCCCCCCAAAGTCCCCACCTGTTCCTAAACATCTGGAGTTTTCCACTATTGACAGGATTTCCTTTCTCTGGCTATAATGTAGGGTGAATGTACCAACTGCGCTTATTTGGCACAGGGTGGCACAGGGCAGCCAAGGCTGGGAGCCATACTGTGCTCTGCCCTTCAACACAGGCCCAGACTACACAGGATGAAAAGGAAAGGGAGGGAAGAAGGAGAGGACAGAGACAGGAGAGTGGAGGACAGGGGAAAAGCAGGGAAGGAGAAGGGAGGAGGAAGGACAGGATGGAGGGAGAAAGGCAGGGGGAGGCCTTCAGGACCTCTGGAGAAGCGGGGTGGGGCGCAGTGAACCAGTGTGAGCCTGCTCCGCCCTGCACTCCGCCTGCTTCCCACTCTGGCTCTGAGCCTTGGCCTGGAAGTGCCCCTGCCACCCAGTCCCACACAGGCGCCATAGCCCAGCCCAGCCAGGTGCTGCAGCCTGTGCTTGGCAGGCTGTGTCCCGGCCCGAGGGTGCCGGCAGAACCAGCAGATTGGTTCCAGGGCTTCGCCTAGCACCCAAGAAACCAGCTCCTTGCCAGGCGTCTGTGTCCTCCACTTCCCTTTACAGAATGATGGTGGGTTTGCTCCAGGACAAGTACAGGCTGAACCTCCCTCCTGAGCCCACCTGGCCCTGATAACCACCCTCCTGCACAGCCGTCATTTGATTGCCAGTTATACTTAACTTCAGCGTAGGGAAGACAATAGGTTTCCCCTTACCAAGTGGGTGCCTGCCCCGCTGGGACTGCGTGACCTGCTCACCAGTGCCAGCCGTTTTATCCGGCTGGGGAAGAGGTGCTCGGCGGCCCAGGCCTGGGTTCTCAGGGTGGGGCAGGCCAGCTCCTAAATGGCAGGCCTTCAGGGTCTCCTCATCCCGTTTGTGGCACCAGCGACCAGAGGAAGCCACACGACCACACTTACGTGCAAGACATTCACACGCGGACACGTGTGCACATATACACCTGGTGAGCACGCATCTATGCAGATGTACACAGCTTTCTGCTGGCAAAAGAAAGGCTCCGCTGATGGAGCCCTCATGTGGCCCTCACAGTCCTCTAACCCAGAGCGCCAGCAGCCACTCCTGGGAGGATCCGCCGGCTCAGTGTGGTCACTGGCGAGAGTGTTATGGCTCCCTTAGGGAGGAGCTGCTGGGCTTATTTTCAGGAGGAGATGAAACACCGGGGGCTCTGCAAACTACCCCGGCAAGGAAGGACAGAGGCGAAGCAGAGCAGTGTGCTCGCTCTGTTGTAAAGAAAAACTGCGTGCGGTGTGCATGTGTGAGCTGCACCAAGTACGCGTCAGTGTGTGTGTGAGAGAGAGCACGCGTGCGCTGCTCCAGTTCACTCTGCGACACTGACTGGGCCCTGCTGAGGGGCTGAGGTAGAGGGTGGTGAGGACCATTTTCCAACTTTCATCCTGCCATGCCTCGCCGCTGTAAATCGCCTATCCAAATAACTTAATCAAAAACAGTGCCGGGCTCTTCCCAACCTCCATCTCTCCGTTATCTCTGCTTGCGGTTCTTTCTTTATCTCATTTGAAGATCTAGTTCTCCTACTTGAGCATCCTCTGATGACAGGAGAATTAATTTTGCCTGTCTAGAGTTCTTGCTGGGAAATGATTAAGTCTGTTTACTCTCCACCCCCTCTACTCTCCCAGTTGCTCTGCAGGGGCTCAGCTCTGGCAGCGCCCTCAGGGGACTCGCAGGCTGGGAAGGACGACTGCCCAGCTTCCAGAAGACCAGCTGGGCTTTGGGTTGGTCACTGCACTGCTCAGCCTCAGCTTCTCCCTGGACAAATGAAGGCAGCAGAGTGAACATTAGGGTCCTGCCAGGAGCCTGGCTCTGTGCTTCCGTCCGTGGGGAGGAAGTTGGGTCTGGGCTTCCCCGGGTGGGCCACCCCTCTGGGCGGCCACAACTTTCAGGGCCACCATGCTCTGAGTCCTGGAAGAGCATGCAGCTTGAGGGCCCTGCGCCCCTCCCTGCCCGCTGCTCTCCTCAGACTGAGGGCCTGGCTTGGTTAAGACGAGAATTAGAAGGCTGTGTCCTCGTGCTGAGCCCCTCTCCAGCACTGTTTACTCCCGCTTGCTGTCCTGATTCTCCTGTCTTCAGATGTCTGCTGCTTTAGGAACTTGACTGAAGTTGAAGAGCTGGAATCCTTCCTTCTGTTCTTACTCCTGCGCCTGAACCTTGTTGCCTTGTGGTTGTTGCTTTGCTTACTCACAGTGGAACACACGTTCTTTCTACAAGTGGCCATCCAAGAATTGGGACAGAAGGTCCTGGTTTTGTTTGGGGAATCTTTTCTTTTTCCTTTAAGCTTGAAATATCTTACTGGGTCAAATTCCCAGACTGGACATGTTTCCTGCCTGCTACCTTCCCCACCCACCCAGGGGTGTGGCCCTGTGTTGGGCCTGGTGCCCAGGTCTTGCCAGCAGGTAGACAGGGCAGGGTTTTCACTTCTGCAAGAGGGCACCTAAGCTGCAGAACTCTGAGTGCAGGGGTGTGCTGCGACCCCTACCCTGCCATCAGACATGGGCACCCAGGCCCCTTCAGGCGTGGCCTCTCAAGGGTGCTGCAGGAGGACGGAGGCCTGAGAGGAGGGACCAAGTGTGGAAACACATTTGTACTTCCAGCTAGCTCTGGGATGCCAGGCAGGCACTGAGCACCCTGGGGCTGTCGCTCAGCACGTCTGACCTTGGTTTCTGCCCGTGTGCATCAAAGTTGAGAACAACAGTACCAACTGCAGCAAGATGCTAGACAGTCTCTTGGGGGGCTGTGGAAGCCCAGACTTAAGGGTGATGTCGAAGGCCCTGTGTGGTGCCAGGCGTGGAGACTTACAGCAGCCGTGCCAGGTGACAGTGGGCAAATCCTGACATTTCCCGCCCTGGGCTTGAGACTGCTGCCTCACGCTCCCCAGTACGATCAGCAGTGGACTCCTGCTCTCTGGGCCTCACCCAGCCAGTGACTGGCCCTACAGCACCTTCACGGCAAACCAGCCATGCACCTGGGCCCCATGTCTCATAGGAAAACACTGCTGGAGAATGGACAGAACTGCAGAGATGAGTCCGAGCCCTGCCACAAACCTGCCAGGTCATCTGCCAAGCAGAAGCCTCCTTCCCTCCTCCCAGTCCCCAGGTCTTACAACTGTGACGGGCACCCGTGCTCCGCTCACACAGCATTTGCTCTCAGTGTACCACGCGTCCCTGACGGACAGCACGTTAACACCCTCCCAAGTTGTCTAGTTCAGGCCCAGGCAGTGCTTAGCACCACACAGTCTAAGGGCCTCAGGGTCTAGAAGCTCAGAAGCCCCAAGCAGTGGGCCCACCCCACTCCCCCGGCAGGGCAGTGCCTGGGAGCGTGCAGCATGCCAGAAGCTCGAGGCGGGGAGAGACCGACTCACATCTCCTTCTCCTGGTGCAGCCTGCAGGCCTCCTGCTGGAGGCTCCCCAGGTGCTGCTGTGCATCCTGCAGCTCTCTAGAGACCCGCTCCAGCTCCTGTGCCAGCCCCTGGTTCCTGAGTTTCAACTTGGTGTTCTCGGCCTTGGTCTCATGCTTGTCGTGGTGCAGGGCCTCACACTGGCCTTCCAGCTGGAAAGCAGTGGGAGAGAGGAGTGAGAAGAGACCACCAGGAGGCAGCTGGCCAGCCCAGCCACTCCCTACTCTCCCATGAAAGGGCGGGACTGTCCCTGACTCAAGTTGAAACCAGCACTGCCCGCTCCCTCCCAACACTCAGACCTCTGCTGGCAGGAGGGAGCCTTCGGAGCTCATGGCACTCTTCTCCTCTCTCTGCCTAGGATCCAATGACCGAGCCAGGGGAGCCACCCACTCCACAGGCCCACACGGCAGGGTGCAACTTGGTGACAGGGCGCTTGCCAACCCCTGGGCCACAGGCTCCGTGACCAGAGCCATGAACAAACAAACACACCACTAGCAAAGGAACCCCACAGTCCACATGCGTCTCTCGTCCTGGAGTCAGTACCGTCTACCCTCCATCTCCTCAGTCTTCCTCAGTCCTCAGCCAGTTGCTTCCCCATAGTCCTTGATGGGATGCAGCACAGCTAAGTGGCATCTTGCTAAAGCCAGCCTTCCCCACTGTGCCTGGTGACAGCAACTTTATTTATTCCCTTACCTCCTCTCAGCTAAATAAATCCACTTTTTTTAATTTTAAAAACATAAGAAAGATCTCTGTATGGCAACCAGAAGCCCTGTAAATTCTTAGGCAATAACTAAAGCTCGTCTAACAGGCCCCAAATGTTTCCTCATGTTCCCAAAGCAACTAAAAACCCACATTTTGATGGCTTCAGCTTTTTCTTGTGACAATGCATCGCACTAGAGGAAGAACCACACCAAGGCAAATAATCATAATAAATCTCACTAATGAATGTGGCCAGTAAAGGAAGGAGAAAGCAACAGCAAGGATTTGGTGTGGCTCTCAAGAGGCTCCTGTGTGATCAGGCAAGTGTGCGGTAATTAAATCGAGTGGCAATCATTCATATGAGGGGGAAATGTAATTGCTAGGAATTTAGTGCATAGTAGGAGGCGAGGAGAAGCGAGATGTGAATGTGGACTGGGGACAGGAAGGCAGCAGGCAGATCTGCAGTTGCCATCGCCTTGCTGCAGAAAGGAAAGACCTGAAATCCACAGCCTGGGTGGCAGCAGTAGCGGGACGTCCCCCTCTGCAGGGTTGTCTCCAGGCTTGCTTTAATGTGCTGCTAAGTACAGCCCTCTCTGTCCCGGGGAGCAGTGTCTGGTTGGCTCTCTGGAAGCAGAGTCCCCTGGACCAGGTGAAAGGACACAGGAGCTTGCCCCGTGCCCATCCCATCCACGCACGCCTGCCTCAGGAGGAGTCCAGCGGGCACGACGCTTGCCCAGGCAGCAAGTCTTCCAGGGCCACCAGCCGGCAACCCACCACGGAGCTGCCAGCGCCCTCAGAGAAGGGTGTGGGGTCTGTGCCCCCGGGCTGATGCAGAGCAGAACAAATGGCCCGATGAAATGTCCAAGTCTGCGGCAGACAGGAGGGTTGTCCGGCTGGACATCTCCTGGCCCTGCAGAGGGAGGGACCTATCCACTGCTTCCTTTCAAATGTGGGGACCACGCAGCTCCCTGAGCCTCCGAGCCCTGGTGCCACTGTGTGAAAACACCTGAGATGGCTTTCCCAAGTCAGAAGCCAGGCCTTGGAGAGGCCTTTTCCTGGGAGTCCTGGGGGACCTTGTAGAGCCCCATGACCCTTCTCAGAGTGAACAAAAAGTTTTGGGAGTGGCACGGAAAGCAGGCGAACACCAGGGAGGCCAGACTCGAGGACGATGACAGCCTACCGTTCTCTGCTTCTGGCTGAGCAGCTCCAGCTCCTGCTCCTTGGCAAACAGTTCCTTCTCCAGCTCCTCACTGCGGGCCTGGAACCTCTCTGTGTCCTGCCAAGTGCCAGAAGGGACATGGGGGACCTCAGACAGAGCACGGTGAGGGACCGTGAGCATGGCTTGTAGCCCACCCCTCCACTGTCCCCAGCGACCCTCTGGGAAACAGCCCAGGGTCGTGTGGCACTCGAGGCTTCAGCTCATCCTATATTGGGTAGAGGGGAGCAGACGGCTTTGGGGGCCTCTTCCAGTTTGGATGCTCTGTTCCCAGTCCAATGCTGGATCCCTGCAGCCGCCTGTGTCTGCAAACACAGGGGCATGGCCATGGTGAGGGTGGGTGTGCTCACAATCCCCACCACCACGTGACGGCCCCTGATGTCTGCCCTCCTCCCTGGACCCCTGCTGAGATGCTGAGGCTCAAAAGGTGCAGAAGTGAGGCATGGGGGTTCATGCCTGGAGGAAGGCCTGAGCTGGCACTGGGGAGGTGGGCTCCAGCCTGCATCATCCAGCTGAGCTGCTTCTGGATCATTCACGGATGAGAGACAAAATCCTCAGGCTGGGATGGGACTGGTGGCAGAGCAGTTGCCTGGCACAGGCAAGGCCCTCGGTTCCATCCCTAATACCCCAAAGGGAAAAAAACAAAAATACTCAGGCTTCCTGTGGCCCTTCACTTGCCAGAAGGAGAACAGAGGTATAAAATATGCAAGAAAAGAAGCCTTTAAATCCCCTATTCTCTGTCCTGGAGCACCCTCAGGTCCCCATGGGAGGGACAGCCCCCTTTCCAAGGATGGACAGGAGGCCCTGGCTGGAGGTTGGAATGATGCTGGCAGCAGCTGAGGGTGGTGCTGCTGTCCCAGGCTCACAGCCTCTGGACACTGGTGAGGTTTCCTCGGTGAGGCTTCCTCAGGCCCTTGTCTGTAGATGGGGACCACCAGCCCGTGGCCACCCTCATTTTAACCAGGCAGCATGTGATCAGACAGCTCTTGCTCCCCCCGTGTTTCTGGAGAATCAGCATCAGGAAACCTGCCGTGTTCCACATGGCTGCTTCTCAAGGAACAAGCATCCCACAGACATCGTGGGGACAGCAAGACGCTGCATTCCCTGCAAAGGGCCTGTTCCAGGTGTCAGCCCCCACCCAGGGCAGAACTCTGGACAGGATACCTGCCGGGACTCTAGGGTGCACATGATCAAGTACCTCCGTTGGCTAAGTGCAGAACAAGGATCCAAACCCTGGCCGGAGTGTCCAGCCTTTTTCATGATGCTGTAAACTGAAATGGCACTATCCCTAGACTTTGCAAGGCTTAACGGCACTGTGGAAGACAATCGTACACATTTCCATGCTCCTGTCAAAAGCACAAGCCCAAGCCCTGAGTTCTCTGAGTATCTGAGAATGAGGAAGCAGAAGGGGAGAGCTGAGGGGCACAGCATCATAGCCAGCCCATCCCGAGGGTCACTAACCTGCCCCTGAGTGTTTTCCTCTGCCCTCCAGCCACTCCCAGCCTCTGCTCCCAGCCTGTCTTTTGCTTCTGAAAGCTTGTCTTCAACATGTAGTCACAGCTCCAGGCAGAAGGGCAAATGCCCCCAAAGCCTGTTCCTTCTGTGCAGGGCGTCATTTGGGATGAAGGGGTGGCTTCTTGTCACAGGGCAAGGGAGGCTGAGGCTGTCGGAAACTGTTGTGGGTTTGCCAATGCAACGTGTGAGCTCTGTCTGCTGCATGCAATTGAGCTTTACTGAAGTTCAGGGGCACCCGGAAGGACTCAGCTTTCAAGGAGAACATGAGGGATCCTGAAATGCTGACAAGCTCCAGAGGCTCTGGCTGGAGGACATAGCTGGGTTTTTCCAATTCCCTCTCCATTTGAGTGGCATATGCAATACTAAATGCAGTGGTGGTGAGGATACTCCAAAGCAACATGTGATTAAAACTTGGTTCAAGGGAAGGGGCTGGGCTCACACTGCAGGCTTGGTGCTGAGAGGTACAGGAAGCCGCAGGTCAAGCTCAAAGGCTTTTCTGCAGAGAACTCACCAAGTGAATAGTCTTAAATGGATAATAGAGTTTCCTGTAGCTTTTAAAAAATGAATATGATCCAAAAAAGATCTTACTTAGCTTGGTTAAGTAGAGAATTTCACCAATCCTGACCTCGAGACAAAGCAGGACTAGGAGAGGGGCTGAATGTGTGCCAGACCAGGAACAGGGGTGTGACTGTCATGCTTCCTCCCATGTATCTGGGCATGGTAGTTTGCTCTTCTTGGTGATGACATTTTCCAGGCATCTAAGGAGATGAGATGGGCATCCTGGGTGCTAATGATCAACCCCTGGGGAGAGCTACAGGGCATGGTGTGAAATGGGGCTGGTGTGTTTACATGGATCCTTGATACAGCCAGTGTCAGAACCAACTTCTAGGTCACTTTACTGATACAGCATTTACTGCATCCATCTGCCCATCTGTCCATCCATCTGTCCATCCATCCATGCCTCCATCCACCTGTTCATTCACCAACTGATTGAACAAATATTTGTTGAACACTTGACATGTTCCAGGCATGGTCTAGGAGCTGAGGCTACATCAGTAAATAAAAGATAAAGATCCCCACTTTCATGGAGCTTCTATGTTGGTATGAGGCAGCAGATAAGAATACAAATAAACAAGTACATGATGTGCGGTGTTCAAAGGTGACTTGAAAAAGAATAATAGAGCAGAGGAAAAACTGACGGTGCTGTTGGAGGCACTGTGACCTCACGTTTGGGGGAGGCAGTCAGTGTGGAAGCGTCAGCCCAGCCAGCCCTCAGGAGGGTGGACACTCACCTTCAGGAGAAACTGCTCTCTCTCGCTTTTGATCTGTTGTTCCATCTCCTCATAGAGATGCTGGATTTCTTCATCATAAGCTACAATTTTCCTGCAGAGATGGCAGAGGAGGGTGTGATGGGTTGGCACTGAGACCCCTGTTCTCCAGTGCAGCTCTGGGGTGAATGCAGCATGTACCCCTCAGCACAGCTGAGCGGACAGGGACGCGGAGCCCGGAGGCCCAGCTGGACACCCCACCTTCAGCAGCTCACCCATGGCCCACCACCACACCCCAGCTATCCACGCACTGCTGGGTGCAGCCACCCTGGATGCCGATTCCTTATCTGTGCTAATTCGGAGGCTTTGCCTCTGCCAGACTCACCGCCCCTGCTTCCCTGATCCCCGTGCTCACAGACAGCCTGAAGTCATGGGGTGGGTTTCTCTCCTGTTCAACATTGTGGTTAATCTCATTTCTGGTTCAGAAGCTGTCTCCATCTGTCTATGTCAGCACTCTGACACTGTGTTGTCACTGTATGGTCCCTGAAATCATGCTCTGAAGTCTGTGTATCCACGTCTCAGAAGATCCCGTGATGATGATGCCACCTCCGCATCCCTGCCTATAAAGGTGTGCATATCTTCCCTGGGATGACCATTTCCTGCTCCCCTCTGTCTCTGTTAGTGGAGTCTCCTTCTAACATTCCTCTGGAGCCAAACAGGAAGGACCTGGACTTAGCATTTGACCTGAAGCTGAATATCAGTAGTCAGAGTGTCACTAATCCCAGGAAACTGCACATGTGCATCCTCCCCCTGACCACACAGAGAGTGGGGGACCCTCTCTCTGGCCTCCATTCCAGTCCTCTCCCTGTCTGGTTAAGAGAGCTCCAGGTCTGTGCACAGGCTGGTGGTATCACAGCACCCCATGCCTGTTTGAGTGTGTAACCTGCTGTACTAAACTCTAAGGTGAACGCCACTCTGCCCTTTATTCAAGAGACCTCAATCCTAGAGGAAACGGCCAGGTTCTCAGTTCTAATAGGCACTGTGGAGATTTCTGAACACAACATAAAGGATGGGACTGCAGTTATTCTCCTGAGACCCCATCAGTTACCCCTTCCTCCGATGGCCACTTGGGGCCCCAACCCAAGTCTGGACTATCTGGCTGTCCAAGGCTTTGCCATTGCCCAGTTGCAGTCCCCTCCTCGCTTGCCACCCGTAGGGTGAATGGCTCAGCAGTGATGGAGCCATCTCGACAGCCTCTTTCCAATTCTACAGAAACCATGGGCTGGACCTACACTCCGGAAGTGCGTGAGACTCCAAGGTTGGGGCTCTCACAGTGGAGCACGAGCCTCTGAGTGTCCGCTGTTGGCCATGCCCTCAAGAAACTTGACTTTCAGCAATTATTCGCCAATAGCCTCGGATGTGCTCAGCAGGAGATGACAGTCCTCCAGGACTCCCACCAGCTGGGCCCGTCTGTAGCATGATGTTTGTGGTCCCCAGTGTAACAAGTATTTTTGGCCAAGAATAAAACAGATGCTTGAGTGTGCTGCTCTTGCTGTCAGCTAATGCATGAAACTAAAAGAAATTCTGAGAGGGAAACTCAGAGGAAAAGGTCCATGTTCTTGGGTAGGGTCTCCTTCAAATCAGAACTGGACGCGACCCTTCAGAGAGCAAGCTGGTTTCCTCTGGATCTACCTTTTTGTGTTTGAAAATCTCAGATGCTAGGCAGCAAATAGTATTAAGAAAAACTTTACATAGTGATTCCAACGACACAAATTCTAATATAGAACTAATGAAGTGAGCTGAGAGCAACTTAAAAATTGATTTGGCTGTGCTAAAGCAATATTAATTACAGCCATTCAAGAAAACTGTTTACATTTCTGCCTAATAACCAGGCAGGGCACTACTTTTATGATATCATTAAATGTATAATATTAATTTTGCTCCAAGTTTTACTTACTAGATTAAATTAATACTCTCCATTTTTCATGCTCACACACCAGTTTGCTTCCCCTGAATTAAGTTATTTTACAACTACTGTAAGACAAGTCGGAGGAAGGCAGACAGAGCCTCTGACTGTGCCTTCAGCTGTCTCTTGCTCCCAAAGCATAGATGGACTCTGAAGAGGCCCTGGGACCTCAGTGGGCCTCAGTGACCCTGGGCCCCCCAGTCTCATTCCAGCCGATCTTTGGAAATACCAGCCAGGCTGAGCAGCATTGGAACAAGCCTGGGTCGGAACACACATTCCTGGGAATGGGGGCTGTTACGAAACTGCTCCCACCAACACCTTGCTAAGCCAGCTCGCTGTCAGAAGACTCCAGTCCTGACCCCTGATCCCAGGACCAGCTCATTTCCTGGGGTGCCCTTGGGAAGTGCTCTGACCTCTTTCTTCCGGGGCTGCACTGGCCCTTTGCTCCTTCCCCCAACTGTCAGAACGAGTCAGCAGAAGAGTGCAGGTGACCAGTGCTCAGAACCACCACGCCCGAGACCCAAGCAAGGGACTGCTCACTCCTGGGACTGTAGGCTCTCTGGGAGGGGGAAGGTCTTAGTTTCAAGAATGAAGGGCAGCTGTGGTTAGAAAGGCTCAGAGGTGATCAGAAGGTGCAGAGAAAGCTTAGTCAATAAAAGTGCCTGTCAGAGCAGCTGTGAGTGACGCAGGGCATGTGAGCAGGAAGCACAGAGCTGGAGCTGAGTCTGCAGGGACAGCGGTGGCTGTGCAGTGGAACAGTGAGAGGCCTCTGAAAAGACCTCGTGTGCAGCGAGCCATGTGCCAGCCAAGGGCGCTGTATTCTGCCCTCCAAGGAAAGAGACCCCCATCATGTCTGCTTACCATGCACATCTCCATCACCATCATTTCCCAAGCCACTCACACTGCCTAGTGTGCACAGACAGACTCTGGAGTCTCCTCCAGGAGGAGCCCTCATCTTCCCAACCCTTGCCAGCCCCTTGTCTGAACTGCTTGACTCCCTACGTCTCCATCTGGCCACTTCAAGTTTAACTTCCAACAGTCCCGAACCATTTGGGGTTTCAGCTGGGTTGGGGCTGTCTCCACTGGGCTACAAATGCTCAGATCCCTGTGTTACCTCCAGGCCCTGTGCTCAAAATGCTAATGAAGAACAGCAACAACTCTATTCAAAACTCTGTGTACCAAGCTCAGCAGCTCCTGCCCCCTGGCAGGACATGAGATTCCAGAACTGAAGGTTTTGGGGTTGGAAGGTTTGTCCGATTCACCTGTCTCCTTTTCCCAAGGTCACAAGCTTTGCCACAACACCTGCACCCACTATTTAACCGAACTAGGCTAGAACATTTCTGGTGACGGGGGAGCTCGCTCGCTCTGAGCGGAGCTTCTGTGCTGGAATATTCTGACTCCCAGAACTCTGTCCTCCAATGACCTCACCCCTGCTGTCTGAACGCTCTCCGAATATCTGAGGAGCGCAAGTTCAGGCCAAGCTTCCCTGCTTCATCCAGCGGTGCGTCATCCTCTTTCCTTGACTTATTTCGTGAGTCTGTGGGGCTTCCTTCACTCCTCGGAACGGGCTCTTACGATCTTTCCCAAGCCAGGGAGTGCAGACGCAGTGCCCCGGGTTCGAGCGCAATCACAGCAGACCTGAGCCAGGGCCTCTCCCGACCCAGGCGGTTCGTGTCCACTCGTGCCGTCCAGAGTCACACAGACTTTCCTAGGCAGCCGCACCGTGGTTCATGGATGGGGACACATTTGTTAAATAAAACCTCTAAATCTTACTTCTGTGTGATCATTTCTGCTTTAAAGATTGTGCTACTCGATCATACCTCCCCCTTCTGTGCTTCTGCTGTTGGCTTTCTGGACACAGATGAACATCTCCAGAGTTAGACTTCATGGTCACCAGTCCAGTTCAGCCTTCAGTTTGTCTCTTTGCAGCGGGGCCCCCTTGGCCATGTGACGTATGAAATGACCTCCTAAATTCTTCTGGTGTCTCAAATTTAGCATACTGCAGAATTTAAGGTAAATAATCTATGGTTTTTATGATTTATCTGAAGGTAATTTAGAAGATAATTTTTAAAATACAGAAATTACTGGTTTCTGGTTTTGTTGCATTATAGCAAGGGAATGCACTGGTAAGGTCTTTATGCTTTGGAATCTACCACCCTTTGCTCTGTAGCTAAAAACATCCATTTTTTTCTGACTTGTACAAGAAGAATACACATTTTATTTGTAATGCGTAAAATTCTACACTTAAGTTTTATGGTGTAAAATACTTTATATCCATAATGTTCCTTTGCCTGACTGATGTTAGAGTCTTCTAAAGTCTTGTTTTTATGAAGATGTTTTCTCCAAAAGGTTCTGCCAATGGATGCTGCTACAGTGTGGAAGTGTATTCATGTTGGGTTCTTTTTATCGATGGAAGTTTTTATTTCTATACAACATTCCCGTTTATCTCCCTTAATTTATGTCATTGGTTAAAAATAGTGAGCAAGATAGGACAGCAGAGTGTTCTGAGCTATCGATTAATAATATATGGCCATAACCATCAACTTGTGTTACTCACCATCCCTTATTTTTTCTTTCTTTCTCAGGTGCAGGGCTTGAACTCAGGACCATGCTCTTGTGAGGCAGGTGAGGCGCCACTGAGCTACATCCTGGCTGGTCCCCAGCATCCTTAAGCACTCCTTCCAACTTCCAACCCCTGGCAGGGTCTACTTGACTATCCCTTTCTCTGATCTCAGAGTCTAGTCATTTTGAGCTACTGAGAAGGGAGAATTGGGTGCAAGAGAAGGGCAGAAAGGAGACCTAAGTTCTTAGTGAGAGAGAAGGACAAATTCGTGGAAAAAAATGTGTGCAGGAATAAGAAACACTACAAGACTGAGGACAGGGACAGATAAAACCTGAGGTGGCTCAGGGCGGAGGTCTAAGTACAGGCAGGGGAGATCTGCACATCACCCATGACTTCTTAAAGTACATTCCGGGTCAGATGATCCAGACTTGAGTTATGTGCTCTGCAGAACAGAAATTAAACATCAAAGACAAGTCCAGGGCTACATGGCTGGAGGAAAGGAGCTGGCCACAAGGATCACACACCCTCACGGAGATCCACAGTGCCCTCCTGGTGCAGGATGGGACTAATTCTGTGGCCTCAGAGCCCCGCCAGAAGGGAGGTATAGGAGCTGCCGCAGGGCAGGGCAGATCTGGAGCAGTGAACAGTACGTTCCACTGAAACCTGGACCAAAAAATCCAGATCCGATTAGCTCAGGATAAAATGTCACCTGGATGTCTGGCGGATGCTGTGTGTGTGTGTGTGTGTGTGTGTGTGTGTGTGTGTGTGCGTGGCGTATTGTTAGAGTACTAGGGGGCTGAGGGTGGGAGATGTGGCGGGGAGGCAGAGTGGGGAAATCGTCATTCTCATGTACAACCAGGCTTAGACTGTAATTCACACACAAGGCTTCACAGATCACTGGCAGGACACCAGGAGGGGAGATGGTGTGAGCAGTAACTTAGCCTGCCAGCTTCCCACAGGGACCTTCACAAAGTGCTCTGCACACCGACAGCCGTGGTGCCAGCTACACCAGAGTAAAAGCATTCTGCTGTGGGGCTCTGGCTGATAGCATCGAGGCCAAGGCCTTCCTTCCAGAACACTGCTCACAAGAAATAGTGCCAACTCCCTCTCTCCTGTGCCTCCAATTATGGAGAAAAGGCTGGGGGCGGGGTCAGAAGGGCTCAGCAAATCATCTAGTTCACCTCGTGGATTCTAGGTAGGATTGTGTTGAAATGCTCCCAAGAAAAAAAAAACTTTGTCCTTTCTGTCAAGAGATAGCCCTGGCCTTGGACACAGGGACTGGCATTTCTCTGGGCTGCAGACGTGGCTGCCGGCCTTGAATTCTTCACTGTGATGTCGTGTGTTCCTTTGTGGACGAAAGTGGTCAGATCCACGTGTCCTGGTCTGCAGAGAGCGGAAAAGGCAAGTGCAGAGGCAGGGGGAGCAGCCCTGAGCTTAGAAAGTGTGCAGACTAGAGGCTTAAACGTCCCATTGTTTCTCTTATGTGGGCAAAGCCAAAATATCAATAAAGAGCAAAACGGGAGACCACAGGAAACAGGAAGGAAGACTTGGTGAGGACGGGAAAGGGGCTGGGACAAGGGCAGAGGGGAGGAAGTGAAAACGATGAGGATGTGCTGTGCCCACACACGAACCCCAGGGTGAACACAGCCTCACGTATCGCAAGCAGGCACCCAAAGCGTGCATCCCCGACCCCTTCGTTCGCATGTGAAGAAAACGAGGGTACACGGCAGAGCAGCAAATTACCAAGGGCTAGGGAGGGGAGGAGCACGCAGGCCTTGGCTGGCTCTGGTCCCAGCCGCATTGCGCAGCATCTTCCCCAGGTGCCCGAAGGGGAGGCTGAGGCCGCACTTGTCACTCAGACTGTCGTGGTTTCGATTCCACACCGTCCAGCACGAACTGCACGGGCGGCCAAGGACGCGCAGTGCCCTTCTCGTGCTCCCTGACCACAGCGTGAAGGCCCCAGATCCAGCGCTCAGGAGGAAAGGAGGAGCAGCTTTGAGCTGGGGCTGAGAGCAGCACGTCGGGATTCGGCTCCGCACTGCCCCCTGCCGTCCTCCTTGGGCAAATGCAGTCTTTGAGAATGGAAACGTCCTGGGCAGGGTTTTCTTTCCCTAAACTCAGCCTCTCCCTACCTCAGCAAGCCCCTGGCTACTTGCCCTGGTCCCTCTGCATCTGTCTCTCCCACACATCGTGCACACGCGATAGGGGTGTGGATGAATGAAAGGAGAATGCAAGGGTTTGTAGAAAATTCTGCAAAGGTTGTAAAATCACCAATTGGATTTTCAAGATGGATGGTTTCTTCCTAATTAGACTCTGCTGCTTTGTGTAAAATCAACTTTGCAGTTTTCTCCCACCATAAAGCAAAGCATTATTCATTAGTCAGGTTTACAAATCAGACCACGGTGTGCACGGAGCACGCGCAGCCCTCGCCTTTCCATTTGCTCACAAGGCAATGATAACGTCGCTGTTCTGCCTCGCATGATGATTCACCCTTAAGTCACACACAACTGATTAAGCCCGTGCTCACCCAGTGTTCACCGAGAACTCACGCTCACCCTGGGAGCAAAGGCGGGCACGGGCCGGAAGGCTCCCTGGGACGCCTTTTGCAGGCTGGTAGCTGGTGGGAGAACAGGCGAGGGCAGCACTATCCAAGCAGCTGCCTGTGTCAGAAACACCTGGGTTTGTGCCTGGATGACCACTCTGGCTTCTCCCATCTGGGCCAGTGAGGCCAGGTCCAGGACGCTGCTTTGGCTTTCAAAGTCTGCAGACTGCATCCCGAAGCCGCGGGCTCTCACAAGGTCTTTGAAGCCCAGGGGATGTAAGGGCCACTTGTGACACAGTGATGCTGCTCTCTGCACAGGCAAGGCCGAGAATGTGACATCTCCCCTGTCGCCGATTGCTCTCCCAGTTGTGCCAGCCACAGAACTCCAGCCACAGAAGTGGGCTCCCACTGTACAGCTGGGCTGCCTGTCTGCTCTGGTCCTTCCCGGTCTGGTCACCTCCCAGAGCCCAGGGAAACCACACTAGATGGAAAGGGTCTGCAGGCCACCTGAGGAGGGACAAGTGAGGTGGCCCCGAGTTCCCATGAAGCCTCCTGTGGCCTGATTCAGATGGACAGGGCAAGACTGGCTCCAGGGAGGGTCCGGGGTTTGTGCAGTGCGGTCCTGCAACAGCAGCGATCTGGGGCTGCGAGCTGCAGAAGGGGAGCTCAGCCTGACTGACATCTGGTCCTGGAAGTGCTTTATGTCTGGGGAGCTCAGAGCTCTCCCCAGACACAAGGTGATTTATCTTTGTCCTGATACTTTAAAAGGGCAGACTTCAAACTCCACCCAGGACTAAGGAAGTTGGGCCCCCTAGGGTGGGAGACCAGAGTCCCTGAACAAATCTGTCCAGAGGTCTGAATGTGCTGCTGCTCCAGACAGCATCTTTCTATGTCCCCTGCAGATTTAAAGCTTTTTTTTTCTCCCCCAAAAGGTAAATGCAGAGAATGCTTTCCATGGCAAAGAAACTGGTAGCTGGAAGTTCTAACTATCATCTAAGCCCTCATGCTAAGAGGGACAGAGCTCTGAATTTCTGCATAGAGAAAACAGGTGAGTGTGGCTCAGCTGCAGTTGAATTCCCACACCTGAAGACAGAAGCTAAGGCACAGAAGGAACAGATCTCACCCTGAAGGTCAGCATGGGCCCTGCTTTAACCCCAGATTCTTGCATCTGACTCTGTCCTCCACCCTGCACCATGGGGCTGTGGCAGTGTCCTATGAGACACACCTCAGTCAACACTGCACCCAGGATTCAGACCCAAATCTGATCCCCTCAACCTCTGATCCAGCCTCCCAGCCTCTGCTTTTCCCGTCTTCACACAGAACCTGGATGGTGCAGCAAGGTGCAGCTATGGGGCTGCGTAGGGCTGAGACTGCACACTCCTTGACTTTCATCACAAGAACTCTGAAAGGGCAAAGCACTTCTGCCGCTATCAGGCGACGTCAGCCGAGGGGCTCTGCAGGGCCCCTGTCCTGGTAAGACAGCGCATGCTGTATGGGCTGGTAGTGTTCCGGCCACCCCCGGTCCCCTCCCTAGAGGCTCCTTCCCCTGAGCGGGGCCACCGGCTCTGCTGTGACTGCCCCAGGACTCCGTGAGGGGTCAGCGATAAGCCAGCTTCTCCCCACAGAGATGGAAGCCAAGGCTCAGAGAGGCCGAGACTTGAGCGGGCCACTCCCTGCCTGTGGCTCCAGACTCCCAGTCACACTGTGTGTCTGGCTGTGGTAAAGGCAGAGCTCCCCAAGTGTCATCCGTGTCTCACCTGGGGGCCGGGGAGGCCGAGCCTGCACAGACTTCTGCACCCCCGCTGTCGGAAAGACAAAAGGAGCTTTAGACCTCCCCTCTATGCCCAGACTCAGACAGACCTCCCCAACCGACAGAGACAATGGCTGAGGCAATCGCTACCCCGCTGTGTGAGCAGCACCCCCAGCATCACTCAGGGTCGCATACACTGCTCAGAATTCTGAGGGAGATGGCAGAGTGGACGAGGAAACTGAGGCTCGGAGAGCTGAAGTGGCTTGGCTCAAGCTGTCAGCCAGTAAGCACAGAACCAAGGTTCAAGCGGCAGAACTTGGTCCGCCTGACTCCGTGCTCCCTTGGCTAAGACTGCACATGGGAGCTCCCCTCGATCTCCCCCTATGGTTCTGGGGGCTCCTCCTGACTGCTCTGACCATCCTCCAGCCACAGTGTGACCCCAGCACTACCGGCCTCAACTTCCCCAGAATGCGGAGCCCCCAGGTTCCTTTCTCCCAGACATGCATCTACCTGCCACAAGTGATCTTTAGGGTTGCTGTGGTGAGCAACAGGATGAGAAGGACCCCAGGCCCAGCACAGTGCATGTGAATGTCCCAGCAAGCACGGGGTGGCCTCTTCCTTTTCCAGGGGGCTGGCAGCCTCCACTTAGACATGTCAGTGTGGCTCTGGGAGGGAGCAGGTTTTGCTGGAGGGTCAGGTGGTCCATGAGTGCAGTGTGGACTCCCTGGGGCTTCCTATGGTGCAGTGCTGGGGAACCTCTTGACTTTCTGTGGTGCAGTAGCACACCTCGGCACTCCTGCCATTGGTTTGCTACCACTGTATGCACAAATCCCCAGGATGGGCACCAGTGTATGGCAGTGACATGCTGGCACATCCTGGCTCTCAGTGGGCTCCAAACTCTGCCCTATGCAGCCCTGGGGTTGGGGCTCCCCTCCTAACACCAGTGTCATCCCTTGCTGTGTACTGCATGTTGAGTGGAGGAGAGACAGGGCAGTGCACGACCACATGGTGGTTTCCAAGAGGGGATGGGTGTGTGGGGCTTGGCCTGATCTTGGGGTACACCTGCCTGTGCTGACACTGGTCAGCTTCTGTAGCAGCTCCTCCCGGAGAGGCTGTGGAAGCCATGGGTGAGATCACAGCAGGAGAGGGTAGCTGGGAGGGGCAGATGCATCAGGGCCCTGGGCACAATGAGAGCTCATCTGGAGATGGAAGAGGCCCAGAATGCCAGGGCTTCCTGCCCAGACGTCCTAGTCGCTGGGCTCTGATGGCTAGCTCTGCCACGGAGAAGCTGTGTGCTTCTGTACCAAGACTTCCTCATCTGTAAAATATGGGCAGTAGTAGATGGTCCCTACCCTTGACCAGCTGTGACACTCAAGCGAGCTGCGCATGCACAGTACTCAGAACAGCACCTAGCACACGGCACGTGCCCTGTCCACATGACCGGGCTTGGGAGTACACAGTGACAGCCACAGGGCCTGCCCCGCGGCAGCAGACAGCGACAAGAAGGCATCCCGGGATGCTCCGAGGGAAACACAGGAGAAACCGGGTCTGGTTTCACAGAGGGACAAAGAGCTGCGAAGACAGGGTACCCACTTTTTTAGGGCGTATTCGAGTTCACTCTTCTCCTCGTGGGCTTCCTGGAGCTGGGAGAAGATCCTGGTCAGGAGTTCTTCGAAGTTGGACAGCAGATGAGGTTCGTCCTTCTTCAGCTGCAGCCAGAGCTGCTTGATGTCATTTTCACTGGGAGAGAAGGGGCCTCTGGTTACCATGGGAGGTGAACAGGCTGAAGCAGTGTCGCCTGGAAGGCTTGCTGCCTCTGAGCTGCTCCGTGCACATCAGCTCACCCGGCCTCGGGAACTGTGGGAGCGGCCACCCTGTCACAGATGAGGACCTGGGCACGCACGGGTCGCTCTTGGGACTGAGGACTCCCGCAGCAGCCTCCCCACCCTCTGTGCCGCATGGCTCTGTTGTCTGTGTTCCTTCAGGAGGCCTGGAGGTGCTGAGCTCGCACAGCAAGGCTCTCACAGTATCTCAGAACAAGCATCACAACATGAAGCAGAGGACAGGAGGCCGGGAGCCAGGGTGAGCAGGGACAAAGGCTACAAGCTAAGGGCAAGAGCAGATGCCCACCGAAGGCAATTCCTCTCCACTGAGAGGCAGCCCTGCCATCAGAGGGATGACGCGATGGTGCTGTCACTTGGGAAGGGGGGGTACGCTGTACCCACTGGGGCCTGCTGGTGTGGGAGTGACTGGCAGGCACGAGGGAGGAAGGGAGGAGTAAGACTGAGAGAAAGACAAGCAGAAGATGGAGGACTCAGAGGCAGGCGGAGGGGACACGGAGTGTCAGGCTGGGAAGCAGCCCCAGCAGAGCAGCGGAGTCCAAGGCCCAGATCTGCAGCCACAGTCTGGGATCGGCTCTCCCTTCCCCAGCACAGAAATCTACTCCTGTGACCAACAAAAGCCACGCATAAACCTGGTTTGTCCCCTCTGATTCTCAGGCAGATGTGATTCAAGAGTAGCTGGACCCCTCCCGATGAGGAGTAAAATCCTTCGTGCTTATGTAACAAGTGCTGCCTTTCAGAAACTTTGCCTGGAAGTGATACTGATAGGGGTGTTACTCGTGCTGTGCACAGGAATTACTCTTTGCACTCCACAGAGATGAAGCCCTCTGAGATGAAGCCACCTGTGGCTAGTAACTGATCATCTAACGCTCCCTTCTCCCTCCTCCCTCTGGCCCTCGCTCCTTCACTTCTGTCCTTTCTTGTTGCCATCCTACCTAACATCCACCTGCTCACTGAGCCCATCTGTCCATCCATCTGTGCATCCATCCATCTGACCACACATCCACCCAACAAGTGCTGGTTATCATCTGTAATTCCAGCACTACCCTGAATGAACCCAGAATCCAGGACACAAGAGGGGGAAGAAGGCAGCCTCTGCTTCCCAGAGCGAGGTCCATTTCCCTCAACAAACCGTGTTGTGGGCAGTGCCATGAAAGTGACACACAGGCCTCGGAGATTAAAAGGCCTCAGAGAGACCTAATGACCTCCCTCCTGTGGTCTGAATGCTTATACCCCACGGCAATTCGTACATGGAAAGCCTGGCCCATGAGATGAGTGTGAAGAGGTGGGCCTCGGGGAGGTGAGCAGAGGTTTAGTGCCCTTGTACAAGAGGCCCAAGTTCACCTTTTCCACCCTAAGAACAGACAGGGAGAAGATAGCGTTTGTGAATCAGGAAGCATGGCCTCAGCAGACAGCAAAGCTGCAGACTTCCCAGCCTCCAGAACCGTGGGAAGCCAACTTCTGCCATGTGGAAGGTGCCCCATCAATGGGGTTCATTACAGCAGCCCCAGTGCACCAGACACTCCCCTGGGATGTCCATGCATCATGAACTGAAGGTCCACCTTGCTAGGTAGGGTCTCTGTCCATCTCTGCCATATCTGGCCACATCACTGCATCCCAGATTTCTGGACAAGAGCCAAATTTTTCAACTTTTGATGAAAAATAAGCCGAAGCCCACTAACCTGACAAATCACTCAGTCAATCAGGCTGCCAAGAAAAGGTGGGAGTTCAGACGTTCAGTCTACAACTTTTGGACACTCTAGGGTCTCAGAAGGGTGTCAGAGTACAGGCTACAAAGGACACCAAGGAGTCAGTCAGTTGTTCCATCTCTCTTCTTCCACAGCAGCACACGAACCATTCCTATGAGCAGTCTCTGGCACCTCTGAGCTCTTCACTCTTGTGTAGCAGGAGGCTTCTTTCCTTATCTGGGGTCCCCTGGCCAAGGCTGGCTCCCTCGTGGTACAGCATGAGGCCACTTCAGCGAGAGGGAAATCTGGCCACCACCTTCTGCAATCAGCTCTTAGAGACTCCTCCCAAGACTTCCCACAGCCTTCATTTCATGGATAGCACATGCCGGTCAGTTCTGCACAGGCCTATGACACAGTCCTCGGAGCAGCAGTGGGTGAGTTCTGGCTCAAAATTCCTGCTGGACAGAGGCTGAGGTGGGAGGCCTTCTCTTTCATGGCAGTGGCCTGGCTCACCCACTGCACTGCCCTCTCTGCTCCTATGCCCAGTCAGTGTCTGCCATTTGTCCTACTGGGCACGAGTCAGGTGTCTGACCAATGAGTGTCCTCCAATGCCACCTGTGTCCCTGTGCTGCCTGCACAGCTCCTTCTAGAGCTGCACAGCGGCTGCTCTCTCCAGGCCTGGCTCCTTCTCACCTGATGCACTTTTCTACTGGACCGTTAGCTGACAGAGGCACAGCCTGGCTCACATATTGTGTGGCTCCCTTGGCGTCACTCTCCACCACGGCCTCTTCCAGAGCTCAGGGACATCAGCTCTGAGTGTGAGGCTATTCCTACCCTGCATGCAACCTCAGACCCAGTCAAGGCCCAGACTGAGATGAAGATGACGGGCAGAGGGGATGAAGGACTGCGTGCTGCGCAGGCCCAACGTCTTGTTTCTACCAGAGGCAATGTCACATTTTGCTACTTTGCTGTGTTTTATTACCTGACTTTAAATGTCGGGGCTTGAGGGCATGCATCTCTGTACTCCAAATTGCTTTTGGGGGAACAAAGGTATGTCGTTTAATTTGAAGTTCAGCCATCTGAAATGTTCAGCTAAGCCACTGAGGAGCCAAGCAGCAGGCTGGTGAAGCTGGCTAATTTCCCAGCTGCTCTTCCTGACTGAGCTGGGCCTGCACATAGACGTTGTGCATGGCTTCCACCCGAGGGTCCTGTGCGGGCACAGCCCAAAGAGAGCTGATGCATGTGCACTGTAGCCTGCACCGTGGGAGGAACACTGAGCTCATGGTGGCAGGACACTGTGGGGAGAATCTCTGCGAAGCCCGAGGTGGGCACAGCTCTGATGTGGGAGCAGCCGCAGAGGAGAGCCAGACCTGCGGCCTGAGGATAAGGCATAGCAGGGAGTGAGGAGACAGGAGAAGAGGGGAGAGAAGGAGCAGAGGAGTGTCTGCCAAAAGAAAAACTGAAACAGAGACAGAGTCTGACATGTGACAGGTCCGCCAAGGGCAGGTGGCAAAAAGCAGGGCCCTCTGTCCAGCACTGCAGGGAGCCGTACAGCGGGTCTGGTCAGCTCAGGCTGCTGACGTGGTGCTGAGCAGGCCCCTCAGGCTGGGGTCTGCCAGGGGCCCATCACACTTACTCCTCCAACACCGTCTGGGCTCCAAGTCTGTCCATCAGCACCTGGAACTGGGCTTCCTCGTCCTGGCCCCCATTCCCTCTGGACTGGTACACCTTCTCCTCCGGGAGCTGGGCCACCTGCTGGTCTGCAGCTCCCTGACTCAGGGCACCCTGGCTGGAGAAGAAGTGGCCTGGGGAGGGGAGCACAGAGATCTGAATGACGGCCTCTCTCCCAGGAAGAGCTCAGCTTTCCTACCGGCAGGAGCCACCCAGAGGTTCACAGAGGGAAGCAAAGGGACAGTGCGGCCAAGCGGAAGGCGCGTGTCTCAGGTCCCAGGGCGCCTGCCTGTGGTTTTCATTTCCATGAGCATTCTGCAGAGATGCTGACGCCTGGGGAAGACAGGAGGCTGACAGGTCTGAGGGCTCCCCGTGGTCCTCGCTGCTCTCCCCTCTAAACACTAAGACCTTCCTCCCCTCTGTCGTCTCCAGCAGCCTGGAGCTCCGTGCTGTGCTCTGTGCTGCCATGTGTCCTCCACTTCAAGGGGTGACTCACTCTCTCCATGTGCATGTGGCTCGGAGTATAGAAATTCAGCTTATCCTGAAGGCCAGGCGAGACACCTGACTCCTCTTGCAGGGAGCTGATACAGGGGAGATTTTGCCTGCTGTGATCTGACCTGACGGTATTCCTGGGTCTTTGTCTTGTTCCTGGATCTCAGCTCTGTTTCCTGCTGCTTACCCTGAGCACCACTGCTGTATTCAGAACTTCCAGGGAGTCGCTAACTGCTGGTCCCCTCAGCTCGGAAGACTGAGCCAGGCTCGGGCTGGAAGTGTCATCAGTCACCCCACTGCCTTGTCCACTCTGTCTACTGGGGCATGAATCTCATTGCTGCCTCCATCCCTGCTGAGCCCTAGCACCTCCTTCTTGCCATATTGGGGGTGCATGGCAGTTCTGGTAGGTGGGTGCTAAGGGAGCAGAGGGTCCTGAACAGGTGGAGGGCAGGAATGCTTGTAGGGAGCAGTCCACAGACTGAGAGTGGCTGGGGAAGCAGCTCATGCAGCCTGGTGCCTGGCACCCAAGGTCCCCACACGAGCAGCACTTACTGAAGCCAGCAGCAAACTCCTCTGGGGTCAGAAACCCGTTGCCATCAGCATCCAGGGCATCGAACACATCCTCCAGGTCCTGCAGGCTGAGCGGCAGCTCCTCATGGAGCCTCTGAAAGCAGCACAGACTCACTGGTTAGGTCCCTCAGTCCCAGGCCAGCCTGGGGCTCAGGGACCCTGCCAAGATGCTGGGCCCTGGACCCAGGCCACACTGCTTCACTGCAGCCTCCTCTGTGCAAGTTAGGGCAGAACCCATTGACTGTGTGCTGACTAAGCAGCTAGAGAGCTCACTTGGTGGTGTTGAATGTGTGTGTGTGTGTGTGTGTGTGTGTGTGTGTGTGTGTGTGTGTGTCTATCTCTTGATGACTAAGGCAGGCACCATTACCCCATTTTACACATGGAACCTGTGGTGAAATTGAAAGCAGGTTCGAGTGTCCTTTCGGGTGCCCCTTCCCAATTAGGCCACTCACGCACCGAGAGGTCCGGCAGGAGATCTTTATTGAGAAAGGGAGAGAAAGGTAGAGAGAGAGAGAGAGAGAGAGGGAGAGAAAACAAAGAAAGGAAGGTCCTTTTATCAGTTTGGGGTGGGCTATTGTTTATTTATGAGGAGTGAGTTACTTTTATCCTATCACAGGCCAGATTGCTTTTATGGGCCCAGTCCTACAGACACAGGTTTCAACTTTCCTGGACCACTGTGGCCTTGGGGGGTGGGGGAAACCAGAGATAAGGGCATGAGGTCATTTTAGGAGCCAAGATGTACCAGGAGAATGTAGCCTGTGAGGCGGCGTCACAGCATACTTTAACATGGTCAATTCCCTAACAGAAATCACCTGCCCAAGGACAAACCCAGGTCTGTCAGGCATCTTGATAAAGAAAACTTTTATAAATAGCAAAAACCTATGAAATGTCACAATGTAGAATGACTTCTGCTCTCGCTAACAGCAGTTTGCTTTGTTGAGTTCAGAATTAATAGTCACCCGAGGCATTAACCACTGAATGAGGTATCTGGCCTCATCCTGAGATAACAGGGCACATCAAGAGCCAGAGCTCCAAAGTTCTGTAAACCAAGTGACTGTAAAGGTCAAGATGAAAAGAGCCTTTGTTAACTTTGCTTTCCAGACCAGGAACACCCGCTTCCCCTGGGCTAGAATACATAGCTAGACAAATTTTAAAGGTAAACTCCCTAACAACAAAGAATTGCTATATCTGGGTTGAAATTTAACTGTCTTATGACTATGATTTTTATATCAGCAATGTGAACTGAAAGAATGAAATGTAACCACCTGAATGAGATCAAGGCTGTAAAACCCTATAGCCCAGTATGTGATCCATCCTGGCACTGCCTTTAAGTGCAATTGACCTTTCTCAACAAAATAAACTTTTTCATTTTACTTCCATTCTGCGCCTCTCTGTGTGTCATTACCAATTCCTTCTGGTGTTGGGCAGAGTGAGTAGGGAGCGAGTGCCCCTGAGGCACAGAGATACTCAGTCCCAGCCTGCAAGGGCTCTCCCCTCCACCTGGCAGGTTCCCGACACCTTCCCTGTGGGGGCTCCGGGTGTCAGCACTGTATGTGTAGGTCCCCTTGCCCATCTGGAAACCACTCTGTCCCAGCTGGCAGCCAATTCCTTCAGTGTTAACTGCCAGTGGCCTTAGGTATCAGCCCCCCAAGGATGTCTGGCTTTAAGGGAGCTGGGCCAGGTGGTGCACAAGGTCACCATTAAGTGGGGCCTTCATGGAGAGGGAAGGGCAGGAACCCAAGCAGCCACCATGCTCTGACCTCCTGCCTGACACAGGCCAAGGCTAATGTGCACCCTGCCACAGGGCCCTTCCACCCAGCCCTAGTGCTCAGAGGAGGGCTCCCCAGGGACTCATGATGGGCCACTGTCCCTCTTCCTGCCTGAGGAACAGCACAAAGCTGCTCTGCCAAGGCTGCAGACAGGGAACACTGACCTTGGTCAGAGGCCATAAACCAGCTGTCTCAAAAGCCACAGGAAAAACATGGGCACATGGGGTCAGTTTTGCACACCAGAAGCTGACTGGCTCCGCTGGAAACAAGGGCATTACCACGGAGGCAGGATTAACCCCAGCTCCTGTCACAGCTGGATTCCAGTCCCTCCTTGGGATGAGCCTTCCTCTCTCCTCACCCTCAACTCAGGACTGCTGGATCAGATGGGAAATGTGCTACCTCGTGTTGTACTGGAGCTGGGAATGAGCTGGGGGGAAGTTCTGGGGGCAGTGGGACCCTCAGCCCGCCTCTCACCCAAACCACCCACACGTGGGCACCTTCTCTCTTGCTGGTATGGACCAGGGAAAGCAACTGCAGGTCTCACCATAGGCATGTTCCTGAATCTAACAGCGTCTCTGGTCATAAAGCCCGCCTGCTGTCCAATCGCAACCCTCCATTTACTTCACAGCCCATTTCCTCTTTCTGCTGCTCCTCAACATGGGGAATGCTGAGCTGTGTCTTCCGAGTAAACCTCATTCTCTCCCTGGCCTGCAGTCTGTGCCCTGCTTTTTCTGCAGGCTGCTCTACACCAGATTCTTTCACCTTTTTCTGTTGGCCCTACTTGAAAAGTCTTTTAGCTTTAATAACCATAATTGTCTCTTATTTATCTTTCTTCTCAGGGCTTGCAGAGCCATGCAAAATCAATTTATTCTGGTCCGGTCCCCTGGGCCCCTGGTGCTGTCTTCATTTTTAACTGAGATAGGTAGGGTAGGGAAAGGATTATTTATCCTGCTGTGCAGTGAGGCTGAGATTTGCCTGCAGCAGCAGTGGGACCGGAGCAGGGCAGGAGTGGTCGAACTCTCCCAAGTGATTGTCCTCTGGCGAGCGCACCTCTGTCACCTGTCCACGCTGACCCTTAGCACCACCAAGGTCCCCCTCGCCAGCCACCGGGAATGACCTCTGCTACACTCATAGCCTCTGAACACATCCAGGAGCGGGCAGGGGAAGGGAGAGAGATGGGAGGAAGCTCTCGTCTGTCTCTTGCTGTTCAGGGCTGAGGAGCCCCTGACATGCCAGCCCCCCACCCATACCTGTCATTTCTCCTCCACCCTCAGCTCCTCCTCACTTTCTTGGTACAATGTCTGCAGCTCCCAAGGTGGGGCGGACAGGGCACCAGGCTCCGCAGACTGCAGTCTCTGTCACAAGCCTTATCTCATCTGAATTTTCTGTGCCAGCCGATGCTCTAGGCGGTAAATGTCCCCTACCTCGGGGCACTGAGACCAGGCCCGAAGTCACTTTACTCACTGCCCTGCCCACTACGGGCAGCCCACCCACCTTTGGCCAGCTCCTGGGTGTCTGTGGCCCCAGCAGCCCGGCCCTCTTGCCTGTGTCCTTCTTGCCTCTGCAGCAGGACTGACTGTCACTCCGGGTCCTCGGCCCACAACTCTGCTTCTCTGGGTACGGCACCAGGCCCAGTCCAAGGGGAGCTCCTGCCCACTCCCGGATGGGTCACCACAGCACAGGACCCAGCAGGGGCTGCAGACCGTCACCACCAGCACCCCCATGGAAGTCCAGCACAGGGCCACCCACTTCCGCTCTTCCAGGGCACTACCAGGGACCCTGACTTTTAAAATCCCCAAGACTAGGATGGGGTACCGCTCAAGAGGGTCTTGCCCAGAATGTGTGGCACTGGGTTCCTCCCTGGTAGTGGGTTTGGTGATGGGCTCAGACCCTCACCACCTCTACGATGGCTGCATAGTCAAGCTTGCTATATGCATAAAAATTTTTTTAAGAAAATGAAAGAAGGAAAAGAGCCCTGGGGAGGAGCATAGCTCTCACTCTTTCTTAAAACAACTGCAAGGCCTCCAGGATTCCTCCTCCCTCTGCTTCTCTGTAGCTCCTTTGGCCCCTGCACTTGCCTTCCCACATACCCACAGCCTCACAGGACAGTGCCAGCTCCCCAACCGGCCCCCCGAGGCTGCTGGGGCTGAGGCCCAGGAAGCAGGTGTGCAGGGGCCAAATGCTGTGCATGGGGATGGGGGCTGCACACAGAGCAGTTGTGCGTGGTACCAGGGGATCTGCCCAGGGACCACGGGCCATAGCGCTTTCCCGAGAGCTGAGTGGGCTGTAAGGGGACTGCTCTTCCTCAGTGTCTCCTCCTGCAGACCTGGCCAGAGGGACAGCGCTTAGATGAGTGCTCAGAAGGCCCTGCTTCAGGGGCCACACCAGGTGAGTGGCCTCCAGAAACACCCTGCTCCACAGGCACCTGACACTGTCCTCCTCTGCATGGTGGAAGGGACGTCATCAGGGCCGGTGTCACTGGGAAGCAGCAGGTCGCTGCCTGTCATCTGGTGGTTTCAGAGCCTCTTCTCCCCACCACCATTCCCCACAGCCCTAGGGTGCCACTGAGTCAGGGAGGCAAAACAATCCAAGATGGGCAGCAGGTAAAGGCAGACAGGGAAGGCACCCAGGAGATTCAGCCCTGGGATGGTGGCTTCCTCGGGCAGGATGGATGTGGTCCTTGCTGTGAAGAATGTCACCCATGGGGTCCCTGTCATCAGGCTCCAGGTGGAGGCCCAGACCCTGCATACCTGCATGTCGGTCCTGGCAATGAAGCCCTTGCCCTCTGGGTCACAGGTCTGGAAGAACTCCTGTGCCTTCTCCAGCACGGCCGGCTGGCCTGCTGCCTGCTCCTGGGCCGGGCAGCCCCTGCTCTGCCTTGGATCCTGGCCAGCACTCCTGGGCCGGGAGCACTCCCTCCTGTCAGGGGAAGCCATCTGGGTCTGTCCGTCCTTCTGCTTTTCAGAACCTAAATGCGAAGATGGGAGAGAGAAGGAGGTGTGATGGGGATGGGGAGAGGCTGGCAAGAGTCAGAGGGCAGGTGAGAGGTGTGGAGCCACCCGGTGCATCCTGATGCCTCTTAGCCACCACCTCTCAGGATGAGGGAGCTGCACCCGAGTGCTGAGGGGTCCATGGAGGCAGAGTGCAGAGAAGGCGGGCATGTCCAGGTTGGAAGGAGGTGTGGTGCAGGAAACCTGAAAACGATCTGTCCTAACTTACACAACCACATGACAACTAACACATCCTGATAACCAGCTGCCACTTACTGCCTACTCCAAGGTGGGCACTGGCTGTGGAGTGGGATTTCACATCCCTCCCAGAGAGCTATTACCATCTCCGTTTGGGATAGCAGAAGAGGTCCACTTTCTGGAAGAGAATGTTGGAGTTCAGGGAGGTCGAGACTCTCCAAGACTACCCAGTAAGTTAGAGCAAAAGCTGAGGTTAAATCCAAGCTCTGGCAATGTGCAATGGTAGTTTTGACCTGCTTTGTCCGTGTCCACTGTGAGCATGGCCTCGGGTACAGCATGCGCCCCTCGAAGCTCGCTCTCACTGCCACTCAGATTCCTAGGCATGGGGAGCTGGTTCCCAGCACTGAAGACCTCTTTGGGGCAGTTTGGGCAGAGACAGTGTGCCCTACCCACAGGACTGCCTTCTGTCCAGTCGCCAGCCCACCTCACACAGGTTCTGATGACCCCCGGAGGATTTGCAGGGCGCTTGCCAGGTGACAGGAAGGAGAAACTGGGCACCTGAGTTCCAGGCCGGACCCTGCTCCTCACTCCCCAAGTGGGTCACACAAGGGTGGGCCTTGGTTTCTGCATCTGCACAAGAGAAGCCTGCGGTCTTCACGCCCTCCTAGTTCTTGACAGTCTACGTACGTTCAGGGAATTGCAAAATTACAAAATGTTCTTAACGAAAAACTGAGTTAATGTGACAAAAGGAAATCATAACATACTTGAATTTTTCCATCTGCAGACTTTCTGGAGGTAGAATAAATCTGAATTTTAAATACACAGTAACATTTCAGTCTAAATATATGCATCACCACGTTTTGTGGGAGCCGGAGAGCACGAGGCCCTGGGCCGTCTCCTGTGTTCATGGAGATTGGATGGAGGAGTCACGGCGGTTAAACCCTTTCCCAGATATACGTGCTGCAAAAACTTTGTCTCTGCCTGTAGCTCGCTTTCCTTTCTCTTAGATGATGTCATTCAAAGAGCAGAAGTTTTAAATTTTGATAAAGTTCAACGTATCTGTGTTCCACAGTGGACTGTGCTGCTATTGTACTTGAGAGATCACTGCCTACGTTAAGGCGGCAAAATCACTTCCTTCTCGGAGCTTTCCACTTCCGACTTCACTGCCTGTCCAGGTTTCCAGAGCACCACTCCCTTCAGGATGGGTCCTTAAAGCCCTTGTTGAGGGTGGGATTTATATAGCCCCTGGACATTTCTAGGGAGATTTCCCAGATCTCCAGGCAATTCCCATAGTTTAGTGGCTATGAGATCACAAAGCTCACTGAGCAGACCTAGCTCCCTCCTGCGGGTTCTGTGAAGCTTCCCCTTCACCCCACTTGATGGAGGTGGGACACAGTCGGACCTGTTCCCTTCGAATCCCTCCTGCCACAGCCAGAAAATCTAGAGTTCCCCAAGAAGCTCCAGGAGCTGCTCATGCCTCTCCAGCCGCACCCTGAAGTCTCAAAGGTCCACTCCAGGCTGGCAAAACCAAAGGGAGGCGGGGACAGCAGTGGGGGCACAGGGTCTGCAAGGCAGCTCTAGAATGGATGGGTGTGCACGCTTGTCTCAGGGGAGCACAGGAGACTCCTGGAAGCAGCAAGCTCAGGATGAATCAAGCCCTGGAAGAGAGGAGTAGCCCTTCCCTTGAGCTGCTTGGCAGAGGACCCCAAGCTAGAAACTCCCTTCTCACAGCTCTGGAACTCGAAGGGGAAATCTCGCCCTCCCTGGGACTTGGGGCAGTACCCTCCCTTCCTCTTGGTGTCACTGTCCACACTTCATGTTCCTGGCTTCCAGCTGCCTCTGTCCACATAGACTCCACCTCCATGGTCACATGTATCCTGCATTTCTCCCTTCCTAGGAGAACAGCAGTCACTTTGAACCTCAGTCCACCCTGATGACCTCCTCCTGCCTCGGCTGAGCACAGCTGCAGGGACACTTTTTTCTAAGACAAGGTTATGCTATGTAGTTCAGGTTGCCTTGAGCTCCCTCTATAGCCCAGTCTAGTAATCCTCCAGCCTCAGCCTCTAGAGTGCTGGGGTTACAGGCATGTCTCACAGCACCCAGCTGATCCTACACTGAAAGATCATATTGTGAGCCCTGTGCTCACAATACCGAGGCAGGAGGATCTCTGAGTTGAAGGCCAGTCTTGGCTACATAAGTAAGTTGAAGGCAAGGTTGAAGTAGGAAGTAAGATCCTGTCTCAAAACAACAACAAAATCATATCATGAGGTACTGTAGGTTAGGACTTCAGTATATCTTTCTGGGTGATACAAACTACAGTGTTTAGAAGCCCGGTGGCAAAGACTGAGTGGCAGTGGTTTGGGAGGAACAGGAGGCCCTGTCTAGGGAGTAGGGAGTAAAACATGAGGAAGGTGGCAGTAAAGGGGACCAAAGCACTGGCTACCAGACAGCCAGAGTGGGCTCACAGGGCTGGTACTCTGGAGAACCCCAAAACTTTTGCAGATCACAGGGCTCTGTGACTACCCAGAGGCAGCAGGCGGTGAGTTTCCGTCCACCGCTCCACCCATCACTGGTGAGGCTGCGGCTGCTGCGTCCACAGACCCCTTCTTGCCACTTAACTGGCTCTGGAGAAGTACTAGAGCCAGATAGCACACTGGCAGCTAGGTGTCACACATGCTCAGCCCTGGCGACATGTGCGGGGAGCTGAGGCAAGCTCCGGAGGCTGAGAGAAGAAAGCTCTGCCCCTGCTCGAGCTGCATGAGCTGAGAGTCAAACTGTCCCAGGATCAAATCCTGGCTTTATTGGTTCCTGGCTCTGTGACACTGAGGGAGTGATATAACCTCTTGGACTTCAACTTCCCCACCTGTAAAATTCAGAAGGCAGTGCCTACCTCATGTGAGAACCAAACAACTAAAACAAGCACAGCACTTAGCAACTCCACCTGGCACTTAGTGAGCAGTTGGTAAACCTTAGCTGGGGTGTGATCACTTCTAAGGGACTCCCAGAACGACCCTTCCCAGTGCACAATTCAGAGAGCAAAATGACTCTTTAGGGAGTGATGAAATAATGAAGGCACAAATTCATACGATACCAATCACACTGAAATTTAAAAAGAAATCACTTTAACCACTTCGGCTAGCATTTCATTCCCAACTAAAAATGCCTCAGAAGTAATCGTAAGGGCTGGTGTTCACCAGCGGCTCAGCTGTGCCCGCAGTTTCTCACAGCCTTCCCTGCTTCAAGTTGCTCATCCTTGCCAGAAGCTGACACTGCTTCCCAGATGTGGAAACCGGAGCTTGGCGAGGCCACTGAACTCAAGGCTTCTTTTCTCCCTTTCAGTAGTGAGAGCCCCAGTGTCTTCAGCCAAACAAGGCAGGGAGTCCAATTTACCACCAAAAAGAAGAGAAAAACCTCAGATGCAGTGGCTTTGAGACTCAACAGAGGGAGACTTTGGGTTCCTTCTCCTTCCTGTCAGAACACAGCATGAACCTCTCCTCTGTCAATGCTGCAAATGCCATTAGGCCCCCCACCCAAGGCCACCTCCTCTCAGGGTCTTCCTGGACCACCCGGCTGCCTGCTCAGCTCTCTGAGCCTCAGAGCCTCTGCCTCTTCCGTGTGCCCAGGGCTAAGACATACAGCTTTGTCCGGCTGCTGAGGTTTTTCAAGGGCGTAAAGTGTAAGCTATATCTCATGTTTTCC
Source organism: Fukomys damarensis (assembly GCF_012274545.1). Taxonomy (NCBI): domain Eukaryota; kingdom Metazoa; phylum Chordata; class Mammalia; order Rodentia; family Bathyergidae; genus Fukomys; species Fukomys damarensis. Next base: position 28,233,249 of record NW_022900931.1, on the reverse strand, counting down.
TCAAAGGCAAAACAGATCCACGTCAATGATCTGAGTAGGGATGACACTGGCATTGATCCTGTAAATGAATGAGCAGTCCACCAGCTCCCAGCCTGGTTTCCTATAGGTAACGAGCTCTGGATACACATGTAGTAACGTCTTAGCTGACCACTGGGAGTGAGGGCTGCGACCTCGATGAAGAAACGTGTTTGATCTCAGTGCCTGACTCCTGGCCCGGAGCCCCTAAGTCCCTGGCATTCCTTGTGTGGTGAGAGTGCCTCTGATGACCCCTGAGAGGCCCCTGCTGGCTGCAATGGCATCTGAGGTAATCTGCTGGCATCCCTGGACAGCCTGGAGATGGGGACTGCTGCCAGAAGAGCCAGCAGGGAACCAGAGGTTTAGCACTCATGAGCTCCAGCAGGGCACCGGGGCTGGAACTTGAGGTCAGTCGTCACTGATTCCTGCACAGTGGCCTTGGAGGGCTTCCTGGCACCCGGAGAGGCAAGGATGCTCTGTGTCACGGCCCTCCCTGCCTGTGCCGTGTGTGTCCAGCAGAGGGACATCCGGCTCTTCCCCCTCCACGTCCTGGTGACAGCACTCACTGTGCTGTCCCGGGCTCTGCAGACTCCCTACCCCTTACCCGCTCTGAGGAGCAATGAGGCAAATTTGGCCTTCGGAGCTGCTTGGTCAGTGTGGTGGGCACCACACCTGTGACCTTGTGTGATGCAGTGCCGTGACCTCTGGGGTCTGCACTCACTCTGGAGATGTCAGAATTAGAATGAATTCTGGGCTACACCATTGAGGCCAGAGAAAACAAACGTTGCAATATTTAACAACCAATGCGGCGGGGTGTGGGGGAGCCCTGATGTACAGCACAGACGCGATGTCGCACCGGGCCAGTACCGGCTCCCAAGCTGTGTGCTGGCTCTCGTGTTGCTGTCTTGACTATGGTGACAGGGGCAGTGATCCCCAGAACCATTGGCAAAGGGCCGAGCTCACACCCATCTAGATGGGCAGGGCCATCACCCAGTGTATCTGGGTCTTGGTCACCCCGCTCCTCCCTCCACTGCCACAGGCCCAGGCGGATTCTCTAGCAGGACCAGATGGCGAGGAAAGGAAGGGTCCTTCCAGTGAGGAGCGGGGTGGGAGCTGCTCCTCCAGGGACCCTCCCTACCTGCACACACTGCTGAGGTCAAAGCATGAAGCCCAGGAACCAACAGGCTGCTATACACTCTGACACACGGTGAGAGGAGCATTTGGGCCCCTTCTCCGATGGGCCTCTTGCAACGGATTAGAGGCCAAGCCACAGGGCTAGGAGGCTCATGTCATGAGCTGTGAACCGCAGCCAGGTTTCCAGAGCCTCGCTTGTGAAATGAAGGGCTGGGGTAGTTACCAACTTGTGAGCATTAGCTATCATTATCATTATTGCTATCATTATTATTGGTATTTTATTGAAATCAAATTGGCTTCTTCCATTACACATCATATTTAAACAAAATTAACAAACAAAAGAGCAAAAGCCACACAATTACAAGAAGAGACAGAATCAAGGGTTTGTAAGTCTTCCACAGAGGAGAGACTTCGCAGTGTGGCCTTAGCCGCCCCAGCCCGTGACGGAGGAGACTGCACAAGGGCAGCTACGCCAGGTGCCAGCCAGCAGGCTTATGCGATGCTCCATCCAGAGTCCTTCCACCTCAAATTAGGTCCAATTTCTTTGTTCTGGCCTCAGGGGAGGCAGAGCAGCTGTCTGGAACCGCTGTAAAATAACTTTCGGGTGGGACGACTGGGTTAGACAGTGCCCCTCACTCTCCTGCTCTGCTAGAAGCTACATGAAAGGCCCTGCTAATGGTTTATGGTCTCTATGAGATGGCTGGGGTCACCCTAATTCCTCTTATAATTACAGGCTGTGAACCACTTTGAAGACACCAGGCATTTTATGGGGCCGAGTGTACTCTGCTTAGCTTTCTAACACTTCCTTGCTAAAGCAGATGAGCACATCAAAGCCAAACACAGTGTCTGGTGGTTAATTAGATGTGTTTCAAGGCAGCTGCTATGTATTAAAGCAACTGCTGCAAAATTTATCAACATTACGAAAGTGTCTGCTCTCTTCCCAATACGAACAAGCACTTTTCAGAGGCTGTCAGCACTGAAGCCTGCAAGACAGGAGTCCAAGAGGCTCCAGTGCTGCCACACACACTGGGCAGAGCAAGAGAACCACACCAGCACCCGGCTTCACAAGCCAGCCCCTTAGCTGTCAGCACGATTCTGGTTGCCAGGCTGCGTTTTGTCTTTGTGGTTGTGCCACAATACAAGCAGGTAAAGAAGCTGTACTCCTGCGTCACAGATGAGGGCAGGTAACATCGCAGGCGTACAGCATCGACACCAGCGTGGCGTGCCCCACACAGTCGGCTGCAGCTCTGCCGTCCACGCTCCCCTCTCTGAACACCTGTGGGCCTTCCCTGGCTTCTATGTGCTTTCGCGCCTGCTCCCTGCACCCATGCCCCTGAGAAGGCGGACCCTGGAGCTCCTAGAGCCACTCTGCCAACGGGGGTGCAGCCACGAGTGCCCGCAACCTTCCCTGCCCCTCATAAAGGCCGGTGGTGTGGTGGGGAAGCATAGGTGCAGGGCCCGGCCCCAAGGAGCGCGGTCTGAGTGTGATTCATGCTCCAGGCGGAGGCTATACCTCTGCCGACGTCCTCAGTCTGCCTGACTTCTTCCCTCAGGCACTCTGCTCCTTCCGGCTTCTCCTGCAAGCACTTCCCTTTCAGGCCATCTGTTCCTGAATCTCCCCTCTGGGTCAGTTTCTGGGCACCGTCCTCAGCTCTCTTGCCTCCGTGCTAATGAGAAGATTTTGCATATTTTTATGGAATCACCTAGATTCTGCTCCTCCAAATCTTCCTTTCCAAGAATCCAACCCTAAATATCATTTCTGAGCCTGCCCCATGCTCTGCACTCAGCTCTGTATTCTCGAAGCCACTTTCCCTCAGATCACGATGGTCCAGCTCCTTCTAGAAGAAAGGATCTTTGCTCTCTTCCCAGCCAGTGGGAGGCACTGGACCAGGCAGATGTCAGGGTAGAGGCAAACAAACACATATTCGAGGCCATTGGTTCCTTGGTTAATTTCTAATCCAGCAAGGGGAGAAGAGACAAAGCTTGGCAGCAAAGGATGTGATGAGAGACAGCAGTGTGTGAGGAAGCAACCTGCAGGGGCACTTGGCTCTGAGTGGTCCCTAGAACTGAGCCGTGGCCATCAGTTCTGCCTGCCGTGTGACTGTGGCTCACGTACTTAATTTCTGCATTAGGAGCTACTCTCAAATGGTTTAAGAAATGAAAGTCAGCTGTGTCAGAGATAATCCAGACGAGCAGGCAGTCCAACAAAGAGCTTCAGTTTAGATCTGGTTTATAATATTATTTCTCTGACAGTAGCACCTGGGAAAGCTGCTCCAGAAAATCTAAGTCATTTGTCCTGGGAAAACAGCTAATTAGTGTCAGAGTCTGGATTCAATCTCAAGTTTACCTGACTCTTTAAAACGTCCATTTCTTTATCTGTAAAACAGCTAATTACACCTGCATGGCTCGTGGTGGAAGAGTGAGCTCCCTCGCTCTGGCTTCATCCAAGAGGTCCTGCTAGAAGCCAGCAACCTGCCATGCTCTGGGACCTCCAGAATAAATGCCTTTTCTTTAAAAGAAACTCGGCCCCGAGTATTTTATTAAAGCAATTAAAACACACTAAGACAGATACTTCATACATGCATTTGAAGGCTTTTAATATATATTATCAAATTGATTTCCAGAAAATAGCTACATAAACCCACCACCAAGGAGATCTATCTGAAACTCAGACTCGACTGCGGCTTCCAGGAAAAGCTGTCAGCACAGCCCATGACCACCACCGTGTCACGTGCCATCCCTGCAGACTACTTCCTGCTCGCTCACTTGGCCTTGGCACCTCAAAACCCCCTGCTCACCAGCTGGGGCTCCCTCCCTGCAGTCAGTCTTCAGTGTCACAGCAGACAGCAAAACTGTCTCCCTAGCAGGCTGGACGACTGTGATGGTGTCTGCCTCGAGTCCCAGGGAGAGACCCCTTCTGGGTGTGCTCCTGCCCTCTGCAGCCTCCTCCCATGCAGGAGGGGAGCCAGGAGTGTCCTGGGGCCTCCTTCATGGCACAGCGATCCCGCTCCGCAGGCCCACCGTGACCTCTCCCAGGCCCTTTCCTGATACCTGCACCCCTGATGAAGACGTTGGATTCCAACACTCAGATTTCAGAGGACACAATTGTTATGCAGTCCACAACGTTCTGTTCCCTCTCACATGCAAAATACACTCATTCCATCCCAGCATCCTGGAAACTCCGGATTCATTCCCACACCACAGAGTCTGAGGAATTCCATTCTCCTGCTCAGTCCGCAGTCCACATCCCCAGTTCCACACCAGATCAACCAACCACGGACAGAAAACATTACAAAAACAACAAAAGGTGTGTGCACTGAACATGTGGGGACATTTTTGCTCACCACTCCTTAAACCATGCTGTGTAACCCATTTACACTGCGTTCGGTTACAAACTGTTCAGACATAAATTCAACTGCTGGAGCTGACTGTGTGTAAGCACTGTGCCACTTTACATTAGGGCCCTAAGCATCCACACATTTGGTATCTGCAAGGGGCGGGGGGCCTGGATCCCTACTGCTATGAGGGACCAAAAACCAGCAATGGCCCCAATCCATACAGGGCCTGAAGTTGAGGGGCCTGGGAGACAGATCAAGGGCACCATGGTCTGTGTGCCTCTGTCCCCTCACTCGGCCAGCTGTAGCTCACAGCTCAGGACTGACAACTCTTCCCATCTGGAAGGTGCTTTGCTACCAGTGATTTGAATCCTACCAAGAAAACCAAAGGAGGTGCCTCACACCCTTTTTACCACTGGGGGCAGCGTTTGGAAATTTGGTAAAAAGCGGAGCAATCATCGCTCTTAGAGGACTGGACCACAAATGTCCCAGAGGAAAGCTGAGACGAGGAAGCAGGAAGGTGCAGAGATAGTACTGCTGAGTCCATTCAGCAGCCCTGGAATTGTGGCCAGACTGCTAGGACCAGACAGAACCTCGTGTGTGAGAAGGCAGAAGCCTGGGGACTAAGTGGAACCCACTTCCAGAAGCCCCAGCTCAGCAAGAGCTCTGGAAACTCCTGAACCCAACCCAAGCCTGCATCATCACAGCACACCCCTGAAGACAAAGGTGCAGGACTGAGGTCAGACAGTGAAGCACCAGGGTCTAAAGAAAGTCCACGGGCCTCTAAAGACAGCAGCTACAGGTGCTTCCTGTGGCTCTGTCCCGGTCTGTCCCACAGAGGTCCACACATTGGAAGCTTGGTCCCCACTATGGTGACATTAAGAGGGGCTGGGACCCTTAAGTAGTGGACCCCTTGGGAGTCCCTGGAGGCACTGGATAGAGGGTGCCTTGTGGGGCCCTGAGTAGTCTAGGAGAGCAAGCTGTGACAAGAGCCCCAGCCTGACCCCTGCCTTGCAGTCTCCTGCTCTCACATACACCCTCTCCATGATGGCAGCTTCCTCGACAAGACCTGAGCAGGGGATCCTTGCCATAGCCAGCACCATAAGCCTTGGACTCTCAGCCTCCAAATCTCCTTTTTCTGTAAAGTATGCAACCCTTGGGCAATTTGCTAGAGTAACAGAAAACAGACCGCTCAGTGCCAGAACAGGAATGGCTTCAGAACAGGGAGAGGACAGGTCCCTTTGCCTAAAGCAATTTGGAGGTGTTAGGACTGAACCTGGAGGCCTCTGCAGAGTGTGTTGCGCACATGCTAAGCAGTGTGGGCTGAGAGCAGGAGTGAAGTGACTGAAGACAGCAGTAGTGACCAGAACTGTCTGTCATACTTTACACTAAGGCAAAAGCTCAACCTGTAGCTTACTCCGGAAGCCCAGGTGCACGTTATCAATAAGCCTGGCCTTTGCCGACAGCTCAGCCAAGGCAAGTATTCATCGGGTACCTCTGATTCTTTGTCTTTATTGCTTCAAGTGTGCAGCACACAATGAGTACATTCCTGTGTGATGCCGGTGCACACACACAACACATCTTAATTCCTTCTGCGTCTCCTTCCCCTCACCTCCCTTCTCCCTCCGTCTCTTGATCCCCTTTCCATCTAAGAAAATCTGTCTCCCTACTTCCTATTTCCTATTTTTTATTTTGCTCTTTATTTATAATTTGGGCTTCTCAAGTATGAGAAGCCATGCAACATTAAAGCTCAGGCCTCTGATTTATTTCACCTACCATTATGGTCTCAAAGCTCACCCTATATGAGGTAACATGGGATTTGTTCATTTGTTCATTCAGTGAGTATTTCCTATGTGTAACACTCTTTAAGGTACCAGTGAGTAAGCAACAGGCAATGTCAGCAGGCTTTTATCAGTGGGACAGACAGCAACAGACCCAGTTAGCACTTCTAGACAGTGAGAAGACAGAGGTGAAAGCCCCTCTCCAGTCCAGGCTCCAGCCCTGCCCCACTGGCACTGGACCAGGACACTGGAGCTGGAGGTGACCATCCTGGGAGCTCCACCCGCTGACAGTTCTTGAGGCAGCAGCCTTGCAAAGCCAGAGAAGCTCAGGAGCAGGACAGCAGACACCGGGGAAACTTCCATAGGAAGAAGTACATGTTCTGTTTATACTACTTCTAGACGGTAATCTTAAGAGATGATTTTTATTCTCTTCTTCATCCTCTAATATTTTTGTTGTTACAAGTAGAAGTGGGGAACACACGTCTTTAAAGGAGAAAGCCAGTCTACATAAATGAAACTAATAAGAAATGCATTTGGACAGGTGGGCAGGAAGCAGACCTCAGAGTGAGGAGCAATGTTTTCCATGTCATTTTAGGGTTTACAAAGCAATTTCACAAAAGCACCTCCTTCAGCTCTTACAAGTCTTTCTCACAGTTACACAGAAGATAAACCTTAGTGCACAGAATGATCCTCAAGTCCCTGAGCTAGCGTGCTTCCCATGATCCTCAGCCCCAGGGAGCTGCCAACACCCTGGGGGCCCCTGCTCCCCCTCCTCATACTTGCGTCTTTGCAGCCAGCTTTACCACGCATCTGTCAGGTGCCAGGCATCCTGCTGCTACTTGGGCTCGCCTCAGTGAAGGAGCAGACGTGTTATGCAAGATCCCAGCCTCAGCGGGGCTGACCTGGGAGGCACTGCCCTCCCCTCAGTATCCAGCGTGTGCCGTCTGTCACCGATTCCAACCCAGGCACGGCTGGCGGATATTCGAGAGCGGAGACTGAGATGACCAGAGCCTGGCCCGATTCTCCAGGTCAGTGGTGGGAAACTCACACACACGGCCCTCTCTGTTGGCATGCGAGTTGTTTTTATCCTAAATTACAACCTCAGCATTCAGGCTCCGTTAGTGTTAACATTGCGATAAATAAGTGGGCTCTGGGTTTTGGGTACTTGGTCAATAAAAGGCTCCATCTAGACAGGGAGACAGCACGCAGAGCTGGAACGAAGGTCAGAGCTAATGCTGTGCACTTGTGGCCAGAACACAGCCCCTGGAAGCCCTCCTGGGAACGAGGCGGAGCCACCGAGCACATCGTCAGAGATGCCCCAGGTCTACTCACGATGCTTCAGAGGCTGCCTGGGGAGAGCAGTCCACAGTGTCGGGAGCTCAGGGAGGCCGGACTGGCTGCTGTACAGGGCCTTGGAAAGGGAAACGCTTGGATGTTCTGGGTGCTGGTCCCAGCTAGCAAGGCAACAGGCAAGGCCTGGGGAGGCTGCAGCACAGTCTGTGAGCCTCTCTCTTCTGGACACCAGCGACAGACGCTGCCTGTGAGTTGGCTGAGTCTGCAGGGAGAGATGGGCTGGGCCCTTCCATCCTGTCTTCCAGATTTGTCATTCTTTTTTTTTTCTTCTACTTTTTGTACTGGAGATTAAGCTTGGCATTTACACTAAACTACATCTCCATCCCTTTTTAGCCAGGTCCAGGGGCCTGGCTTGGATTTGCAATCTGTCCACCTCAGCCTCCCAGAGTTGTGGCATCACAGGTGTGCACCACCACACCTGCAGCTTTCTGAGTGTCTCTCTGATATGCTCTGAGGAGCCAGATGTGCTGTTGGCCACCAAAAGCTGAGCATGAGGACCGATGCCAGCCCTGCTCCGGCTGGCCGGTGCTAACGACACCTGGCCATCAGCTCACCTGCACTTGGGTTTTTACCACAGAATCTCCATAAACAAAGCTCAAAAACGTCCAAGTTACTCGGACGGAAGACTCCCTTCCAGTTACACGCTCAGGTGCCACTTTAATGCTGCAGGGACGACCCTGCGGCCTGGGCCACAGTGAGTTCCCAGGACACAACAGCCAATGAAGGACAGCAGCAGTAAGTGCACAGTGACCATGACGACGGCCACTTTCGCGTGCACTTCACAGTCTGTACAGCCATTGCAATCCACGCCCATCATTTGTGAGTTACTAACTGCACAGACATCGCAATGCGGCTTTCCAAGGTTCTGCTTCTTGTTGTAAGGAGCAGCTACAGATCCCGGCTGACAGCTGTTGGTGGCCGGGCCAGGAAACCCGTTGACCGCACATGCTTCCATGTGATGTTTGACTGGAGGCCGCCTGGGTCTGCCACTCCCTGCCTGCCTGAGCTCAGAACCAGTTCGCTCTGTGTTAACCACAGATAACAAAGCACCTCCCTATGATAAGATAACAGCACAGGAAGCTTGGACGCAGCCTGGCTCACACTCCTTCATGTGATTATTACTATGACTACAGGTACTGCTGCTGCTGCTCTATTGTTGCTGAAAGGACAGTGCAGCACCCCTGCAGACGAGGTCAGGCCCCATGGCACAGTGCATCAGGCAGCTTTTTGTTCTGCGACATACTCCGGAGAGAAACAACTTAGAGGAAGAAAGATGTACTGTGGCTCATGGTCTCACAGGTTTCAGCTCATGCCCAGTGTGCTCTGAGGCAGAAGCATCAGTGTCAGTGCAATCATCAAGGAAGGCTGCTCACCCCACGATGGACTGGAAGCAGCAAGCAGGGAGCAGCCAGGAGGGAAGGGGCTGAGACCAGATATACACCTGCACACCCCGGACCCGCCGCACCAGGAGGTCACGAAGCTGGGCTCCTGGGGTCTGTGCCCCATGAGGCTGGAGCTCCCAGGGTCAGCCAAGTTGAAGATTAAGTGCCACCCAGAGGTGTTCTCCCCTTTCTGCAGGAGTTGGCATGCTCAGGTGGGGGCTCAGCCCCGGGAGCACTCCATGGCACGGGCAGCAGTCAGGGCCTGAGCCCTGGGCCGAGGCTACTGAGCACCAGAAATGAGGCCAGTTCTACATTAAGGCCTGAGAGTAAAGTATACTCCACGTCCCAAGGACTGAGTCCTAAAGAGAGGAACACAAAACAGCTCACATGGACTTTTTTGCTTTTGTTTTTGTTTGATACCAGGGATTAAACTCAGGACCGTGTGCTTGCAAGGCAGGCGAGGCACCACTGAGCTAAGTTACCGACCAGTCGTGAACAGTTTTTTAATAAAAATGTCTCAAGCTGAAAAGATGCTACGCTGGGGTATATCAAGTTAAATTGCCTATTATTGAATTAACCCCTCTGTCTTTTTTTTCCTCATTGAGTTAGTTGGTACATTTTAGGTATACAGTACAGTTACATTCATTATTGGGATCTTGTACCTTTACATGACAGGTCTTGGTTCCCTCTGTCTCTTTTACCATTTTGCACATAGCTACTAGAAAGTCACGCATGGCTCTGGCTACATTTCTGCTCCCTGTGCTGGTCTGAGCTTAAGCTCCATAAAGGCAGGGACTTGACTTGCTTCATCTCGGCCAGAACAGAGGCAAATGCGCAAGTGAGCTAGTGTCCATGGCCCCAGGCAGGCTGACAAGAGCCAGTGTCATGCTCAGTGGACAGGGGTGACTCTCCATGCTTTGTATTTTGTACAGATAAGGAAATGGAGAGTGTAAAGGGCTAAAACCCTGTCCCCAAACAGCCAGGGTTCACACTGAGTGCATCCCGAACCTGTGGTCTTTCTACTGATGCCCTTTCCTGCCCACAGGCAGCAGAGTTGCAGAAAGAACAGATTAGGGGGTTGTGTGAATGTTTCCGCCATTCCCACGGGCTACGTTTATGCCCTCATGTGGCCACTGGCTACTCGCGCCCATCTTTGCACCACACAAATTCCACCACTCAGATTCCACCGGTTCCGGTTTTTTCTAACAGAACAAGGTGCAAGGAGGTCCCGCCCCAGAAGGCAGCCTGAGGCTGAGCCCGCCACGTCTCTATGTCTTTCTCCCTCCCTCTCTCTCTGTCTTCTCTCTCTTGCTCCAAAAAGGCTCTCCAGTGGGTGTCTTGATCCCATGAATCAGTGATCTGCTTGTTAAAGTGTTCCCCAGGACTGAACTGGGCTTGATGGTTTTCATCAGAAGTCAAAGCTTTGCAGACTTTTCCTTGATCTCAGGATGATTCCCTGAGAGACACTTGGTACTAGGAACAGCCTGCAATGCCCTTTCAAGAGAAAGGAATAAGTAGCAACTGCACACCATATTCCAGAAGGACCTCAGGGGCAAGTAGGCTCCTCCCCTACATCTCCTCTCAGTGCTCTGTGGGTATCAGTATGGGCAAGCTGTGGTCCAGAAATGCAAGGTCCTAGTCAACCCCCTCAGGCTTTTCTGCTTTTGCAGATGTCCTGAAAGGGGGTACTGTGAATTCGCTGCTGCCCACAGCCCGCTGAGGAAATCGCCCTCCTGACCTGGTCCCACATCCCCACACTGAGCTTTTGGAAAGGAGCCTGTGTTCTTCCCACTTCTGGCCCTAGCTCAAAAGCCTCAAATTTCAATCCAAGCACAGTGTGCTGGCATCAAACTGATTCCTCAGGGGAGAAAATCCCACCCACTGCCCCAGTGACATGTCGACACTGCTTTGGATCGGCAGGGATGAGGAAAGATTTGCCAAAACCCACAGCATCCTTTTAAAGCAAGACAAAGTCAAAACTCAGGGTAGAGCTGCTTCTCCCCAGCCTGGCATGGGGTAAGAGCCACTGAGTCCCCCACCCATGGCCCCCCTGCTCCGTGCACACTGTGGACCTCTGGTCCTGTTCCCCACCCGCCCACCAGAGGGTGGCCAACAGAGAAGGCACAGACTTTTCAAGCCAGCACAGGTCTCCAGATGACAAAGCAGCCTCCTCCAGATCACTAGCACCGATTCTAGAGCTGACCGTCACCTGCTGGCCACTTGGCTCACACCTGTGGAGCAACTCAGGGCACCAGGTGCTGTGGTAGCAGGGATAAAAGGCCATGCACAGTCCTTGCTCAGTCTAATGGGGATAGATGCAAATGCAAGAAACTGTATGGTTAGGCAGAGTGAGGAACAGGCAATTGCAAAAAGTGTGTGTGTGTGTGTGTGTGTGTGTGTGTGTGTGTGTGTGTGTGTGTGTGTGTGTGTGTGTCTGTGCATGTGCACTGAACAAAAAGTAGCAGGAAATACACAGTGTTACTGCGGTTACTGCTGTCATTTGGCTTATGGGTGACATCTTTCTTTTACTTAGTGTTTTCTACTTTCTTTGAGGAATTTTTACAATGAATATTTACTGCTTTTATAATATACCTTTTCAGCTGGCTGTGGTGGCGCAGGACTTGAATCCCAGCACTGAGGAAGGCTGAGGCAGGAGGGCTGAAGGTGTGAGTCCCATCAAGGCAACTTAGCAAAACTGAATCAAAATAAAAAAACATCTTTTTTGCAAACTATTAGAATAGTGGGTAGAGGACAGTGATCTGGGTGACGGGCTACGGCTTCGGGGAGATGTGTGAGGAGAGGAGGTAAGGGAGGCCGGGGTCTGTGGCAGCCCGGGGACTGGCCATGTGTTCTGTGGCCCATGGCCCTTTGCGACACGTCACAGTCAGTTACATGCAGCTACGGATGTGACTGTTCCCATTCAATGTCCACTGCCCAAGATCAGGGCCAGGGGTCACACATTCTGGAACAACAGCTCCAGTGCCGTGACCAGCACATCTGGGAGTGGACAGAGCCTTCCCGGGGGAAGAGACATGGGCAGGGCTGTCCCTGTCTGTGCCGAGGAGGCTCCAGGGTCCAGGCAGCTCTAGGTGATGGTGCTCAGGGGCACTACGCCGGGTGCCTTGGTTGTCTCCACTGCTCTGCCTAACCTGTGTGCTGTGGTCCACACTCTACATGAGGCTCAGAAGGACCGGGCACCATGGCTGAGGCCACACAGCCTGCACGGTGCAGAGGCCGGAGTCAGACAGAAGTGCAGGCTCTAGTAAGGCTTCAGGAGAGCACAGCCCACAGGGAACGGAAGCGGGAGCACAACAGGGAGACGCAGTGCTGCGCCTGTGAGCCAGCCAAGCATGTCTGTCACTCCTGTGTCGCTCCAGGGACAGAGGCACAAGGGGCTCGCCCTCAGCTACAATGGCCTAGCGAGTGCGGGCAGGACTGTGGAAAGCACTCTCCACCCAGGCTGGGAGCAGCTCCCACCCATTCCCCTGGTCACTGAAACGCATTCAAGGTCCCTGTATACCTCCATGAAAACTTTGATGCAATTGGTTCTGGCCACAAAAGGAAACCAGAGCGCAACCCCAGAGAAAACAGAACGGGGAGTGGGAAATGGTTCCTGGCCCCATCTCCATCACTGACGAGGCAATCGTCAACTTCCTTCCTTCCCTCTGGCCGTTTCCACCCGCATCCACGCATGGCCTATGCCTGTGATCTCATGCCTTGTGCCCACCATATCAAATGCACAGCCTCTGCGTAGCGGTCAGCATCTGCTTTCCTGCCAGACTACGTCAGAGGGCATGGCCTGCCTGGCTTCTTCCCGACAGAACCCTGGCATTAGACTGAGTGCTGGCCAGGAAGTAGCATTAGTGTCCATCAAACAGGCAGCTGACACATGCTGTTTCCCAAGGCCACAATGCCTCCTCCTGGTCTGAGAATCGTCCGTGTCCTATTTATTTGTCCCTCAAGACCTCTAGATTCTCCAGTAGCATGAAGAGGCCAGCTGCGGAAGTCGTAAAACTTGTTCTATGTCTGCATCAGGAGTTCCTGGCTGCCCTGCTGGAAACATCTGCACTGCTACACTGGTTCTGGGGCACAGAGAAATCAAGGACTGCACAGGGGCAGCCGAGCCCCAGGGAGACTCACAGCAGCATAATGGTCCTCTGCCCCCTCCCTAACCTCAACACCACATGTCTGTTCTAGGTGCCGGGCCTCCCCTCATAGTCCAGAACTGGCAAGGATGGGCTCTAGAGGCAGGGGGCCCCAGCCTGGCCTCTTGTAGGGCTGCCCACCCAGCGGGCCCTGCTTCTCTTCGGACCAGCACTTCTGCTTGGGCCAGGGTCCAGCATTCTGCAGCCTCTTGCTCAGCACCGAGACAGAAACTGCCCAGCTCACAGTGCCACAGGATGTCCGAGGAAGGAAGAGACCACCTTCCTTCAAAGATGTTAATTTCCAGAAAATGAAACCAAGGAGTTCCAATGCCCACGTTCACTTCTAGGACAATTGGTAACATCTAATCTCCAACAAAAGCCAACAGCTAAACACTAGGAATAACGGCCTCCATGGTTGCTCCCGTGCTTCCTCTGCAGCCCATATCCACCCCTGGCGTGGTGCACTGCAGTTCCTAGATGTTTCCTGCCAGGCAGCAGGCAATTGCTTGGGCTCCACCCTCAAGGTAGCACCTCCCTTGGGTGCCCCCGCCCCTGCTGCTGGCCTTCCGGAGTCTGCTGTTCAAGCAGTGCCTGGGAAGCCGTGTGTGAGCTCTTGCACAAGCAGCCTCACTGCTCTGGTCCTGCTGAGCCAGCCGGAAGAGGAAGGCCTCTGTGTGCAAGGGCACTGTTAGTGGGAGTCCGGCTCACATAGTCTGCAGAAGGTAGGGCGTGAAGCCCCTTGAGATGCCGCCGTGTGGCCGCCGTCCACTTACTGCTCTGGGCACTGTGTGCACTTGGAGGCCGGCTGCTCTCCTTCCAGCGGACGCAGTGGTCTGAAGGTGGATAAGATGGCCCTCGGAGAGGTGAACTGGGAGTGATGTGCCTCAATTTAGGGCGCACAGAAGAGGCCGGCAGACCCAACCCTCTGTGCTGGCAACAGCACCAGGCTTTCGGGGGGCTGAGGCCAAAGAGCTCTCTCACTCGCACCCTTGGAGCCACACTGGGAGGAGGGAGAGGTGGAGAGCTGCCTGCGTAGGTGGCCAACTGTCTCGCTCTGCAAGGGAAGCCAAGCAGGAGACACTGGACCTTAGGATGCATCTGCTGTTTTTCAAATGTTGCTGAGCGGGTCGGAGGCCTTAAGGATCATTCATACAGTGGTGCAAACACCCTCACTGCACCTGAGACAAGATCCACGTCAGGTAGCTGACTCACATGCGCTATTTAGACCTGGTTGTAACATAAAAGAGAACAAGGTGCAACTTTTAAAACGTATCTGTTGTAATGTTTGTGCTCACTTGAGACTGCCCTGGAGCACATTCGCGAGCTCATAATGCACACGCTTAGATTCAGCAGAAGACCCTCCATAAAAACTACAAGGGAGTAAGAGGGCAGCAAGGTAGGAGGTCGGCAGAACACAATGCTCTAACATAATGACAAGAAATAACAAAATCGCCTTCCTGTCTGAGTAGGACAAGTGGGGGAAGCAGGTCACTGTCATGAGCCACAGAGAACAGGCGCCCAAGTGCAGGGATGCGGGAGGTACACGACTCCAGCAACAAGCCAAGCCTGCAGTCACAGCATCATGCCACACTGATACCGGATGGTGATGGGGTCACAGCTCATACATCTCTGGCCCAGAAACCTGCTCATGTTGTGGAGGCACAATCCAGTCCTTAGCATTATGGAAAACCTTGCAAATGTCATCCTCTGGGTGTGGGTGACGCAGAGAGGAGGGTGGACAGGTAGAGCCCAAGGAGAACGTGAAAGAGCAAAACATAAAGAGAACCCTACACTAAATAATCACCCTACCTAACTTTTATAAGAAATGCCTTATCATTGTACTGCAGATATAGATAATAAGAATGCGGACTGTTTGAAAAGCAGCTTTGATAAGGAAGTGTACTGAAATGGTGGCAGGTCCCGTGGCTCTGCTGGTGAACACTGTTGGACTCCACAGGTGCCTGACAGTCTCCAGTTGGATACCTCAGGTTTGCAAATGGCTTTGCTGCATACTGAACTTAAACTGTGTACTGAACGGGGGCGCTCTTTGATTTGAGGTACTTCTGGAATTGATCCAATCTAGACAAAAGCGTGAAGTGGGGAAATTATCTTAGCATTCCAAGCCTTCGTCTTTATTCCGTTTAAACTTCTCTTCCCAAAACAACCATTACTGGACTTCTAGCATAATTTCTTTGAAAATTTGTGAAATATTCCGCTAGGGGGCAGTACTGACCTCATCAGGAAACTGATCAAGTCCAACTTCACCCCTTTCTCTGAGAAATCAGGCCAGAAAGTATATGCTCCCTTTTTGTCACTAGCTCCTTGAGGACAAGAAGTGTATGGAATACTCTCCTATAAGGAACCATAAACTTGGCTCTGCAGGAACGTGGATGCCATAATGTTAAGTGAAATAAATCAGTCACACGAGCTCATGCGTGGCTTCTCTTACATGAGAAACACAAAGTATAAATAAATGATAGAGCAAAGTAAAAGACAACAGGAATCAGGGAGAGAGATCTTCACCACAAGGAAAGGGGACCAAGAGAAGGAGGGGAGAGGGCGGAGAGGAGAAAAATAAGATGTGTTTTGTTCGTGTACCAGCTCCCCACAGTGAATGCAGTCATTGTGGGCTGCAAACATGTGCTAAAAAGCATGCAGAATGCATCTCTGTGTCACCACAGGCCACCAGCACAGGGAATCACATGAGCCACGGGCCTAGAAATGGCTGTTGTCCCGCTCCTTTTAAAGCTAAAGTTTCCAATACTCACCCATCTGAAGCGCGAGCAGATCACCAACGGTCACTTGGAACCACGTCTCAATGCCTTTGCTTTGTGCAGTGTCACCGCTGGCAACCAATCCAGCTGAGGACCACAGCCCCTGAGTGAGAAGCCGCCAGCCTCCTCCCCACCCACTGCCTGCAGGCAGTGTGGTTAGCACCACACTCAGAGAAAGAATAAATACAAAGCGAAACCCCAGTTGTTCTTGGACAACCACAGGGAAGACAGACGCTGCCACTTGAAAACTTAGGGTAGAGGGAGGTAAAACCAAAACAATAAAAAGCCAAGAAAGCATGAGGACAAGAACACTGGCCTGCACATCCTTCCTCTGAGCTGTGGGTTCAGAGGCTGCAGTTGGTGACCTACAGTTGGTGACCACTGGGTCCTTCCCATCCTCGTCCCTCCCACCGAGCTCCTTCACTGGGAAGAGGGTGGCCACCCAGTGCACAGGCTGAGCGGACGGCCAGAGATGAGAAAAGCCAAGGGCAGGCACAGCAAAGGTGAGGCGGCTTTCAACTCAGGCTCCAAAGAGCCCAACCCAGAGCTGCAGCCGTTGTCACCGTGTCACGGTCACCCCAGGCTGTGGGCACAACGATGGCTAAATACCTTAGCTCACAGCCTCCACTTCTGGGCCCTCACTTCCTTCCTTCACTGAGCAGCATAAGATGACAGACAGCTGGGAGCCACTCGCCTTATTACTCCACAGTAGATCTGTTTCTCTTGTTGCAATTGGGACCCAGCCTGACACGTCCATGTCACTCTGACACCACACCTCCCTGTGGCCCTGCCTTGGCCGCAGTCCTACCTTAGCCGGGTGTGAGCACGTAGCCTGCTCATTCACCTCATCTCTCACAGCCAGCACAGTGTCCACCATTCAGAAGTTGTTCCACTACTGTTTAGGGACCGAGAACGGAAGAGGAACAGTGGAGCTAATGCCAACCTATAAAATCTGAAAGGCCGTAAGCCTGTGCTGTCACCTTCGATAAGAGAAAAAAGCGCATCCTCCAGGACCTTCTCTGGGCCGTGTGGGTAGCAGGACCATCACCACCATGCCCTGGTGTCAGGGAGACACACACAGGAAGCTGCTGTAAACCACACATGCTGTGGGGGCTCTGGAGTCAGAAATGTGTAGGTTTCAGCTCAGCTCTGCCACGGGTGAGCTGTGGGCCTTGGTGACGTTTCCCTGCTTTCTGTGTTGCTATTTCCTTGTCTATAAATGAGCGCAGCAATCCCGCCTCCTCATGGGTGCTGGCAAGGTGCTGTATGTAACTGGGTAATACACGGGGTGGTTCTTACTCATTAAATCGCTGTCTCCAAGCAGCTATGAAGGTGATGCTAAAGTGACCAGAGAGCCAGGTACCTTCCCTTCTGCTTTTGAGATGAAGGAATGACCTGTACCTGATGAGTTAAGTCATCCCCTGAAGTTTAAAAATGCCAAAGAACACAGGTATAGAAGGATCTTTCCTCAAATTTCTACCAGACATATATGACAAACCCACAGCCAACATCACCGAGAGGAAAAGGCTGCAGATGCTCCTCTGCACTTGGTACTGAGACAAGCACATCTGCTCTCACCATCTCTGTTCGCTGTAGCACTGGAAGCATTAGCCAGAGTAAATGAGCAACAGAAAGCCGTACAAGGGACACAGTAGGAAAGGAGGAGGTCACGTTATTATTTGAAGGTCATTTGATCCTTTTCAGAGAAGACCCTGAAGACTCCACCAGATGCCCTCAGATCCGATAAACAAACTCAGCAAAGTGGAAGGATTTAAAAAAAAAAAACAGCACACAAAAAAGTGACAGCTTTTCTCTCCAACAATAAGGAAATCAGGAACACCACTCCACCCATAATGACTTTTGAAAAAGATACTGAAGAATAGATTTAACCAGTCTCTGTAATGAGGATTACAGAACACGGAAGAAAAAAATGAAGAAGACATTAAAAAATGGAAGATGACAGAATTAATACCTTTAAAACTGCCATACTTTCAAAAGCAATATACAGATTTAATGCTATCCTCATTAAAATGCCAACAACAGTCTTCACAGAACTAGAAAAAGCAATTCTAAAATTCACACGGAATCAGAAAATACCTCGAAGAGACAATGCGATCCTGAGTAGAAACAGCGACATCAGTGGAATCTCAGCACCCGTTCCAGGCTGCACGTAGTGCAAGGCCGTGGTAACAAAACACCACTGTCCAGGCACCGCCAGAGCGGCAGACCAGTGGGCAGGTACGGACCGCAGCGAGAGCTGGCGAGGACCCCAGGCGGCGCAGGGCCCCAGTCCCCGCTGAAGCGACAGCTACTGGCGGCCAGCGGTTCCAGCCGGCTGTGCCCTGCCTCGGCGATCCAGGCGCAATGAGCGTGTTTCCAGCTGTGCTCAGGTGATGCGTGGCTGTGTTCTCCAATACAAACAACTGAAAGCAAGGCCTCCGGGCGCTGGCCATGGAGTGCCTCAGGTTCCTCAGTGGCCTCCCTTGCTCCCCTCTGTCGAGGGGTCTGTCCCTCCTGTCCTGCAAAATGCAGAGTGCAGGGGGCAGGTGCACTCGCCGGGGCCGACCGCGATCTGCAGCAGCCACAGCAGCGCCTCACCCCCACCTGCCCTCCGCGTCCCAGGCTTGTCACTGAACAAGACACTTTGCGTGTGGGTTGAACTGGCCTGGGGGGTCCACTGCTGTCCTGTTGGAGTTCCCAGGGTCTCCAAAGGTCCCCGTTCTGAGACTGGGTGGCTGCAGCCGTGGCCACCCTGGAGGGCAGTGGACCCCCCATCCAACATGACCGTGCGCTCACAGGAAGACAAGTGATGCTCGGGGGTGCCATGCCACGCAGTGGAGCAGCTGCGGGCTGAGGCGCCCAAGGACAGCCGCGAAGCCCCAGCAGCTCCGGAGAGGTGGGAAGGGGATTTCTCTGTGACGGAGGGAGCAAGTACCATTGCACCTCAACTTCCCACTTCCTATCTGCGGGCAGAGGCCCAGGAAATCCCTCACTCAGCAGCCTGGGTCTGACAGCTTCCACCTCAGTGCATGCTCATGGACAGGACAGCAACTCCACACAAATCAGAAAACTCTGGAACCTGAGTGAGCAGTTTTCCTTTATAAGGGTACATTGAAAAGCCAACCGATAAAGAGCAAATGAGTGCTGACCTTGAGAAAATATGAAAGAAACACAATATCCTACTGAAGGCGGTCTGACTGAGGACTGGAGAGTCACAGGCTGAAGCGCTACCAGAGGATCGGCAGCAGCACTGCACACACCCGCCCCTGGCACAGAGCGTAGGCAACATTCTGCGGGCTGCCAGCCAGGTGTAACCTCCTACTGAGTCTCATTTTAGCTGCTCCTGAAACATGTCTGGGAGAACCAGTTTCAATTCTCCAAGACATTCTTTAGGATGCCAGGCTGTGGTACAATTTCTAGAAGCTGCTGTTGCTGCTTCTGGCATGGGACCGAGGCTTCACCCCCATCCAAGGTTACTAAAGTCTCCCCACTGGCTGTTTCTGGTGAAAGAGGCAGACCCTGGAGGGCCATGAGCCTCTTCCACAGCTCTCCAACAAGACAAACATAGGAGGTCTAGGAGGCTTGAGAGTCTACTCCTGGGAGTTTACAAGTTGAATTTTGTGGGGAATGGGGTTGCTATAGAAAATCAGAGACCCCTAGCAGAGACAGTTGCCCCCAGTATACCCAAGTCTCACCATGAACAAGCCTTGGGCCCAGCTACACGTCCAACCAGAGAAGACAGCACGCTTGCCTCCCTGGAGTTCCCTCAGGTCCCGGGACTCTGGAGTCTGAACTCTCTCCTGAGGAAAACGTGGCAGAGCTGAGAGTCTGAGGAGGCCTGGGCTGGGCTCATGGCAGAAGAGTGGCCGTTGATGCCACCCCACCCTTGACAAGCAGCTGATGACCTGGCTGTGCTCTGTGCCAGCTCCCGACAGGCAGCTGTGGCCAAGGCATGGCCTGCGGGCAGGACAGAGGAAAGGGACCCTGCTTTGCCCCTGATAAATTCACTGCACCTTATCAGGGAGGAAAAGGCCTTAAAGTCACTTCACCTTTGTCCTGGGGCCTGCATTAGCCTGCAGACAGCCCTGCTGCTTACCACACAATGCCCAAGTATCCCTTGTCCTTACCTGCACAGCTCTAACTTTGTTAACCACCCAGGGTGGAGATGCATCCCCAGCTCAGGGACCTCCAGCAGTCAAAGCCAATGCAGGCACTTTGCAGTGGTCAGGCTGGGATGGACTCTCCTAACCTCCCTCTTTGTCCTGAGATAGAAAGGAGCTCCTGCAGGGGTTTCCAAGGCCCTCCCCAGCCAGTGTTGTAAAGCACATTGGCTAGAACCTCTACAGCCACATTCTGAACTTGAAGGAAAAGGCTGAGGGCAGAGTGGAAAGAGAAAGCTTGGGTCTTCACAGGTGTCTCAGAACTGCTGGATTAGACCATCCACTCATGGTTTCTGCAGACTCTGCATGTG
Source organism: Fukomys damarensis (assembly GCF_012274545.1). Classification (NCBI taxonomy): domain Eukaryota; kingdom Metazoa; phylum Chordata; class Mammalia; order Rodentia; family Bathyergidae; genus Fukomys; species Fukomys damarensis. The sequence continues at coordinate 28,212,859 of NW_022900931.1, read as the reverse complement.
TGATTGCATCATTTCACTCCATTGAGCTGAGTGGTTGCAACCTGCAGCCAGGATTATGCTGAGTGGTGGGTACTGAGACACGGGACCATCTGCCTGAATCACATCTACTACCTGACTGCAAGAGTGCACACACATGTACACAGGCACACACACTTTTCTCTTTTTTGAGTATTCAGTCCTTTCCTGGTCTGACCCATGTTACCATATTTACAATACAGTAACAATTTTACAACATACACCAACTTCACTATTTAACTAAGAAAGATTTTTAACCCATTCTGGTGTACCAGGTACTTTGCTGGAGCTCCAGGGACTCAAAAGTGAGACCTTTGAAAGTGGTACAGAGGTTCCTCAAAGAATTAAAGGTAGAACGATCACGATCCGGCAGTCCCACATTTGGATATACTGTATATCCAAAAGAAAAAAATCAGTAGCTCAAAGACCTCTGGATTCCCACATTCACAGCAGCATTATTCACAAGAACCAAGAAATGGAAACAGCCTAGGTGCCCGTCAACAGTCGGATAAAGCAATGGTGGTGAGATATACAGACACACACACAATATTCCATTGTATACAGTGCAGCTAGCAATATGTGTTTACAATTTTTTCAGCTATAAGAAGGAAGCCCAGCCATTTGCAAAATATGGCTGAACCATGAGGGCATTAGGCCAAGAGAAATAAGTCAGCCAAAGACAAAGCAAAGTTACCTTGTGGTTGCATAAATGTGGGGTGTGAAATGATGAGCGCATAGAAACCAAGGAGGAGTGCAGCATGTGCCAGGCCGGGGGTGGGCGAGTGCGGAGAGATCTGTCAAAGGGTCCAACACTGCAGTAGGGTGGAAGCATTCTGGGGAACCAGGGCACTGCACGTACGGTGCCTACAGTTAACACACTGTACTGCGCCTTTGAACTCTGCAAAGAGAGAAGATCTTAAACGCCCTCCCCGCACGCACAAAACACTGTAACCAGGGAAGGTGACGGCTGGTTACTAACTTCATTCTGGTAATCATTCCACCATATGCGCATACATCCAACCAAGTTGTGCACTAAATTTTTACAGCATCATTTATCATTTAAACCTCGATAAAAGTGGACAAAGACGAAGGCTTTGGAACAAGCAGCAGGGCAGACAAGGCGAATAGGAGGGTGCTACAGAGCAGATACCATGAAGGTTGGGTGCTGCTCTGCAGGAGCACGGAGGACAGGGTCAGCAAGGCATGGCTAGGCCAGAGCTGGCACAAAGCTCCTCAAGAAAAAAACTAATTCTTGAAGAGAGAGTAGAAAATTGCAAGCAAAACACAGTGGAGCAGATAGGCATTCATAATCAAGAGTGAGAACAATGACAAAAATAATTATGAACAGCGGCAGTCAATTGTTCCTGTTACAATGAACCAGGGTGTATTTGAAATGCTGTCGGAGTATTATCCCACTTAATCCTGCTCCAAACCTGCAAGGCAGCTTGCAGTATTCACTCCACTTCTTGGATGAGGAACGGTGAAGGGCACAGGGAGTGGTGGGGGAGTTGGAGCCCAGCACTGCTGCCCCAGGGCTCACACCCCTTACACAGCCACGTGGAGAGTGCTGGAGAGGCCCACACCAGCTTTGTTGAGCAGGCATCAGGGAGAGAGGTGGGAAGGACGCAGCTGATCAAACGGCCTGATCCAACTGTTCTTTGACAAGATCTCTGGCCTTGGAGCCAGGAATAGAGAAGACGGCAGAAGGCAGCCAGGTAAGAGGGGATCAGTGGTCCAGACAACCATAAGGGGCTGCACTGAGGGCAGTGCAGAGAGGAAGAGCTGGGACGGAGCCTCAGACAGAGTGGTAGTGATGGACAAGGGGGACAGAGGGGCAGAGGAGTTCAGATGGCTCCTGGATCCGGGCTCCTGAGGGCAGGATGTTGGTGGAACTGTTTAGTCAGGCTGGAGATGCTGGAAAAGCAACAGGTTCAGAAAGGAAAAGAACTCACTCCACTGGACCAAAGCCAAGGCTGGGGTCCCAAGGGTGTTCAGGATTCGGTGGGAGAAAAGAGCAGGGGCTCAGGACGGGGCTCAGAACTACACCTACAGGTCTGGGATTCACAGCTCAAATGTGCTGGCTGATGCCGCAGACACAAGTGAGGCTCCTCACATGGCATGGGAGAGAGGGAGAAAAGAGAGGCAGCTTTGTGGGGACACTGATATTTAAGGGACATGGGGGCTCAGAAACAGTGCTTAGAGAAATAGGGGGAGAGGAAGGAAATAAAACTCAAAATCAAAGGGAGGAGAACACTGCAGAACAGTTGGCAGCAGTTTTATGTGGTACAAAGGTGACAACTACTGAAACTAAGAAGAAATTCTTGGCCTGCCACTGAAAGGGTCCCGTGGGAGCTCGGAGGTCCAGTCGGGAAGGGGGGTGGGCAAAAGCAGGAGGCAGAGGTAGCTGCAGATCGACTCCCTAGGTGAGCACCATGTGCCAACGCAGGCTTTGTGCTCTGCGCTGGGACGGCAGGGGAAAGCAGCACACACGCAATAGGGCCCTTGCCCGTCAGAGGTAAGAAGAGGGGAAATGGATACAGATTATGAAAATAACTGTGGGATTACAACTGAGGAAGTGCTCTGATGAGGAGGACACAGACAGACGCGGCCGTGGGGGGCACAGGAGGGTGGGGGACACCCACTGCATCTGCAAGAGGAATGAGAGGGGGTGCCAGGGAGGGGGAGAGCAGGTGGGACCCCTGTGGCTAGAAGCTTTTTATGTATTCCAGAAACAGAAGGAGAGCAGACGGAGAACAATCTCAACGTGGCAGAGACAGGCGGGAGATCAGGTTAAAAAGGTAGAGATTCAGAACTCTATCCCAACAAGTCACAGGAAGTCACGGAGGTTCAAACTGAGAAAGGTGGACACGTGGCCCACGTGAAGATTGCGGGTGCACCCTGGACTGCCATGCAGTACCTTTGCCGGCAATCCCAGACTCCCAGTGCCTGCCCCTATTCGATGACATTTCCTTCACATAATCTTCTCAATTTTAAATAAATATGTGAGTATCATGCTCAGCTAAGTACCTAGACTGGACCTCCCAATGAAAAATACTGAAAGTCTTAAATAAATATTCCCTTTTAAAAAATGTGTCTAAAATCACCGATGATCTCACAAGAAAGGAAGGGATTCACTGGTCCAAGATTTTTTCACAAAAAGAGCATCCAGATGTTGCCTGTTCTAATGATCATAATGCATTTCAAGAAATTAAAGATACAAACTTGAAGATATGCACAGGGAACAAAATACATAAAGAATTACCAAGAAGATTTGGAAAATGGACCAAAAATTTAAAAAATAAAACATAAGTGATTGAAATTAAAATCCCTAAGGAGATTGAATAATATATTAGATACAGTGACCTGTAAACTAGGCCAAAATAAATTCACTGAAGTGTAACTTGGAAAGACAAAGACACTGAAAAATAGGAAAGTACGGAAAATATGAAAGATATCTTAGGACAGAGATGGTGAGCATTTTAGCTCTTTCAATGATACAAGCTGCCCACTGGGGCACTGACATCATAGGTTCACCAGCACTGTCCTAGGAGAAAAGCAGAGCCCACCCATTGCTGCAGGAAGTGCAATAGCTAGGTTCTTACTTCCCGTCAGGAGCTGCGGAGCCTCTGGGAGGGTGGTAGGAGTTTTCTGATAGTTGGCGGATGCAGCAGCAATGTGAAGGATATTGCCTGTAAGGGACTAATGTTTAGGGAGCTTCTCATAAGCCACAAACAGGCCAGAAGCAAGAAGAAAAAGGCCAAAGCAAGAAAAGAGGACCAAGAAGTCAGCAGAGTCTCTTTTGTATTCTCCACCAGATTTTCATTTGGCAACTACTTCAGGGAAACAGATTATCTCAGTCTTGACACTGTCAAGGGAAGAAAACATAGGGTTCTGAAGTTGTAGGACCTGGGCTGCCTGTGCCCTTCTCACACCACTTCACCTCTCTGATGTTAGGAACCTCGCATGTAAATTGGAGATGATTACTTAGTATACCATTTGTAGATTGTTGTACAGTTTGCCAAGTGCTCCTGCAGGCACAGCCTCACTTCCTGACAGTCAGATACATCAGACCTTATCAACACCTAGCTGCTTGGCTGTGGAGATCTGGAAGCAGAGCCTGGAACCCTCCGTGCAATTCATGAATGGCTTCAGCTCCATGAGGAATCCACTCCAGGGCGGTTACCTATTAGGAGAGGGCTCCGAAGTCCACAAGCCTGGGGTTGAATTCGGATTCACCTTACTTTCTGGCTGGTGTCCTAGAGCAAGCTGCGAGGTGGTTATAGGCACCTCATAACCAGGCACCTCGGGGACACAATCAGAGAAGTATCTGGGCAGGGTCTGACCACAGCTATGTATGTGCTCACTGGCCAAATCTTCCTGCCTTTCTTCCCCACAGCAAGTATCTGCAGAGGGAGGGCAGCTCTGGACATCGGGGTACACTGTGGGCTATGACTTCTTGGGAATGGCAAGGCCGCGCGTTTCCACTCTGCCGGCTCAGTGCTTGTCCACTGCAGAGGCCTCTCTGTGCTGTATAAGAGGGAAGCAGAGCCCGGCATCCTCTCACTTTCCCTCAAGTGTAGTCTCACAGGCTGGAAGGGACGTCCAGCGACCATGGGGCAGTGGTCCAGCCTAGGTGGCCTAACTCAACTGTGCAGTTCACTGTATGGACACAAGTCACTGAGGACCCAGCTGACATTAAATGGGTCACAACGACCTAAAACGCAAACAGTTAATACACCTAGCATGTCGAGAGGATGAAACCACGGAGCTACAAAACAGTACAGGCAACCCTTACTTCATGCTTTGTCGTCCTTAAAGATATTCCATCGTTGCTGTCTGACTTCATCTTTGTAAGATGACATTTGTCAGAGACATGAAGGGCTGAGACCCTGCTGGGCTGAGACCCACAGAGAGCTGGTGGCAGACTGGAGCGTGGAATGAACCGTCTAGCCACATCTCCCTGAGCTCCTGACTTACCTGCCCACCTGCTTTTAGCTTCTGTGGGTCCAAGTCCTGAGACATCAGAGTCCACTTCACACTGGCACTCACATTGCAGAGACAGGGAGGCAGACGGAAGGTGGGACTCAGTCCCTGGACTTGGGCCTTAGTCCAGAAAGTACAAACACCCTCAGCAGCAGGACTTGTGGCAATCGTCCTGGAATTCATAAGCAAGGGCCATCCAAAACACAGTGGGCATGCGTGTCCTCCAAGCACAGAGACTGTCACTGTGCTGGTTACCATCTTCCTAAATTTCCTCTGGGACAGGCCAGCCCCAGGAGCCCGTGTGGCTGCTTGGGTTGAATGTGAGGCCGGGGAGGGAGGGCTGAACTGCCCGGGGATACCAGGCCGAGGCCAAGGCCATGGCTAACCCATGAACATAGAGGACTGAAGCCAGGCAGCAGGTGGGCAGTGGAAGCCTGTTGCTCTAAGGGTACCACCAGGCCTTGCCACACCTTCTGCTTGGTGGCTTTTCCAGGGGGCCTGTTTGACAGTAGCCCCATCTCCTTCCACAGGGAAGCTTTACAACTCCATCCTAGTCAGTGTAATGCACACCCAGCCATGCTGACTCTGGAAGGACACACTTTTCAGAGTGTGTGCCCAGGCCAGGCCAGTGGGGCTGTGTTCTGCCTAAGAACTTCCTGTCTGGATGGAGGAGGAAGGAAGGAATGCTGGCTCCTTGTTGGGAGAAATTTCACATGCTTTCAGATTATAAACCGAGGCAGCAAGGCCAGCATGAGATAATGGTGGTCCTTAGAAACAGTGGTACATCCTACATGCTGGGCAGAGCTGCATCACTTTAAGTCCCAAGCAGGGTTCAAAAGATGGTCTGAAAGACCCTTCTGTAGAGCATTCCTCCTGGACTTCCTGCTGCCACCTGCCTACCATGCTGGCTCCCATCTACTTGGCTAAGTCTTCACCAAGATCCAGTTTCTCTCTAGAGCAGTCAGTGCCTCGGTAACTTCCACTGTCCTGGGTGGTCGCCCTCTGCATTTATGTCTGGTCCAAATTAGTGCCATATCCTCTGAGCTCTTGGTGCAGCGCACAGCAGTCACCACTCAGAAAGTATCTATTGTGCTGTCTTGAGTTTTCTTTTTTTGGCATTAACCTTCAACAAAAGCACACTGACTTAACTCCGAAAGTGTCAGAAAATCCAGACAATCTGCTTGCTATTCAGTACGACTAGAACTCTTTATTTTATTTCTAAATCCAATAAACAGGGCTTGTGTATTTCAAGAAAAACATTTAGTTTGCAATGTGTGCTTACATAATGGAAGCCTGGTAATTTTCCATTTTTCATGAACAGTAATTTAATTACCAGTTCCTCTGTTTCTGACACAAGCTGTGGCTTAGCACATGAAGACCCCGCTCCTGTAAAGCACCCCTATACCAGACACCCCGTATTTCAGCAAAACCTGCACCTGGGCCAAACAGGGTTGGAGGGCCCTGCTCCCACTCTGTAGGGCAACAAGGTTGGTCAACAAGTGGGCCCCATACCCCAGGGCCAGGGCCGCCAGGACACAGGTGTCTGCCAGGACTGGGCGTGTGGCTCCAGACAAGCCGCTTCACCTCTCTGAGCCCGGCCGCACCTATTCAGGTGCACCAGGACCTCACCTAGAAACCGGCATGGTGCATGGCAGGTGCACAGTATATTCCCAGTCATGAAGAGTAGGCCAGGGTCAAAGCCTGCCGGGGCCTGCTGCTTCCCTGGCCACTTTGGTCCCCGTGTTGAGCTCTAAGCAATTGGAATACTAAATATGATTACCCAGACACACGGGCTGGACTGGTGCTGTCCAGGGAGAGAGAGGACAAGCAGCAGGACACTCCCTGAGGACACACTGCAGAAGACTCCTGCCCGAGAGCCAGGAAATGTAGCGGCAGTGTGTGTGACCAGGACACCAAGCCTGGGGTAAACTGCTTCTGCCTGGGCTGCTGGAGATGCTAGGAGGTCGGGCAAATGGGACTGTCACATCATGGACAGGAACTGGGCAGCCTGACTCTGTGCAGAAGACCAGCCAACCCTCGTGGGCAGTGACCCTGGCCAGGGCTAAGCTCATGCTCTCCAGTACACTACGCAGGTAACTAGTGGAAACCCCTGGTGGGCAGACCCGTAGACCCGTTAGCACTTTATCTATGGGATGTAATTCAGCTCTTTCTTCACAAGTTCTTTTTGGCTAAAGGCTTCAGTTAAGACTCCCAGGGAACGGTGGAGCAGACACTAAGGTGCCAGCCAGGCAGCCGATGCTACACCTACAACCCTGTCCAGCCACAGGACAAGGCCAAGGGCCAGGTGCAGTCCTGGCTTGGAAATGGCCCCCGTGTGACTCTCAGTCCACAGCTGTTTCCTCCCGGAAAGGCTGTTTGAGGGAAACTGCCAGAGAAGACAGCTGGGGAAACAGATGAGGTGCCTGGGAATCATACAGGAGCTTGTCTCACAGAAGCAAAGAATTTATTTTAAAAGTCAGAAAAACAAAGTAACAAGACATGACAACAGAGACTGCCCAAGTACCGAGACATCCCGCTGTGAGACAGAGAGGGAAACTGAGGCAGCGTGTCCCTCACGGGACTTCCTAAAGCCAGAAGTAAACCCAACCCTGTCAGTTTGGAAGATGAAAACATTCACAATGTAAATATACTTAATACTACCAAACTTGTTCACTAAAAGTGGTTAAAATGATAAATTTTATGCTATGTATATTTTGTCACAATAAGGAAATCAAGATATAAAACCATGTAAAACAAAAGCCCAAATCCCACCCTGCAGCCCACTGAGAGTAAAGGAGGAGGTGGCCTTACTCTGCAGGCCCCAGGGGCAGTGTCCTGGACCATGGCAAAGGCTCGGAAAAGGCTCCCCTGACCCTTACGAGGGGCTCCTATGAACCCAACGACCACCTCAGGCCAGGCACACAGAGAGGGCTGGCGCCCATTTTTCTGAGTAGAGTCAGTGAGCAGGGTCTCCCACGTACCAGGCAAGCACAGAGCACCCAGTCACACCCCTTGCTTCCTGATGGCGTCTCCCCTAGTAATCCTGCCAGTGATTCATGACTCTCCATGCACAGAAACAAAGCTCCTAAGAGTCTACCTTCTCTCCTCTCACCTGGAGACAGGGTGCTGCTGCCTCAGTCAGAACACCTCGCCTTGGGAAGCAGGCCTCTGGGATGTCAGTCCTGCCTGGGTTGTGGGAAGCTGGCTTTGAGCCACCACCTCCTCCTTCCCACAGATGAGCAGGCTCCGGATGAAGACAGGAGTGGCCTCCCTGGCCTGGTCCCTTCATGTTCCCAGGAGAGCAGCCACCCTGGCACGGCACTGCTAAGAGCACCAAAGGTTGTCCCACTGCAAATGCCACCCAGCCTGGGCCTACGCCCCCCAGAAGCAGAAGCTGCCCCAACCCAACTCCCTGCCCGACCGACGTCCAGTCGTGACCTGCAGAGTCTTTGCAGAGTTCCCTGGTGGGCAGCTCTGCTGGCTGCCGGCCAGAACCACATGGCAGCACAGCCCCTTCTGGGGACCCTCCAGGAGCTGGACCTGGAGTCCTCTCCACAACTGCCATCTGCCCTGCCCATAGGTCTCACTCTGAACGCTCTGCACCCCTCAGCCTTGGCCCAGGGGCTGCCAGCTCTTCATCCAGCCCAACCCCGCTTTCCCTGGAAGCTGTGTGAACTTCTGCCCGGGCCAGACTGTGTCCCCCACAAGCAGGTATGGAAGCCCTCACCCCAGCACAGTGGGGTTGGACAAGGTCAACAGGTGTGGACCTCACGCTGGCTGAGTGCCTTTAGTGAGGACAGCAGGTGTGTAAGAGGCTCTCTGTTTCCTTCTCTCTCCCCTACCATGAGAGGACACAGCAGGAAAGTGGCTGTCTCAAAGCCAGCGAGAAAGCCCTCTCCAGAAACCAGCGAGGCTGTGATCTCAGACTTCTAGCACTAGATCAGTGAGCTAGAACATTTCTGTGGTGTGGCTCGAAAGCCGCAGCCTCTGGCACAGACAGCTGAGCTCCTGGAATGGGATCCACTGATGCTCAGGCCACATCCTTTGCGGACCCTTTGCCTGTCAGTAGCGACTCAGCGTGGGCCACCTCCTCCTAGGGAATTTCAGTCCAAGACACAGGGAGAGGGAAGGCAAGAGAAGAACACAGCAGCCCAGCAGCCAACACTGGAGACAGCCAAAGCCACCACAACGGGGCCACATGAGCCCTGACCACTGTTTTCTTATCCCCTGAGATGGAGGTATTCACCTAAAGTAGATAAAGTGAAAGCAAACCAATCGACCAGGTAATAGGACATTTTCCTCTTGTCTGCACTGGTAATTGAGCCACTGTGGCTCAGCTCCTGGTGCGGCTCTGACTCTTGGAGGGAGAGAAGGCAGCGGCCTGGCCGGGGCGCACAGGTAGGCTCTGGAGGGGCAGCCCCACAGGCCAGGCCTGGCAGCCCTGTGTGTGCTCATCCTGCTCTCCTGGCCTCTCCCGGAGCTGAGTCCTACAGTCCAGGAAAGTGCTGGGTGTAGGTGCTGGGCTCGAAGCTGTGTACTCTTGCTCTGGCCCTCCCTTGGGTGGGGCACCTTTCTACCACTGTGGTCTGGTGGGGCTTAAGTGTGCCCATAGGGATTCATGTGTCAAAATCTAATCCCCACTGGGAGGCAGGAAGAAGGTGAGAACTAGCTGGGTGTGGTGGCACACTCCTGTGGAGGCACTCTGGGAGGCTGAGGCAGTAGGGCCACAAGTTCAAGCCTAGCCTGGGCAACTTAGTGAGACCCTGTCCCAAAATAAAAAGTAAAAAGGGCAGGGATGCAGCTCAGTGTAAGGTTCTAGATTGGATCACCAGTAACACACACACACATGCACACACACACACATACACACACATAGGCAGCACACATCCACACTGAGCCTGCTGTCCCACAGATACCTCCCCTCCCCGTCCAGCCCATCCAGGATGTGTCGGCAGCCAGGTGCCCTTAGGAAGGGAGCGCGATCTGGCACTCCAAGGAGCCTGGGCCAGGAGCCAAAGCACACGGATGGAGAGGTGTGTCTCCCTGGAAGAAGCAGCCCGGAAGAGGCCCCGGGCTACCCAAGGCTGCATGAGAGGCCAGGCAGCCCCTGGCCCCTGCCCACACAGACAGGTCCGCAGTTGCTCACACACCTGCGTCACACACGCTCCACGGTGTCTGGTTTCCTGTGTGCTCAATCAGCACTGAGCCACACATCTTTCTCTGGCTCAGATCTCTGTCCCCACCTGTCAGCCAAGGTATGACAAGCTGCGTCACATCCCGGCTCAGTCCCCGTCTGTGGAGCGGGTCACGAGGACTCCCACAACCTCGGCCTGGCCTGGTTTGGCAGCATCATGGCTTTGGCACCCTTGCCCTCCACTCATGCTGCCTTGCTCGGCCCCACGTGGCGCCTGACCTGGGTCCTCGCGCGGTGCCTGGCTTCAGGGACAGGTGCTCCCCAGCCAGCTGCAGGGACGCCCCTCCTCCTCAGCCTCTGGGAACACCCAGCCTGATGGCCAAGATCCAGCTCCCCCCAGGGCTTCAGGATCCCCACAGCCACTAGATCCCCGCAGCCACCTCAGACTCCCTGGGTTGCCCCTGCTCCTGCCCTCAGCACATCCGGTCTACCAGTCACTCAGACATCCTTCTGCTGTGCCCAGACCCTGCCTGCCTTCTGGGAGGCACACCCCTGCCCCATTCCCTCTGGACCACACAGAGTCACACACTCTTTGAAAGCTGCACAGAGCAGTTTTGGGGCCAATGCAGTCTATGAAGTTATGTCGGTTAATTCAACTGAAGAGGGATGCAAACCCCAGAGCCCCCACCAAAATGCTGATTCTACATGGAGAAAGATGCCCTAGCTTCAGATCCCTATGCTTATAGCCTTGATTTTTAATGTTGGTTTCTCCCCAAGATGAGAAACTCATCACCACACAGCTGCTCCCTCCTGAACTCAGCCTGCAGAGTCACAAACCCACGGCAGTACTTGGACTCTGGGGATCTGTCCTCCACAAACAGGGCAGATTCCCAGGACACACACTGTGTGCCTGGATCCTGAAGGCTTCCTCATGTGCAAGGAGAGACTACCCCTTGCGCGCGCGAGGGTGAGCGCGCACACACACACACACACACACACACACACAGCCAAGGCACCAGAGTCACACGACCTGATCACATTACAGGCAGGGCCAGGGAGGAAACAAAGGCCCTGGGCACCTCTCTCCTGCCCTCTTCCTCTGTCCCGGGGGGATGGGGTGGGGTTCCTTTTCTCTTTGAGATCCTCTGCCCTGTGGCAACAGTGGGTCCTGCGGTGGCCCTCAGGGCGGGAGCACCCAGCATCACCTCCCTGGAAGCCCTGTTCTGTGCCTCAGTTTCCTCATCTGGGACTTGAAGAGGCTGGTGCGGCTACAGGGTCCCCGAGGTCCCTTCCTAAGCTCCTTGGAGCCCCTGCAGTCCCCGTAGCATGGGGCACCTGTGCTGAGTGCAAAGAACAAAGGCGAGAGAGAGGCCGCCTGGAGCCCACTGTCCCGACCCAGGGCGCACAGCCTCTGCCGCCCTTCCCGTGCACGCACGTGCTGCACACACGTGCACGCACACACGCGGGACGCACGCGCGCCCTAGTCACCTCACCTCGGCGCCATCCAACGCACCTGCCCGGCTTGGCTCGGCAG
>NW_022900931.1:28195098-28200914 GCF_012274545.1 Fukomys damarensis | reverse complement strand
CTCTGTCGCTACCTGAACCCTCTGGAAGCGGCACGGGACCCCAGCTTGACCTGTCTGCTGGGGCATAGAAACGAAGGGTGATTTTGTTCTTGATGTTTCCTGCCCCTTCTGTATAAGCCGCTGTGGACACGAATGCCTGCATAATTAAAAATGTCTGGTGCCTGTTAATAAAGCACTAAATAGATCTTCAAAGGCCTTCGGGCTGAAAGATAATGCACAGCCTGCTCCCAGGGGAGTTTCCCGGCCCTGTCCTGCTCCAAAGAGGGGCTTGGGCCCCAGGCAGCCCTGACCGCTGCTCGCCCCAGCCCCCGCAGCCCAGCCCACCTTTCCCAGCCCTGTTCCCAAGGGCGCGGTGACGCTTGCCTTCAGAACAGCTGCGACCGCAGGGTGGACCCCTCTCCTCCCGCCGGTCAGCCCAGGGTGTGTTCCTCTCAGTCCGATGGCTCAGGCACAAGTTCCAGCGATAGCCTTCAGGTAGCAGAACAGGTTGTGCAGGATGTGGCCTCTGGCCTGTGTGAAGAAAGAGGCCCTTTCATGACCCCTGGAAGGGACAGAGATGACGTGACACAAACCGTCCACCCCCATCACAGAGGGGAAACCTGAGGTCGGAGATTGAGTCAGTCAACTCTGCTCTTCTGGTTTACTGGAGACTGATACTGGCTTTGGTTCGCCTTCTACTTTGCTTTCCTTTTTTCTTTTCTTTCTTCATTTTTTTCCATCCTCAAAATTGAACCCAAGACCTTTGCACTGAGCTACACCGGTCCCTTACATTTCTTACTCTAAGATAAGGCCTCACTAAGTCTCTAGGCCGTTTGGTCACTTGCTGGCCAGTCTCATGCATGTTAAAATCACTGATCAGGTGCCGGATTCTGAAGTCCGCAGGCAGGCAGGGCTTTGTCCTCAGTGCTGCAGCTCGAGGGGGTGGCCGTGAATTGCTAAGCTTCCCTGTGTCCTGGGTGTGTTCTGAGAGGAGTGAGTGTGTAACTGCCGGGCACACACTAGCTGGTGTGCACAGTAGCTGGTACATGAAAAGTGCCACGAGTGTTTGCTCTACTAATAGCACTGCCGCTGCTGACCGCCACGTCATTCCAGTGAGTGACAGACTTGTGAGGACTGAGTCCACAGAGGCACTGCTGTGTGGGGCTGGTTTCTCGGCACACTGGGACCTTTCTGCTTCCCATCTTCACGTCCGTCTTCATATCCACGTCCACAGGGCAGAAGACGACCACCTTCTAGCCATCTCAGGCCTCTCTCAGTCCATCCTTGCGAGCTGCTCCTCCTGTTTCCCACATCCCTCCAGCATTTCACCAAACAAGAGTGAAAGCAAGGCCCAACCCCGGACCCTCTGTCACCTAATGGTTCCCTTCTCCTCTGTGGCTGGGAAGGCAGACAGTAGGGGTTTTGGGTGGACCCTGGTGCTGCTGACCTTTAGACTCTGTGCTGTGAGTTTTTGCCTCCTCTGGGGTTTAGGGAGGGTCTTGTCCATTTTGTGTTACTATAACAAAATCTGAGACCAGAGCCTTTATACAGAAGTGGTTTGTTTTGTTCATAGTCTTAGAGGTCTGGAACGTGGCACAGGCACAGCCGTCTAGGCGGGGGCCATCGGGCCACATCACAGTACACAGGCATCGAGGTGGGCATGTGGGAGAAGGAAGAGCATGGTGAGACTGGACACAGAGTGATCAGGGCCCAGACGTCCTTTTTCTGGGGCAATCGGGACCCTTCAAGAGCTGCAGTCACCCTGAGGGGGTACTCGCCTCCCAGGTGCCACGCCTCACTGCACCTCCACAAAGGACCAAGCTTCCAGCACCTGGGCCACTGTGTCCAAACCACAGCAGGTTGACCTGGGGAGACGGAGAGCTGGACTCTGCCTGACCCCTGCTAAGCTTCCGGGCTTTTTTTCCTCCTGACACCTCTGTCTATTTTTTCTCACTTGTTTGCTGCTCTCAACTTCAGCCTGGTTCTTAATACTTGTCCCCTCAGAGACAGTGGAAACACGTGCTGCTACAGTACGGAATTGTGTGCCATCTCTTCCTCCTTGTTAGGAGTGGGTACGGTTAGTTTCCAACAGGTGGAGGCCAAATAAAACACACCAGGTCTTTCAATATTGATCTCTGGGCTTCCTGCACAAGGGCAGCATCTGTCCCACCTTCCACAGCCCCACCAGCCAAGGCTGAGGCCATAGCAAACAGCTGCTGGGCTGATGACTGGAGGGCTGGAGAACTCCAGGAGGAAGTCACACCTCCCATCTTCCTCCACCAGGAATGTGCTGGGCAGGCTGGGAAGAAGATGCCATCTACAAGACAACAGGAGCCATGCAGGCCATGTGCTCACATTGAAACGAGGGCTAGAAGGCAGGGCCTCCATGAGGATTCTTTGAAAGGCACATACATCCTTTATGGGCACCCTTCAGAGTCAGGATAGGTAAGACGTGGGCTTTCTCCTCTCCAGCTGGCAGCAGCAGGAATTCATCTTCCGGATGGAGCCCAGAGCTGCCAAGCACAAGAGGAAGTAGACGCCAGGGAGCCCACCACAGGTAGTGCTAGTCGAGGACTGTGGCCCAGGAAGACTGGACCAGCAAGGCCAACCTCCCAACTGGGTGAGCATCTGCCCAGGCCGGAGCGCAGGGCTCATCCAGCCCTGAACCTGAGACAGAGCACCTGAGGCTGCTTTGAGTGGGGAACTGTTTCTGTGATCACAGATTTCTGAATCTCATGTTCCAGGAGCAGGAAAATAAAATACACCACAGAGTCAAAGACATCCACTAAGAAGGCCATAGCATTACATCTGCTAAGCAAAGTAAAAATCTATGAGGAGTAATGTATTACCCAAAAATACAGGAAAATAGGGACAGAGTTAGTTCTACTAGTTTACTGTTTACACAATACTGGAGAAAATAAATTACTTATCTTTTTTCCCTAATTTTTCTTTCTGGTGCCTGCATACACACATAGACCCAAGACCCAGCTACACCACTCTGGCTATTAAATAAATAAGGACACTTCTAAAGCATAGGTAAAACAGAGGGTGCTGCATGCCAAAGAATGTTTTCCAGCAGAGCCAGCTAGCTCCTAACAGCCAGGAGGAAAGGAAAGCTGCTGACAGCTGCACTGTGGATGCTCAGAATCCAAATCCCCTCCTTCCTTCCCACCCCATCAGGGTTCTCAGGAGCATGAGCACTTTTAGAAGTATCTTTTGTTTTGGTAAAATGAAAAAACTCTGATGTTTTTAAGTCGATGCGCTCCACCAAGAATAGATTTTAGACACCAAAAATTATACTGGCAGGCAATGTGGAATATAAGAAGATTAAAATGCAGGTTAAATGACTTATTGAGAAAATCTACAGCTATCTTTACCCTTTAAAATACAAAAATGAGCCAGGGATTTAGCTCAGTGTTTCCACCGCCTGCCTTGCAGGTGCAAGGACCTGAGTTTGCTCCTCAGTACCAAAAAAACTTATAAAAATGATCAAATCAACACCTGCTTAATATCATTACTAGGACAAACAATCCAGAGGACACACAATAGCTAAGTAGATAGGAATAAAAGATCAGAAGTACAGGGGAGTTTTGCTTCTGATTGCAAGGCCATGCACCCGCAGCCCTCCTGAATCCCAGGGTTCGCCTCGGCAGGCTCCTCTCCCAGTCTTCAGCTCAGTTGCTCGCTGCCAGGAGCTCGCTGCCTCTCTTTGCTCCTCTCCTTTGGCCTTTTACTTCCAGTCTCTCCTCCCTGAAATCCATCGTACACGGGGCTCCCAGATGACCCCACAGGTAAAGGCCAACCCTAGGGAGGGCCTTTCCCAGCACAGAGCCTCTCTGTCTGAGGAATAAAGGCCAGATTCTTTAGGCTGGCAGTGAAAGACCTGGGTAACCTGGCCCAGCCTGCTTCTCACCCACAGATAGGTGACAGAGACCAGCATTCATTTCCTAGCAGCAGTGCCTTGCTGCCCTCTCTATCCAAAGCCTGGAGCCAGAGCCAGCTCTACAATTGCCGGCAGCAGGTTGACTTCTGGGTTCTCTCAAGGTCTGGGCGAGCTCCCCTCCTCCCAGCGCCTCACCACTCCTCCCAGAAACACTACACAGGGCTGGTGTGGTGGATGGGAAGGGTTTTGAGAGGGGCAGCCTGCTGTTAGCTGCAAGCAGGACACAGGTCCTCGGCTTCTCTGACTGGAAAATGTGCTTCATGGCAGGGCCTACCTGATAAAGTGCGAGAGATTTGGTTGGAAGCACCAAGTCCAGCACCCTGCACACATTCAGGGCTCTCAGCACAGGAGAGAAGAAATGAAGGCATGGGGAAGAAGGAAAAGAAAAACCAAGGGAAGAGAAGAAAGGAAAGAAACGGCAATCAAGATCTTCTTTCTCTTGAAGGCAGAAGTACCACTGCTCCTTCTTAGAACACACACACACACACACACACACACACACACACACACACACACCTTCCTTGGGACAGGAGTTTTAGGTAGAAATGACACTAAGACCATGGCAGGTGAGATCGATTAAATTTTTAAAATTTACTCTGTAGAGTTATTAGTTGAATTCTGAATTCTACACCAAACTCAACATTTTGAAGATGGAAGGAAATGCAGAATATTTCCAAACTCCCATTGTTTTCCTGTCAAGGAGACAGAGATCTGAGTAGGGTAAAGGGCAGCAAGTGGGAGAGTCCAGAGCAAGGCCCTAGCCCCACACCATCCCATGACTGGCAAAACCTGCCTGGGAGAGAAACTCCCAGTATGAGCTGTGAAGCAGTCAATAAGCTGTGTTCTCAAAAGACAGCTATAATCACCAGTCAGAATGGTCAAAAGCAGCTGTTGGGTCTGTCTGGGAACTGAGAAAAATGTGTTCACGAAAACAACTGTGTTTAGAGCAAAATCACCACACACCTGTGAGCTGTTCCTATCTCCACCCTCCAGCTCTGGGGTCTGGGCCGCTGGTTCAGTCCAGGTGAGGCAGGCTGTAAAAGCCAGCAGAGTTCTGTTGCTGCAGAGCAGGTCCCCTTGACGGGACAGAGCCTCAGTGTAACTGACAGCCTCAGGACCAAGTGGACAGACAGGGCTCGCAGCTTGTACCTGCACAGTGAGCAATGGACTGGCAACTAAGTGGGCAATTAACAGAGATTCTGGGAGGTGGAGAGCTGTAGGGAGACTGCTAAAGGCTCCATGTGTCCTGGGCTGACTGGAGGTGCTGCAGAGGAACAGCCCAAGCCACATACACACTCCTGGCCAGTGGAGACGATTCCTGTTCACAGCAGCTGCCTGGGATCTGAGGAAAGCAGAAAGCTCAGCGGATCTGGGGGCTCCCAGCTCGCCCAGAGACCCACCAGGAAAGAGGTCTCATGGACCCAACCTCTGACCAGTCTTTGGCTGAGCACGAATCTACTGATCCAGGCAGGCAAGGGGTGACTCTAGGGAGCCAGGCCTAAGAATTACAAGAAAAAGAAAGTAGCAGAGCTATTCATGAGTGCACTTTACAGAGATTTAGTCCAGATAAGTTACTGAACAAATTACAAGATAGCAACAAGAACAGCACTCAGGAGAAAATCAAAATCCACAGTTGCTTCAAAATGCTATGCAAAATATCTGGCTAGATAGGACCATATTCAGGAAGGAGAAAGCAGTAAGTAGAAACTGTTTCTGAGTGTCCCTAGACATTTGATGTTGAAATATGTTTGGGAATAGCTGAGTGTGGTGGCACATTCAGGAAGCTGAGGCAGGAGGATCACTCTGAGTTTTAGGTCAGCTTGGGCTACACAGTGAGTTCAAGCCAGCCCAAATGACATAGTGAGGCCCTGTCTCAAACAAAACAAAACAAAAA
>NW_022900931.1:28150601-28194853 GCF_012274545.1 Fukomys damarensis | reverse complement strand
TATATATATATTTGGGAAACTAAAGGAAACCATGTTTAAAAATTTAAAGGAGGTATAGCTGTAATGAGTAAAAACATCTCAATGAAAAGATACAAATTATACAAGTGAATCATTCTGAAAGAACAGATGCCACAGCCAGTGCAATGACGTACTCAAAGCCGTGGGAAACTGTCAAACAAGAATTTATAATCAGCGAAAGTACCCTTCATAAATGAAGGCAAAATAAAGACATTGCTAGATGACCAAAGACTGAGAGAATGCTTCACCCGCTTCACATCTCATGAGAAATGCTACTGGAAGTCCTTTAGGCTGAGAATGTGATGCCAGGAGGGACGTCCACAGGGAGAGAAGAGTTCCAGAAGTGACAGATAAGTGCATGCACAAGTAAGAATATCAACATATTTCTATCATTTCTTCTCCTAGCTTCTTTAAATGACATAAAGTTGTATGTAGCAAAGCTTTCACATTGTAGTGTTGAAAAGGCAGCATATAGACATTGGTATAGTAATGGAACAGAGGAGGGAAAGGAAATTTACAGCAAAATTCATACAATCAATTCAGTAATTTAGGGCCAGCCCAGCCAGGACTCATCAGCCAGGAGAAGAAAAAGGGGAGGATTTCAATTTCTGTGTGAGACCAAAGGAGGATAAATGTGTTTTGCTCAAAATTGTTATTCTACATGTTATACTCTGGTGTAATCTGTATGATAATATTATAGACAGCTAAATTACACAGAAATTAGTACAGAGTCAGAGAGGGACTGGGCCCTTGAGGAAGTCAGCACAAAAAATAAAGATGGCAGAACTGCAGCTGGAGGCCTAAGATGGAGGCACAACGGCCAGAGCCACAAGCCTCCTAGAGACAAGGAGCAACATGGTATTGAACTATGATTAGCAACACCTGGCCAAGCAAGTCTTGACAGGCATCTGTGGTGGAGGTGGGCAACCAGAGCATCAGGACCCCTCCCTTCCCAGAATGCCTTTGTTCTTCCCATGTGCCCTTGCTGCATGACCCACCTCCCTGTTGGATCAGTGATAGCTAAGTAGCTGCACTTGTGATCCCATAACTTGGTTGTGGTTTAACACATGTGGAACCCATGATGTAAGTCTGCTCACCTCACCAACCACACACCATGTCAACAGGGCTTGGCTATGATAGCACATTACAACCGGAAGAACCAAAAACATGCACACTATTGAGGAAGGAGTTCTCAAGAAAACCCAGAAGCAAGAGAAGAGAAGGAAAGACATGGGAGGGTTAGGGTGCCTAGAGCACTGGCACCCACAGCCACTGTGAATATCCAACGTGGCTGGGGCCCAGACAGGTGAGCAAAACCCCATGCAAAAGGCCTGTTGTTCCCACTCCCCACTACGTCATACCTGGCTTTCAATGAAAAGTCACAAGACATGCTAAGAGGCAAGAAAAAGCTATCTGAAGAGATAAGCATTAAAGCCATACTCGTATAACAGAAATTTCAAAAATACTGGATATGGAATTTAAAATAATTATGAGTAATAATGGAAAATATTAATAAAAATTTTAAAATAGTTATAACAGAAACAGTGGAATAGATGAGTAAAATTTGAGCAGAAAGATGAGAAAGAATAAAAAGAAAATGCTAATACTCAAATACACAGAGGCACCATGAAGACGTCTTTGACAAGTTCAGCACAAGACTGAGCTCAGCTGAAGGAGAGTCAGGGACGCTGAAGACCTAGCAGCAGGAACTCCCCAGCTAAATGCAAAAAGAAAAACGAATGAAAGAGAACAGAAAAGCAAGGACTGTGGAACAATTCTGGAAGCTAATGGAAATACAAAAGGAAAAGAAAGGAAAGGAACAGAAGAAATGTGAATGATAATGTCAGAAGATGTCCCAAGATTGACATGTAGCAAGCCAGTGGGAGCTCACAGCACAGCAAGGATAAAAACTGAAAAATCTACACGCAGTCATATCATATTCCAACAGGAGAAAACCAAAGGCAAAGAAAAAAATCTAAGAAGCTGGGAGGAGAGGCATGGGTGGGAAGAGGTGGGCACATCTCACCATGGCCTGGCCAGGGTAACACATGAAATAAACCATAACAGACTTCTCACCAGTGACCATGCAACCAAGAGGAGTACAAAATAAAAAATACTGAAAAATTGGCTGGGAATAGTTGTGCGTGCCTGTAATCCCAGCTACTTAGGAGGCTGAGGCAGGAGGATTGCAATTCAATCCTATCCTAAACAACTTAGCATGACACTGTCTCAAAACAAAAAACAAAAGGTTGCTAGGGATGTAGCTCAGTGTGAAGGTCTTGGGTTCAGTCTCTAGTACCATCAAGAAAATGTGAAGGGGTGAAAGAAGACAAAAAAAAAAAACCAAAAATCAAAAACACCAACAACACCAACTCCAGCCTCGAATTCTATATCTAGCAAAATTATCTTTTAGAAATGAAGGAGCAGGGTCACAGATACAGCTCAGTGGCACTGTGCCTGCCTGGCAAGCACAAGATCATGAGTTCAATCCCTGGAACTGGAAAAAAATTGAAAAATGAAGGAGCAATAAAGACCCTCAAAAAACCCCCCAAAAAACCAAAACAGAATTCATCACCAGTAGATGCACCTGTCCTGCAAGAGACATTAAAAGAAGCTCTTCAGAGAAAAGGAAAATAATGTAGCTCTGAGATGTAAAACTGTAAAATAAGAGGACCAGTATTTGGGAAGAAATAATTGAGGTAAATGACAATCTTTGGATTTCTTATTCTTAATTGACATAAGAGATGACTTTTTCAAAGAATTCATCATAACAGTGTAACAGAATAAATGCACAATAGCAAAATAATACAGACATCTGAGAGGAATCAAGAATTTATAAATACAGGCATCTCTGAAAATGGATTTAATTGTAAACATACATTATAAACTCTAAAGAACTACTAAATATTTTTGAAGTATAATTGATATGCTAATACAGGAGATAAAATGGAATCATATAAAATGATCAATACAAACCAAAAGAGATGGAAAAAGAGGTAAAAATTTTTAAAGGAGATAAAGAGTCAGTGCAGCAAACAGGAGCCAATAATAACTGGGGTGGATGGATGTTAATGTAGCAATAAAACCAAGAGAGAGAGGGAAAGCAAGGGAGAAGGGTGAAAGGAAAATGAAGTGTGTTATGCACAATTGCCACCCCCCACAACAAATGCAAACATGGACTGTGAGCATGTACTCATCCACTTTAAGTGTGAACATCCTAAACACAAACATTAAAAACACCAAGATTGTTACAGTGGAAAAAATAGAAGACATAATGAGGTGTTGTCCATAAGAACCCTGCTTTCAATACAGACACAGATAGAGTACACTGAAGGAGAAATCCGTGTCATAGTAATGCTGATGAAAAGAAAGCTGCAGTATTGTATTTTAGACAAAGCTGACCTAAGAAGGAGGAAGATTAACAGGGATGAAGAGTAGCATTCCACAGTGATGGAGAGATCAGTTCTCAAAGACTAACATCCTGGTGTGTGCCCACCTAATAGCAGGTGTGAGTCAATGTGAGGCAAAAAGTGATAGGACCGCAAGAAGAAAGAGATTAATCCATTACTGTGGTGGAGATTTCGATATTCTTCTCTCAGTGATTGCAGATTCAGCAGGTACAAAGTCAGTAAGGACACAGCCGAACTGAATAGCCCCCTTAATCAGCTGAGTCTAACTGACATTTTCACACTATTTCATCCAACAAAAATAAAATACGCATTCTTCTCAAACTTGCAAAAAACATACACCAAGACAGACCACTTTCTGGATCATCCACCAAACTTTAAAAATTTTAATGCATAGAAATCCTACAAAGTGTGTTCTCAACAAAATGAAGTTAAATTAGAAATCAACAACAGAAATAGAGGTAGAAGAAATTAGAGCTAGGAAAATCTGAAGCTATCTAAAGATAGTTTCCTTCAATGTGCTTCTGAATGTGTGAAAGATATTTTAAATATTTTGAATGAAATGAAAATTAAATACAAATTTTGATGAAAGTCAGAATTGCTAGAATGAAGTAAAAGCACTGGTTGGAAGTAAATTTATAGCACTGAATTAGTATATTAGAGAAGAAAGATCTAAAACTAACAATGTAAATTTCCACCATAGGAAACTAGAAAAAGAAACTAAATGCAAAATAAGATCGTCATAAAAGAAGATGAAATGTCCACAAACTGAGAGAGTCAATGTTCTTATGAGATTAATTCTTCCTAAATTCATCTGTAGGAGTAACATATTAAAATCCCAATCAGGCTTTTTAGTAGAAGTCAACAAGATGATTATAAAATTTATTTTAAAGCTTCAGTAATCAATGCAAGGTTGTAATGGCACAAGGAGAAGTATATAGAGTTTTTGCACAGAATTGAGAATGTAGAAATACAACCTTACATTCTGGTCACCTAGTTTTCAACAGAGGTAAGAAGACAATCCAACATGGAAAGGATAGTCTTTCCACTAAGAAGGGCAGGGAGTGGGGATAGCCACATGAAGTGAATTTATATCCTTTTCACATGCTTCGCATAAAAATTAACTCAAAATGGATCATAGTCTTAAATATAAAAACCAACATTATGAAACTTTTAGGAGACAACATAGGAGAAAAATCTTTAAGAAATCTTGTGTAAATCATTGACTACAAAAGAGAAACTATAGAAAAAGAAAATGCTAAACTGCACTGAATTAAATTTTAATATCTTTGTGCTTTGAGAAACTGAATTAAATAAAAAGACCAACCACAGGCTGAGACAAAATATTTACAAAACATATGCCAGATAATGGATTTGTATCCCTAATACAAAAAGAACCTTTACAACTCAATAAGACAAACAACCAGCTTAAAAGGTTGGTCAGACACTTGAACAAATATTTCACCAAAGATGACATATGAATAGCTAACAAAGGCGTGAAAAGGTGCTCAGCATTATTAGTCATCAGGAAGTGTGAACTAAAACTGTAACGTGATTCCACTTCTCACTCTCTAAAGAGCTCTATTTTTTTTTTAATGTTTAATTTTTTTATTTTTTTTTGGTACTGGGGATTGAACTCAGGTCCTTGCGCTTGCGAGGCAGGCCACTAAACCACTGAGCTAAATCCCTGGCCCAAGGAGCCTATTTAAAAAGACATAAAACCAAGAACTGGTGAGGATATGGAAAAAATGAAACACTTGCACATCATGGCAGAAATGAAAGTAACACACCCACTCTGGAAAATCATTTGGTTGGGTTTTTTTTCACTTAAATATAAACTTACCCAAGACCCTGAAATTTCATTATACGGAATCCATCCAGAGAAATGAAAACATTCCCATACAATGACTTGTATGTGAATGTTCACAGTAGCATTGTTCGTAATAACCAAAAACCTGAAGTAATCCAAACATCTACCAGCTGGAATGTATAGACCCAATGCAGTATTCCCACTTCTGCACTTTTATGCAATACAGCTCAGCAATAGAAATGGCACAGGTTAGAGCATGCAAGAGACACACAAAATACATTTTTTAAAGCCATATGCAAGACTTCTGGGAAGAAGGTGAAATGGGAGAACAGCAGAGAAATACCCTCTCCTAGATTTGGTGTCCAGATACTGGAATATAGCAGTGTGAAGAAGAAATGAGGAAAGTGAGTCCCTGGGACCCAGGAGGGATCTGAAGCTAGAATTAAAGCCCATGGGAGTGGAGAGAGAGAGAGAGAGAGAGAGAGAGAGAGAGAGAGAGAGAGAGAGGGAGAGAGAGAGGGAGAGCGCGATACACCAAGGAGGTAGCAAGCTATGTTTCTCCCTAAGCCCTGACTCACTTCATGGGAAGGCCAGCTCAAACATACAGACACATGGTGACTACTGGTAACCCCAGAGCCCTCCACAGAGAAACACACCAGTGGAATGGATCAGTGGATGCAGCAGACTGCAGTGGCTGGTGAGTTATTCGGGTTCAGGATCCTCTCTTCCCCCCAGGAGAGGACAACTGGCCAGTAGCCATCTGGGAGAGAGGCCAACAGAGCTCAGAACTCAAAGCAGCTACAGGCTGGCTAAATCTAGTGGCTCCCAGTGCCAGGGTGAGGTGCAGCTGAAGTCAAGTCAGCAGGGTACACTGTATGCTTCAGGCTGAATGAATCAAGTTCCATCCTCACAGCCAGAAATAAGCCTGAACTTCAGTGGAACTACAGATGCAGTATTGCTGAGACTGTCCACTATCCCACTGTAAATCTACAGTTGGCTTGCTGGGATGGATCGGGGCTCTTTCTACTACTCTCTACCATGACAGCAGAGACATGCCCTGAAGTGGATTTTTTTTCTTCTTCTTTTCTGTATTTTTTGATTGCTTGTTCTTGTTATTATATGAATGTGAACATTGTTTCTAGTCTTTTTTGTTGTTGTCCTGTTCTGTTCCTACTTTTATTTCTTTCCTCTCTTGTTCCCTCCTATCTTCTATACCAGTTTCCCAAAGTTTGCTTAATCTTCCTTTGTTCAACAGCCTTGATTCTAATCTCTTTTTCTTCTTCTATTTCTCTAATTTTCCCCCTAAGCCTTTTAAGTTTTCTCCCCTGAGGGTAAAATTGCCATACTGAGGGCATGTTTACTGTATGCAATTTTCTAATATGTTTTAGATTTTGTTATAAAACTACAAATATAGTTCATGTGGTAAAAAGTGGCAAATTAATAGTTACCACAGTTTGTCACAATTTCTAGGTTATGTTTCATGTTATTTTACTGCTGATTTTACTACTTTAGCCAAAATGACATAATTGTTCTGATCAGTTGTTCTTCTCAGTATTCCAAGATTGACATTGCCTAAGGGTCATAAATAATGCTGTAGACCAGTGTCAAAGAACCAGGGGCTGGGCCAAATAGGCAGCAACTTTTCATCCCCAATAGGTTGAAAAGGTATGATCTTGCAAAAGACTCAAAACCCAGGCTGGGGATTTAGCTCAGTGGTTCTGGAGCCTGCCTCTCAAGCGCAAGGACCCGAGTTCAATCTATGGTACCAAAAAAAAAAAAAAAAGAAGAAGAAGAAGACTCAAAACCCAAAAGCCAACTACACATGGAAAACATCTCTGAGAAGTTCTCATTTCCTAAGGGTTCTCAATATTAGCAATAAAGCTTCCATAAGCAATTTGCAAGGATCAACCCAGGAACTAAACTAAAAATAAAATATAAAAAATGAGAAGACACTTAAACAAGATGCAACCCCAGACTTCCAACTTGTCACAGGGAATTTCAGGGGTCAATGAAGTGGAACAATTCAAAAGCCACCTATCTGGACTCTCTGAAGTGGTAACAGTGGGAATAGCAAAGCAGATGAATGAAGCTCTAGAAAAAATCACATCAGATATAATTTTCTGGGTAACTACAGAGATGGTGACCATAAGGAAAGTCATGGTCAATGGTTCAAGAGCAGATACAGATAAAAAAAATAGAAAAGCTTAGGAAAATGATGAAAACCAAAAATGCCCAACATAGGAGAGAAATAAAATCCAGGAAATAGATTCAAATAGATATCCAGGAGATAAAAATTTCCATTGAAACTATACACAGCAAAATGAGCTAATATGAGGATAGCATATCAGATCTAGAAGGCAGGATTATAGTTAATAGTCATGAAAAAAAAAGATTTCTTAAAAATAGCAAAGGATCATGAAAAATCAATTTAACAGCTTCAGGATAATGCAATGAATAATAATATAAGACTGGTCAGAGTCAATGAAAAAGCAGGAGACAAGACAAATGACACAAAAAAATCTGTTCACAAAAGTAATGGCAGAAAACTCCCCACTCAGAGAAAATAAAATTGACATATATATGAGGCATATAGAACTCCAGTTAGCCATGATAAAAATATCTTCACAAAGGCAAATCATAGTCAAGATTCCAGAAATACAACACCAGAACAGAACATTAAAAGCTGCTAGAGGAAAAAAATCGCCTATAAAGCAAACTCATCATACTCACAGAAGACTGCTCAACAAGACGCTCAAGTCAAAGGCAGCTTGGAGTAAAGTACTTTAAGTCCTAAAGGAAAACCTCCAGCCCAGACTGATTTACCCCACAGAACTATCCTTCAAAATTGATGGAAAAATAAGATACTTCCATGACAAAGAAATCCAATGAACACCAAACCAACACTCCAAAATGTTCTGAAAGATATTCTAGAAAGAGATAACAAAGACTACAAGTCCATGAACCCCAAAAGAATGAATCTACCAAGCAAGGCAAATAAACAGAGGGGAAAACAAAGGGAGCCAATAACAGGTAAATAATATGACAAGGTTAAGTTAATACATATCAGTTATAACCATCAATGTAAATGGCCTCAATTCACCAATCAAAAGAAACAGCCTGGCCAGGGATTTAGCTCAGTGGTTCTGCCGCCTGCCTTGCAAGCACAAGGACCCAAGTTCCATCCCTGGTACAAAAAACAAAAAACAAAAAACCAAACAACAACAAAAAAACCAGCCTGGCAGATGGATCAAGAAGCAAGATCCAACAATATGCCACATACAGGAACACATTTAACTAAAAAACAAATGCATAGACTGAAAGTCAAAGTATGGAAAACAATATTCCATGTGACAGCAACATGGGAAAAAAGCAGGGGTAGCTGTTCTATTTGCAGACAAAATGGGTTTCAAGGCAATACAGATTAAGAGAGACAAAGAAGCTGGGCTGGGGATGTGGCTCAGTGGCGCTGTGCCTGCCTGACAAGTGGAAGGTCCTGAGTTTGAGTCCCAGTACCACAGGGGGAAAAAAAGAAAGAGGAAGACAAAGAAAGTAACTACATCATTGCTAAGGGAACAATTGCAGAGGAAGAGATAACAATCATAAATATCTATGCACCAAATACCAGGCACACCCAACTATATAAAACAAATATTAATGGACATGAAAAATCAAATAGCACTAATACAATTGCAGTGGGGAAACTCATATTCTACTATCACAAATGGGGAAAAGTAAGAACCTGATAAGTCATGTATAGGTACAAGATCTCAATGACGAATGCAATTGTATTTTATACCTAATATGTACCATTCAATTTAATAAAGATAAAAAATGTCTACAGAGAGCTCCACCCACATCAGAATACACACTCTTCTCAGCTACACACAGGTTGTTCTCCAAAATAGACCAAATAGCTCACAGAACATGCTTAAGTAAATGCAAAGAAATTAAAATTATTCCGTGCATATTTGACTGTAGTGTAATTAAATTGGAAATCAATGGCAAAACTAAACCACAAGAAATTACTAAACACATGGAAATTAAATGACACTCTCCTGAAAAACCAATGAGTCACAAATGAAATTAAAGAATAAATTAGACAATTTCTACAATTAAATAATAATGTTATTGTGATAAAAACAGCATGGCACTGGGCAAAAACCAGACCTGAGGATCAGTGCAACAGATTAGAAGATGCAGAAACAACTCCAGACACACTCGACCACCTTATCTTTGATGAAGGAGACAAACACCTTCACTTGAAGAAAGATAGTCCCTTCAATCAATGGTGCTGGGAAAACTGGGTTTCCACTTACCCAATAGTAAAACTACACCCAAATCTTTCACCATGAACTAAGCTAAAATTGAAATAGATCAAAGATCTAAATGTTAAAACAGAAACATAAATTTGCTGAAAGATAGAACATGTCGAGCTCTTAAAGATATTGGTATAGGCAAAGATTTTATGAACAAAACCCCAGTGAGACAGGAAGTATCACAAAGCACTGACAACTGGGATCTCATCTTATTAAAAAGCTTTTGCGCAGCAAGAGAAACCACCAACAGAGTAAAGAGAACCCGTATTAGGGGGGAAATTTTTGCCAGTTCTTCCTCAGACAAAGGACTAATATCTAGAATATATAAACAACTCAAAAAATCAGACCCCCAAATTCAAAGACACAATCCAAAAATGGGCATCTGAAATGAAGACACTTCTCAGATGAAGAAGTAGAAACATCAAATAAATACATGAAAAAAGTTCAGCATCATTGGTCACTTGAGAGGTGCAAATTAAAACAAGGCTGAGATTCCATCTACTCCAGAAAGAATGGCTGCTATCAAGAAATCAACCAATAACAAATGCTGGTGGGGTTGTGGGGAGAAAAGAATGCTTCTCTACTGTTGGTGGGAATGTAGACTTGTGACATCACTGCAGAAATCAGTGTGCAGATTCCTTAAAAAAATGAAAACCAGGGGTTTTATTCAACCCGGCCTTTGCCCTTGTTGGAATCTTCCTGAAAGAAGGCAAAGCATCATACCACAGAGATTGATATATCACATCCATGTTTGTGGTGGCGTAGTTTGTAATAGCTAACTCTTGGAAGCAGCCCAAATTCCCATCAAGTGATGAATGGATAAAGAAAATGTGGGTTTAAAAAAATACGCAGTGGAGTACTACTCTGCCATAAAAGATAAGCTTGAGACATTTCTAGCTAAATGGATGCACTTTGAGATCATACTCTTAAGTGAAGTGAATTGGACACCAGTGTTTAAGTACTACATAGTTTCTCTGGTGTGAGAAACCAAAAATATAAATAAGGACCAAAACATTGGGAAATGGGAAGAAAGTACTCAAATGGGAAGTGTAATAAGGGGTGAGGAGATAAAGAAGGAAAGGACAAGAAAGAAGAGAATAGAATGAGAATGGAAACAAAGCTTTTGTAAATAAGGAGGGGAAGAGAGATTGAAGGGAGGGTAGAGGGAGGGGAAAGAAGAAGAAGAATCAAGATATAGTGTGCACAGGTACAAATTCCCATGCATTTATATCTAAAATATACCAATAAATTTTTTAAAAACCAGATGCGAAGGCATGATTTCATTTGTATAAATGTCCACAGAAGCCAAATTACAGAGAAGGAAGCAGATAACTTGGGGGTGGGACTCAGTGTTCATTGTGAGAGAGTTTGTTCAACCTTTTTATGCTAAAGGTTTCAATTTTTAAAATTTTTAGCATGAACTCCATGTATGTTACCTAGAAAAATTCAAGGGAGAAAAATATTTGTTATGTTGCATTGTTTGTAGTGTTCTAAACGTGGGACACTAGGCATGAATGGGTTAGTGGAATTTCAGCATGATAGCAGAATTATAAAACTGGGTCGTGGTGGTGGTTGTTCAACTATCTGCATTTATCATAAAACATTAAGTTGTACACTTCTAACGAGTGGATTTTAAGGTACGTGAATTATACTTCTGTAAGGCTGTTTATAAAATGCCAAAACCAAACCAATCCAATCTGATATTCATACTGATTTTGCAAGGACAGTGTGCCCCCTGGAGGAAGGACACGGAGTGACAGCGCCTTACCGGCGAGGACAGGGACTCCCTCTTGGGACTCTGTTTCTGAGGCCCATCATCCCGGGGGACCCTCGGATTTCGCCACCAGATCTCTGGGGCCAAATGCCAGGCTCCCAGCCACCTGCGGTACTTCTCAGCCTCACAGTGGAAATATTTTTGATACCAGTGATAGCACAGATCTGGCTAAAATAAATTTTATGTACAAATTGGGCTCCTCCCAAAAGGACCTGAACATTTGTAATACAGGTACACACTCCTCTGTCCCCACGGCCCTACCATGCACCCGGATGATATTTTCTGCCCTGCCAGGAATATTCGAGGAGTTTACAAAACATCCCTGAGTGTGAGTGTGTGGGGGGTGTGAGTGTGAGTTCCAGAAACCTGAGGTGGATGCAAAGTGGAGAAGAGACTCCCTGTTTGAGCTTGCTTCTCATTTGGGTGACACAGGTGTGGAGGAGTGGAGTGGAGGGTTGACATCACCACTGCCCCTGCCAACTCTGTTTGCTGTTTTTGTTTTTGTTTTGTTTTTTTTTAAGGGAAGGACTTTCTTTGGGGCTGCAACTGTATGCCATCAAAAGAGTTCAAGCCAGCACATTTTCTCTTTTAGTCTGGATCAGAACCAGCTGAGCTTTTCAGGGATCCAGAATTTCTTAACTATTTATTTAACATTTCTTTACTCATTTCTTTTTTCAGTCTGTGAGACAGGGTCTTGCTATGCAGTCCAGCCTGGCCTCAAACTTGTAGTGATCCTCCTGCCTCAGCCTCCTAAGTGCTGATGGAATTACAAGCATGTACCACCATGCCTGGCCATCTTTGCTCATTTTTGTTGTTGTTGTTGTTCTCATTCATTTCACAACAGGTGCTTACCCTGCTGCTATTAAGTACAAAAGGCTCTCTCCTCCATGCTGGGGAGATACAGAGATGAAAAGGAAGGACCGCGTCTTGTGGTCATTTACAGTTGAGTTAAAGCAAGAAGTAGACAGGGGGTGCCCACAAATAACTGTGCAAGTATCAAGTAACAGAGGGATGCACGGAGCTATCAGAGGGCTGGAGAATCCTTTGAACTAGAATAACCAGGGAAGCCTTTATAGAGAAAGTCACATTTTAATCAGGTCTTAAGGGTGGGTGTCATTTCGACTGGCAGAGATAGGTAGAAAACAGATTGGCAGAGAAGTGGAAAGGCGGGTAGAAGGAAAGACACGCGTCTGGTGGAAGAGGTTGTAAAAACCGGAATGCACAAAACTGTCACTTTGCTACAGTACAGAATGGGTGTGAGGAGCAGAAGACAAATATACATTGGATGGAGTTTCTCTAGGTCGGGCAGTAAACTCCAGTTACCATCTTTAATCATCTCCAGACCTCAGGGTCAGCCCTCTGCCAGACTCCAGCTCTGCCCTCATAGGCTCTGCCCTCATAAGACCTGTGAGTTACATCCAGAGAACCTTTCCAGTATGTCCAGGGAACACAGAGGCCTTGCCAGATGACTTCCTGGCCCTCCAGTCCTGAGACGGTGCCATGTGTGGTCTCTGGATGGCCGCAAACAGGAAATAAGCTTCTCTCTGTGCCACATGTGGCCAGAGCTATATCCGGCTCAGGAGGGGAAGATCCAGCCTGCCTGGGCATGGTTCACTGGAAGGTGCCTTTTCTCAACCTTGGGTGGTGAGGGTGTTTCTGCACAGGCCCAGTCCTCTCCAAGGGGCTCCGCCTGTGTCTCCTCCACTGGCGGCTGGTGTCTGCTGCCTGTGCAAAGACAGGAAGCAGTGCGTGTGCACAGCGCCTCTTCAGGGCCTGTTTGATCCCTGTCTACGCCCCACATAGGCAAAACAGCGACTCCCCAGGCCGAAGTGCTGGGGAAGTCTGCCAGATCTGCAAAGTTTGCACCAGCTTTCCCTCCCAAGGGTCTTTCCCTGGTCTGCCTGAGCTGTTGAGGGCTCCGAGTGCAAAGCACCCAGCTGGGCCAGAAATCTGGCAATGGAAACAGAAAGGACATGAGAGGCTGCAGGGATGGAGAGACCTGGACTCTGATGTCCCCAGCCCAGGGAGGCTGGCAGGGTCATTAACAAAAGCTATCACAACGGCAAAAGTGAGCGATCCCGATGCCTGGTGAGGGTGACAGCAGAAGGGAGAGACACAGATGGATTTGGGAGGTTCTGTGGACACAGAGCAGGGACTGGATGTGGAGGCCTGAAGAAACAAGGGATGTCCAACAGGGAGCAGCCCGCGTAACTAACCAGATGGATGGTAGTGACACTTACTGTGCTGAAGCCACCGTGAAGGCTGGACCATTTTTAAATATAGCAGGCTGTGGGCCTGGGAGAGGTCTGGGCTGGAGACCAAATTGGGGGACACCACTCTGACCCCGTTTAAAGCAATGAGGAGTGGGGTTCCCCTGCCACAGAAGTGGAGGACGGTGTAGCCAGAGAAGGAAAGAGCAGAGAAAGCTGAAGAGGAGGCCCAAGCTGGGTGGGAGTCACGGGAAGTGACACTTCTGGAAAGCGAGGCAGAGCCGGGGATGGAGGCCAGCGACCCTGCAGCACTCGGCTCTGACCACGACTACCCCTGCCTAAAACACTCCAAGTTTCCTGCTGCCCCACCACCCTCCCAAGAAAGGCTAAGCCCTTAGCACAGGTTAAAAGCTCCTTCATAACGCAGTGCTAACTTAACTTTCCAGGTTCAACCACTCACTTCATCACAGCACTCTGATGCTGTTATGACCATCTGGGTACATAGCTGCCTCTGCTGTTAGAGGCGACTTACAGAGAAAAGTCATATCGCTGCCACACCTTTGTCCTTGTGATGACTGTCACTTAGCCAGTGCTCATCCAGGAAGGGGGGCGGTGCTTTCAGTGCAATCCTCCCCTCAAGACTGCATGGCAGTTAGCATCTGAGTCATCTTCCCTGGCAGTTTTGGAGATTGCAGGATCTGAGATGGAATGAAAGAGCCCCATCTAGAGGTAGGAGGATGTCGGAAGGGACCTATTCTGAAGGATGTTTTGTTCTGTTTTGTTTTTGCTTGTTTTCCCCCAGAAATACAAATCACTGTCCAGGCAAACTCCAAGTCACCTAGACCAAAGTAATCATTTTAAGAAGCCAACGAATGATGGCAACTTCTAGAAACCAGTCACAATAGTTTTTCCCAAATGGTTGATGGGCAAATCAGAACCAAAGGCCACCAAGTCTCTGACATCTGACCTCAAGCAGCGTAAGCCTCTGGGGCCCATTGCAGAGAAGCCCTGACTGCGGGGCTTCACATAATCAAACACGCGCATGTCAGTGAGGAACTGACGCTTCTCCGTGTGGGGATGTCAGCGGCTTCAATCCCTGCTCTTCAAGGAGAAAGGATGAGGCCCAGCCGAATGTGTGTGCATTGCACTGGCGGTGACAGATGTTCCCACAGGCCAGCCTCACATCTGCCCAAACTTCACGCATCCAAGTGCAGCACAGCTGCTAGCTAGAGATGCCATCTGCTGTTCTGAGCAGTTTTCTTTTGCAATTTAACAAACGGAGAAAATTATGGGAAGCGGGCTGCAGTTTAAATGCTGCCCTGTGTCCCTGAGAAATATCACCTCAGAAGATTCACGTTCTGCTTTGATTTCAGGCTCATCTTTCCAGGAAACACACACGCCGGGTTTGGCCGTGGTGCTCCACATGCCATTTGCTTACTGATGAAAGACCA
This sequence comes from Fukomys damarensis, assembly GCF_012274545.1. Taxonomy (NCBI): domain Eukaryota; kingdom Metazoa; phylum Chordata; class Mammalia; order Rodentia; family Bathyergidae; genus Fukomys; species Fukomys damarensis. Next base: position 28,179,867 of record NW_022900931.1, on the reverse strand, counting down.
CCTCTGCTCACCCCATGCTCAGTTAAAACCACCAAAGATCACCTTCCATGGAAAGAGGAGGCGGGCATGAGGGAAAAGACGAATGTCTCCCTGCGTGGCCTCAGGCAAGCCTGCATTTTCTAAACAGTGAAGTGGGGAGAGTTTTTGCTGCACCCCCTCAGAGAACCAATGTGAAGAACAAATGAAATAATGCACTCGAATGCGTCTTTTGTGCTAAAGAGCATTTTATCCCCAGCAGGGGGTTCACGCCCGGACACCCAGCCCTGCTTCAGATGACTCTCGCCATAGCTGATTTGAGAAGTTCAAACTAGGAGATAACTGGTATGTATTCCTGGGTGTGCTTTTTTCCCCTCAGCCTGTCTGTGTGGTTTATCTGCACTGCTACACACCTTAGAAGTCTATAAGTTTTTTGTTGAAAATAAGTCATTCTTCTCACCTTCCACTTTAAGGGAGCCTGTGATGGACTTTGACAGATGTGTACACCTTGCTGTGACAGTGATGAGCCGGGCAGTGCGTTCCCATCACCACACACACAAAGGTCCCATCAATCTGCTCTCCCAGCCCTGACTCCTGGCACCTCTGATCTGCTTTGTAGCATCACAGCCAAATCCTTCTAGCACCCGTATGAGCAGAATCTTACGCTATGTAGTCTTTTGTGTCTCCTTTTACTGTACTTAGAGTAACAGTTCTGCTTTCTTCCAGGCTGTCTCAGTAGTACTCCAGGAGTGAACGTATCGCGAGTTTACCGCTTAACTGGTGGCATTCAGGCCAGCACACTGAGGAGGAAGACAGCTGTGACTGTGGGTGGCAACATCCAATAGGCTTGCTTCCCAGGTAGAATGAAAAGGGGAAGAGAGGAACCAGCCACCGTGTGAAATGCTCAGTTCTGCATGAGCGGGTAGGTCTTTTGCTGCTCCCCTCAATTGTAAACATCGGACTCCAGCTTCTTAAGCCTTGCAACAGGACGAATACCAGAGGCTTCCAGTCCAGGCCTTGAGTCTCAGGCGAGCACTGTGTCCTTGGTCCCATCTCGTTATGAGGCTCCCAGCTTCTCGGACTGAGCAGTACTGGGTCCTGTGCCTCTTCAGGGCGAGACCTTGCAGAGCAGCCTCTGACCCTATAAGTCACTACAAACCCTCTGTTACTCTCTCTCCATATATATGCATGTATATAAATACAATTGTGTGTGCGTATTCTATGACTATATAAATAATACAAATTATAGATTAAATTTTTTAATATTATATATTGATTTTGTTGCTCTAAAGAGCCTTAACAAATGTAGATATTATGATAAGTCAGAGCTTATTTTTTCCATATGACTCTCCAGTCGTTCCAACACTATTTGCTGAAAAGATTATAATTTCTCCCATTGAACTGGCAGTTAAGATAAAAATCACTCAATTATGTATGTGTGGTCTATTTCTGACTTCCTTGTCTATTTCAATTATCATGCTATCTTGCTTAGTTTTCGATATGTCTTTAAATCTTGCTTAGTTTTCAATAACCAGTCTAAATTTTTTTTGTTTACAAAATTATCTTGGCTATTCTAAGACCTTTGAGTTTTCATATTCTAAGACCTTTGAGATTTGACATTATGTTGAATCTGTAATATAAATTGAGAATAATTGACATTTTAACAATTTTGAGTCTTCTGATTAGTAAGCATATACTTTTTAGTGTGAAAGTCTTGTACATATATTGGTACTTATTACTAGTGTTTCATGTTGTTTAAATACTATTTTAAATGCTAATCTTTTATTCCAATTTCTAAGTATTCATTGTTATTCTATACAGATACAACTGATTTTTACATACTGAGTAATATCTGTAAACTCTAATAGGGTCTATTCTTTTTTGTAGATTTAAGATATTTTTCAACATACAAAATTATGCTGACTATAAATAAAGATCATTTTACCTCCTCATTTCCAATTTACTTTTTCATTTTATCTCTTTTTCTTATGTTACTGTACTGCTAAGGACATTAATATATTTATTGTTGAGTAGGAGTGAAGGGAACAGATTTTGCTTCTTCCTTTCCAGTTTAAATGACTTTTATCTTTGCCTAATTTCTCTGACTTCATTTTGAAAGACTGTCCCACTAATTTTTGAAATCTTTTCATTACTTTAAAGACACTCCATATCTTCTGGTTTGAGTAATTTCTGGTGAGAAATCTGCTGTCATTCTTTCTTTGTTCTGCTCAACCAGTGTGTCTATTTTTATTTTTCTAGGTACTTTACAGTTTTTCTATCATTTATTTTCAGAAATGTAATATAATATCCCTTGGTGCAATTTTCTTTAAGCTTACACCAATGGAGATTTGTTGAGATTCTTGAACTAGCCATCATGGCCTCCCTGAACTCTGTTCTCTGTCCCTGCAGAGACTGCTGGACTCAGCTAGATTTTCTTACCTTGCATTGCAGCCTGTAAATGGCCTCTAGCTAGCAAGCTGGGGCAACCACAGGGCCACCTAATTTGCTTCTCTTTTCCAGAGAACCACGTCACCATCTTACACTGCCTGTTGACCAGTATCTTCTACTTCTCTGGTGTAGGGAGCAGTTCCTAATCATTGGTCCTATTCCAAGTCTCTTACATGCACATGATCTCACACTGGTCCACTGAAATAGAAATAGTCGGTGATGACTGAAAGAAACAAAACCTCTGCTGGAAAATGACATGATGGTCTAGTTCAAAATCTCAAAACATCTATATGAACACCTCTAGAATTAAAAAACCAAGTTTAGCAAGTTTAGTTCTTGGAGTTAATGTATGAAAAAAATCATATTATTATACAATAACAATGAGAAATTAGAATTTGAATAAGTAAACTTTTAGTTTTAAAAATAAATAGTATTATATTATTATGCTCATTTGCAGATAAGAAAGCAGGCATACAGAAGTTAAGTTGCAACTGAATTTATATACCTGGTAAATGTCAGATATAGGATTTGAACCTAGGATACCTGACTCATACTTTTAAACATAAAATTCAAAACATATATTGTTTCTAACACAAGTTTTTGAAATACAAAGTCTCTAAAGCACGTCAAGAAATTTGAAGGAGTAGGCAGGCTGCAGGCCTGCTGTCAAACGTAAAGAGGATGAAGGCATAGGTGTGGGCTGTGGGTATTTTCTTGTCTACAGAGATATTTTCTTGTCTACAGAGTGGCGTGGGCCTTGACTCAATTGCTGTACTGCAGGTGGAGGGGGGAGACAGGAAGGTGAGGCGCGCTTCCAAGACAGAGGAGCGCCCCTCGGGCTGGCCTTGAAAGAATGATGTGTTCAATTTGCCCAGCAAGGCTGAGCATCGGCAGTTTGCAGAACAGACAGGATTATCTAGAGAGCAAGTCAGAGGGGACACCTCACAATTAGAGAGACTGCTAGGGAGGCAAGAGAGTCAGGGCTCTCATGAACAAGAAGTAACTGCTGACTGTCTGGAACGGTTACTGTTCACAACGGAAGGCAACAGCCCAACACCTGACTTGCTCTCCTTCACCTCCAGAGCTGTCCGCATTCATCACTCTCCTGACTTATTTGCTTCTGGCAGAGAATGGGTCTTCACAGTTCATCACACCCTGCCCCGCCTCTGAAAACCTCAGTTGCAGACTCTCCAGAAATGCCCAAAGTTCAAGGAGGAAAGCTACTTTGCACAGTAAATGTTTATCACTATTCTTTCAAAAGTAATAATTAAGGAAGTTCCCTGAAGGATGACCTATTCTTCCACGGTTGGTTATTACAGTTATGCCGATTTCTCAGGTATTTTAACTCTATGCCAGGAAGCTGCTGATGTGAACACCTCTCACCCTTCTGCACATTTTTCCACAGCAGGCTCTGGAACACTTTGTCTTGCTTATCCAGTACCTGGAGGCAGACTGCTTTTTATAGCTGCACTCTAAGGGTTGTGTTCTTGCAAATCTTCTGGTTTTAAGTACAAATTTCTTAGTCTGTTTTCCTTTTGTGGAATGATGTTTTGGGCTCTTTCCATCCCTGGGTTGAAAAATGTACTTCTTGTCCGTGCCAGTTATTAATTTACAGGCTTTCAGCTCCAGTCCCACTCCCTTATCGTGCTCTATAGAACAATTCCTTCTTGTGTTTAAAGAATTAAGAACCCCACTCCCTCCCCTGGCTGTAGCTCCTGGGTAAACACAATTATACACAGAAGTCCTCAAGTGGGGAGAGTGTGACTACAGCCCTCTCCTTGGACCCCTCACTTCCTCTTTGGTCAGTCATGCCAACCAGCTACAACTTTTCTTTCCAGAAATGAATCCCTCCCTTGTGACCTAGTGGTAACGATACCATGAAGGGACTAGTACAGGTAAAGGAATGCAGCTCTTCATTCACGAACCTGGACTGAGCCCACCAGGTGCCAGGCACTGTGTTAGAGACTTGGTGCTTACAGCCTATGTCCTGAGTACCTCATGGGAATTAACACACTTAGCACCCCCAGCGGTCCTGAGAGACAGTGTTTTTATGATGGAGAAGCTGAGTGCAGAGCAGCCCCATAGCTGGCTCAGTGCTAGAGACAAGATTCAAAGCCAGGCTGTCTGGCCACAGGGCCTATGCTCTTAACCATAATGCCATGCTGTCTTGGTACAAATGTACACAGCATTGGTCTTATCCTTACAGGACATGGAAGTGCAGGAGTGTATTTTCAGGGTTTTTCTTTCAAAAAGGGTGTTCCAACATCCCACTCCTCCTGCCCTATCATGTCTTATACATGGAGGATGGCGGTGGTCGGATACCAAGATAAGGGCTACTGGAAATACACCTGTATTGCCCTTTTTGCTTCCCACTCTACAAGCGGAGGACACAGACACTCAACGATAACTTGATGACCTTATTGGGCTTTCTAATAAAACTTCAGCAGACGACTGCTTTAGGGTGATTTGATCAAAGACAATGGCATACAGATGAAACCATACTTCACCAATATACCAGACTGGGTCACTTCGAAAGACTATCTCTAAATAAATAAATAAATAAATAAATGTATATGGGCTGGAGATATAGCTCAGTGCAAAGGCTCTGGGTTCAGTCTGAAGTACCACCCAACTCCTGACACACACAAAGTGTATTAATCTTAATTTGATCTCGTATTCAACTGCTTAAAAAGACTTATGTACTAATCATGGCTTTTTATTTTCTGTGTTTTGTGGTGCTCTGACATCTTGAAGCCTTGCTGATCAGTGTGACTGTCCTTCCTGGAGCTGGCAGATTCCTAGAGACACCACGGCCTCCTCTAAGTGTCTTTCCTATGCTAGGCAGCCAATCCGAAGCCATGTTCCAACCTCCCCTTTACATGACCGACCCAGTATCTCCCCTGCTCCACCTCACCCTGCACCCAGGTGCCAAATGACCAGAGCCAGCTGAAACTATGAAAACATGCAATCCTAAACATGCTCCAACTGGTCTCCCTGGCCTCACTGACTACTTCTGTGGAAAACCACAATAAAGGTGCCAGGACCTGCTTCCCATGGCAGGGCATGCCTTCTCCTCCTGAGAAGTATTAGTAATGAAATCTCTTTCGATGGTACTGGTCTCTGCTCTGTCACCTCACTGTACCGATTAAACCAAATCCTAAGTATCGTTGTGGTCCACTGTGTGCTGCTGTAACAAAATACCTGGGGCTGGGTAATTTATAGAGAACAGACATTTATTTCCCACAGTTCCAGAGGCTGTGAAGTCCAAGATCAAGGTGCCAGTAACTGGTTGGTGAGGTCAGCCACACACACCAGAGGGCAAGAGACAGTGAACTTGCTCCAGTCTGCGCTTTGTACAGCAGGACACACCTCCAACCCTTGCAACCTAGACACCTACCACACACCACCCAATACCAGCGCTGTCGCACAGAGCTTTCTGTTTCTAACATTAATTTTACAGAGGACCAAAACAAAGCATTCAAACCATAACACTGGGTTGAAAAAAAAAACTTCCAGTAATTTATCACATCTTAAACTGCTTGGTTAATATGCTTCACATAATTTTAAACCACAAAGTACTGAAAGCTGAAGGTAGTAACTTGCAATCCAAGTTGCTTTATTATTAACAAATATTGACCAAGCTTTCTTGCATTTTGTTACACTTCCCTCCCGGCAGCTTGGTATTTTATAAACATCAGCTTTCAAGAGGTATTCAGAAGGTCGTTCATTCATCACTGATGTTCAGACACATAGACCTCTTCTGTCCTTCAAGAACTCTATGAAAAGAAGCGGATATTTGTTAAGTACAGAGTTTACATGGTACGCAAATGTATCTTTTTTTCTGTCATCCAAACAAAAAACATCCTTGGGCACACATTTCAATTTCTTTGCCAGAATTTGTTCTTCCTTTGTTCTCTTTTCTTTCTTGTTTTTCACAGTGTGCTGTCAGTGCTTCTCAATTCTTATCTGAGGCTCCTTCCAGGTGCTTAACATTGAAGATGCAAGGAGCTCATTCTAATCCACTTTTCTTCTCTTGCAGCAGAATCCAAGAGTATCTTGTTGGCATTACAGCTTGTCTCCTGAGACCAAGGTGATACAGTACCTTCTCATAAAGCAAATCTCATTTTGCAGATAAGGAAGCAAGAGTCTGGGGAGTGCCTTGGTTTAAGTTGTATAGTAAGGCACAAACTGAAATCAGTACTTCTGCAAGCAACAGGAACACTGGGCAAGGGCACTTTGTTATGCACTCAATGGCTGTGTCCTCTCAAAGTTCACATGCTGAAATCCTAACCTTCAGTGAGCTAGTACTTGGAGCTGAAGCCTTAAGAGGTGACTGAGTCAGGAAGTGGAGCCCTCAGAAGGAGGCATGCAAGCTTGCTTGCCTTTTGGTTCGTCATGTGAAGATACAACAAGATGCGGTCTGAATCAGGCAGCAGGCCCTCAGCAGACCCTAGGGCTGACAGAGCCTTAATCTTGGACTTCACATCCTCTAGAACTGTGGATCAAGGACTAGTTGACTTTTCCTGTGGGCACGAAGGAGGGGAGAGCAAGCTGATTCTCCTTTGGCAATGTGACAGCATGCAGGCGCATTGTAAGTTCCAGAGAAAAAGTCAACAACAGCTGAGATCTAGTTTAGAGAAATGCTTAGCTGGGTACACTTTGCAAATAATGAGAAATAGATGAAATTTCCATTTACCTAATTTTTCACTCCCTTTCCTAAACTGAACTGAATAAAAGTGAGGCAAGCCATACACTCAGGGATCTTTGTCCACTAGAAGCAAGAGTCTCCCTTCTCCTTTCAGACTTATCTCTGCATTTTATCTTTTTATCTTTATTAAATTTATTGGTACATTTTAGGTATACAATACAATTACATTCATCATTGGGATCTTGTACCTTTACATGACTTATCTTGGTTCTTATTTTTCGCCACTTCCCAGTCCCTCCTTCAGCCTCTCCACTCTTCCCTGTACAAAGACATTGGTTTCATGTTTTTCCTTTTCTCTTCCCTTTCTACCTTTCCCCTACCCCTCTCACTTCTTCTACTCTTTCACATTTTTCTTCCTATTATACAATATCAATTATACATTTTTATCCTTATTTATACTACTTTTACTTTTTCACACCTGAGAAACTATTCGGTATTTACACATATGTAACTTATTAATTTCACTTGAGCATGGCCTCAAAGTGCATCCACTTAGTTATAAATGTCTCTAGTTTCTCATTCTTTATGGCTGAGTAGTATTCCATTAAAAAATCTTCCTTATCCAGTCTCCAGATGATGAGCAATTGGGCTGTCTCCAAATTTTAGCTATTAAAAACTATGCTGCTGTAAACATGAGTTAGCATATATCACTGTGGTATGATTCTTTCAATTCTTTTGGGAAGACAACCAGCAGAGGAATAGCTGGGTCAAATGGGACTTCTACTCCTAGTTGGTTGAGATATCTCCATATTGATTTCTAAAGTGGTTGCACCAGTCTGCACTCCCACCAACAATGAGGAAGGGTTCCTTTCTCCCCACAACCCCCTCCCCACATTTGTTATTGGTTGATTTCTTGATAGCAGCCATTCTTACTCGGGTGAGATGGAATCTCAGTGCTGTTTTCATCTGCATCTCTCTAATGACCAGTGATGCTGAATATTTTTTTCATATGATTTTTTTACTGCTTTTACTTGTTTGTCTGGTGAAATGTCTGTTCATTTCAGAGTATACTTTTGAATTGGGTCTTAATATTTGGGGGGGTGTCTGATTTTTTGAGTTCTTTATATATCCTAGATAGTAGACCTTTGTCTGAGAAAGAGCTGGTAAAAAATTTCTCTTACATTGTGGGTGCCTCTTAGCTCTGCTTGTGATTTCTTTGCAATGCAGAAGCTTTTTAAAAAGATGAGATCCCAATTGCTGATTCTTTGTGCTAGTTCCTGTGCTACTGAGGATTTGTTTATAAAGTTTTTTCCGATGCTGATATCTTCAAGATTTCTACCTAACTTATCTTCCAGCAAGTTTAGTGTTTCTGTTTTAATATTTATATCTTTAATCCACTTGGATTTTAGTTTAGTGTGTGGTGAAAGATATGGGTCTAGTTTTAATCTTCAACAAGTTGAAATCTAGTTTTTCCAACAACATTTATTAAAGAGGCTATCTTTCCTCCAGTGAGGGTGTTTGGCTCCTTTGTCAAATTTGAGGTAGCTGAGTATGTCAGGAGTTGTTTCTGCATCTTCTACTCTGTTCCACTGATCCTTGGGTCTGTTTCTTTGCCAGTACCAGGCTGTTTTTATCACATTGGCTTTGTAATATAGTTTCAAGTTAGGGATTGTGATACTCCCTGCCATGTCTCTGTTGCCTAGAATTGCTTTTGCTATTCTAGGTCTCTATTGATTCCAAATGAATTTTTGGATTGTTTTCTCTAGTTGTATTAAATATACTCTAGTTGTATTAAATATAAATCTTGGGATTTCAATAGAGATTGCATTGAATCTGTATAGCAGTTTTGGAAGTATGGCCATTTTTACTATATTGATTCTTCCTACCCAGGAACAAGGGATGTCTTTCCATTTTCTTATATCCTCTTTAATCTCTTTTTTCAGAGTGCTGTAGTTCTCAGAGTAGAGGTCTTTTGTTTCCTTTGTTAGATTGATTCCTAGATATTTCATTTTTGGGATGCTATTATAAAAGGGATTGTTTCCTTCATTTCTCTCTCAGTGATTCTGTGATTTGTGTACAAGCAGGCTACTGATTTTTGAGTAATTTACCTTGTATCCAGCTACTCTAGTGAATCTGTCAATCAAGTCTAGGAGTCTTTTGGTGGAGTGCTTTTGGTCTTTTTTGGAGAGTATTATATCAACAGCAAATAATAACAGATTTACTTTTTCCTTTCCTGTCTTTATTGCTTTTATTTCTTTCTCTTGTCTAATTGCTGTGGCTAATATTTCCAAGTCTATATTGAACAGGAGTGGTGATAGTAGACATCTATGTCTTGTTCCTGATTTTAGCATGAAGGTTTTCAGTTTTTGACCATCTAGCATGATGTTAGCTCTTGGCTTTTCATAGACTTTATCAAGTTGAGATAAAGACCATCTATTCCAATTTTGTACAGGGTCTTTATCATGAATGGGTGTGGAATTTTGTCAAATGCCTTTTCTACATCTATTGAGATGATCCTATGATTTTTGTGCTTGATTCTATTAATATAGTGTATTATATTTATTGATTTATGTATGTTGAACCATCCTTGCATCCCTGGGATAAATTCGACTTGGTCAGGGTGCATGATCTTCTTGATGACCCTCTATATTCTGTTTGCCAATATCTTATGGAGGATTTTTGCATTATGTTCATTAGGGAGTTTTTTGGTTGGGTCTTTCCCCAGTTTTAGAACCAAAGTAATACTTGCTTTCACTGAAATACCTGCTTCCATTGTAATACTTGCTTTTCATTGAAAGTAGTTCTTCTCTACATGTCTTGTAGAATTCAGCAGTAAAGCCATCAGTACCTGGGCTTTTATTTGTTGGTAAATTTTAATTACATTTTCAATTTCATCAATTGTAATTGGGGTGTTTAGAATTTTTATATCTTCTTACTCCTAAGTGAAATAAATAAGTCACACATGTGTAAATACCAAATAGTTTCCCTGGTGTGAATATTCTGCAACAATGCATAAGATTCTAATAAGATTACTGACATTTAGAAATTTGAAGAAAGGAGCTAAAGGTGTAGGGAAGGTGTGATGTGTAGGGGAAGAACAAAAAGGGAAAAGAAAAAAATGTGAGAGAATGAAAAGATGAAAATAAAAAGGTACATTCCCAACAATGAATGTAACTGTAATGTATCCCTAAAATGTACCAATAAACTCAATAAAATTAAAAAAAAACAAAAGTAAATAAATAAATAAAAATACTTGTTTTCATAAAAAAAAGAATTTTTATATCTTCTTCATTCAACTTTGATAATTCATATGTATCTAGAAATCTGTCCATTTCTTCTACTTTCTCCACTTTATTAGAGTACAGGTTCTTAAAGTAAGTACTGATCCTCTGGATTTCTGCAGAATCTGTTGTGACTTCACCATTTTAGCTCCTAATCGCATGAATTTGAGGGTTTTCTTTCCTTTTTTGGATAAGGTTGGCTAAGGGTTTATCAATTTTATTTATTCTTTTGAAAAAACAACTCTTCAAATTATTGATTTTTTTGTATTGTTCTCTTAGTCTCCATTGCACTAATTTCTGCTCTGATCTTTATAATTTCCTCCTTATATGAGCTTTGGGTTCCTCTTGCTCTTCTTTTTCTAGAAATTTAAGATTCACTACTAGGTTGTCTTCCTAGTGCATTCACTGCTATGAATTTCCCACATAAATCTGCTTTCATTGTATCCCATAGATTCCTGTATGTTGTACTGGCATTGTCATTAAATTGTAAAAACTGTCAAATTTATTCTTTATTTTTGCTGTGACCCATTGGTTGTTCAGGAGAATGTTATTCAATTTCCATGTATTTGTGAAGTTCTTGCGGTTTCTTATGCTATTGATCTCCAGTTTGATTGCACTATGGTCTGATAATATACATGGGATAACTTCAATCCCTTTGTATTTACTTATACATATTCTATGAGCTAGAATATGGTCTATTTTAGAAAATGACCCTTATGCAGCTGAAAAGAATGTTTATTATAATTTTGTGGGGTGGAACACTCTGTAGACATCTATTAAGTCTATTGTTCAAAAGTGTGGTTCAATTCTAGTACTTCACTGTTGAATTTTAGTCTAGATGATCTATCTCTTTGTGACAATGGGGTATTGAGGTCCCCCACTAAAATTGTATTAGTGCTTATTTAGTATTTCATGTCCCTTAATATTTGTTTTGTATAGTTGAGGGCATTAATATTTGGTGCATATATATTTAGGATTGTCATCTCTTCCTCTTGGAGTGTTCCTTTTATAAGGATGTAGTGGCCTTCTTTGTCTCTCTTAATTAGTTTTGGTTGAAATTTACTTTGTCTGCAAATAAGATAACTACCTCTGCTTTTTTCCGGTTTCCTGTTGCATGGAGAACTGTTTTCCATTCTTTTGCTTTCAGTCTATGAGTTTTTTTTTTAACTAGGTGCATTTCTTTTATACAGCATACTGTTGGATTTCTCTTCTTAATCCATTCTGCCAGTCTGTTTCTTTTGATTGGTGAATAGAGGCCACTGAAATTGATGGTTAAAACTGATATGTATTGATTTATCATTGTCATATTATTTTCCTATTGGTGGTTCTTTTTTATTTTTCTCCCTCTCCGTTTAAATTCTTGCCTATTGGATTTGCTCTGTTGGGCCTCATGGAGTTGTGATCTTCATTGTCTTTTTCTAGGATATTTTAAAAAATTCTTTGGAGTGCTGGTTTGCTATTCATGAAGTTTCTCAGGTGTTCTTTGTCATGAAAATATCTTATTTTTCCATCAATTTTGAAAAATAGTTTTGCAAGATACATCAGAGGAGGTTGTTTTCTTTTAAAATACCTCATTCTAGACTCTCCTTGACTTGAGGGTTTGTGTTGAAAAGTTTGTTGTTTCTGATGGGCTTTCCTTTGCATGTAATTTGCTTCTTTTCTCTAACTGCTTGTAGTATTTTGTACTTCTTTTGGGTTTCCAGGATCTTGATTATTATATGTCTAGGTGTAGATTTCATTTTATTGTAATTAGTTGGAGTCCTATATGCCTCAATTATCTGTATGTCAAGTTATTTTGCTCTGTTTGGGAAGTTTTCTATCATTAATTCTGTGAACAGTTTTTTCATGTCATTTGTGCTTTCTCCAGCTTTTTGGTAGACTCTTATTAATCTTATATTATTCTTCTTTGTGTCGTCTAGGATTTGTTGGATTAATTTCTTGTGGTTCCTATTTTTTAAGAGATCTCTTCTTTCAAGGTCACTGTCCACCATCCTATCTTCTATATCTGATATTCTGTCTTCAGATTGGTTAGTCTGCTATATATACTTTTAATAGAGTTTTAAATCTCCTGGATATCAATTTGTATCTGTTTTATGGATTCCATTTCTTTCTTATGTTGCGATTCCATGGTTTCCATTTGTTTCCTATGCTGATCATTCATGGCTTCAATCATAGTCCTTAAACTCATGTATTTTTTAATCTGTTTATTTTCTAGAGTCTATAATCATGTCTTTTATCTGGGAAATTGTTTCTGTTTTGAAAATTTTTAGAGTCTCATTTACCTGTTTTTTTACTTCCTGTGCTATCAATTCAGTTTGCCCAGGTGGTTGATTATCAGACTTTTCCATCCTGTTTTCCCCAGAATTTGCCTTTGGTAAGCTGGAGGACTGTGTCTTGATTAAATGTCTTTTCATTTCTATTACTGTTTTTGGTATAGTCCTTGGTTTAATTCCTGGGTTGATACTTCGATATTACTTATTGTAAGCATCTTTGTTGCTAGTATTTAGAACCCTTAAGGAATGATTGCTTCTCAGAGGTGTCTTCCAGATGTGCCTGGTCTTTAGGATTTGAGTCTCTAATAACTCTGGGGCAATCTCATTTTCATCATACCAGGAAAGATAACAGATTAGATCAATCACGACACTAGCCCAAGTGATAAAATCAGCAACAATAGAATCAAACACAGCTTAGAAAATGACAATCTCTGGTAGTTATTAATCTATCATTTTTAGTTGTATGAAATAAAACAAAATCAAAGACTAGCTTAAAATATGTTTATAATGAATAAACTGATCAATATAGTAACTTTACCATCTGGCATGAGGACTTAGAAGGAGTAAGACCCCCTAATGAGTCTTCACTTCTGCTCTAGCTCAGGGACCAGCCTCCCTGCCTCCAGCGGACCCGGTGAGGACCGGAGCTGTGCAGGTGCTTCCAGCCCCTGCCTCCCACTTCCTGGCTAACCCTGTTCCTCATCTAACCTGCAGAGGGCACAGGGGGTCATAATGGCCATTGCATCTTATCTTTGATCTCTGTTTGCCCCTCTGGTTCAGCATTCTAGCAGGTTGGTTTCCTGCACAGAACTCTGAAAATGACTTTCTATTGTTTAAGCCTCCAGTTCATGGTATTCTGCCATTATAGTCCAAAATGATAAGACATCTTAAAAAGTGTAAGACCAACTCAGCCATGATGTAAGGAGATGGATGAAGTTATCTTTTCTGGGAGGTAGAAAGTGCAGGGGATTGAACCCAGGCTTTGTGCATCCTAAGCACATGTTCTACCACAGAGCCACACTGCCAGCCCTTGAAACAATATGTAAGAAGTCTTTCAGTCTGAATATGTTTTCTATAAGACACTGTAACAAGATGAACATAGTGACTGAGTAATACATTCAGGTAGGTCTGAGTTACTATGACCTCAAATTTAGTGTGTTCCTGAATACTTACTGAATCCTCTGTACCCACTCAATAGCACCAATATTTTATCTCCTATTTGGCAGACACATTTTTTAATAGCACAGAGGCATAGAGAATGGCTAATAATTGGAACAACAGAATACATATAAAAATATTCCTTAAAGATAGAACAGTGGTTAATACCAGTGAGATAAAATTTAACAGAACATTCCCTGCCTTTCCCTGAGTCATTCTCTTTCTTAGGGAAAGACTTACAACGATTACATATGGCTTACAAACTGCATTTTCCTTAGCATCGTACAATAAGTATTTTGCCTCATTAACTATTCTTTAGAAAGTTCACTGTTATCATCATGTATATCTAAAATGTACCAATGAATATTTTGCAATAAGCAAGTGAGAGAGAGAGAATACAAAGAATAAAAAACAAAAACAAAACAAATAAAAAAAAACAATACTAGCTACTTGGGCAAAAGCAGTATTGCATTGGTTCATATTAACTAAACCATGTCAAGGTATAAGCCAGCCAAGGATGCCTGGAACCACCAGAAAATGAAAGGCCACCCAAAATCTGTTTCTGTCTTTCATACCTGCTTCTGTTAGGTTCACCTTTTCTCTAATGAAGAGCATCTTGTTTGCATATAAAGGTATAACCACTAGCATTTCTAGATTGGCAACTTCCCAGATTCACCATTAGATTTCACTCAGTGCCAATTCAAAATTCAGAAATTGCAGAGAAGGACTCAGATGGAGTCACAAGCCCGTGCTCTCATCTAACACTGTGGCTGGGTAGACAGTATGTGAAACCATGACTGAACCAGCTTGATTCTAGTGCCCATCCTTGGAATAATCCCTACAGTTAAGAAGCCTAGAATATATGAAGATGTGTGAGGGGCCCATGTGGCTCATGCAGCAGGGAAGAACTGGTGCCTCTGCTGCTCCAGGAGAAGGGAGTGGTGCCAGGCACAGAGAACACCATCACAGCTCCACCCTTGTCCATGTAGGATGTTTCAGGAGTGGGTGCTTGAAGCACAAGTGGTACCCTTCATAAACTAGGTTCTTCCTTAAATATTCATTCCTATGGTGAAATCAGGTGCAGTAAGAGTAACAATGAGAAAACAGAACAATGAAGATATACAATAATAAGTTATGTGATGCAGTCCCTCTCTCCTTCTCTTTCTCAAAACATCTCAAGATGTTCTTTCACTTAACAATAGGGCTATGCACTGATAAACCCATCTGTTGCAAGCTGAAAACATCATGAGTCAAATATGTTCCTAGCACTCCTAATCTAGGAAACACCCTAGCTTAGCAACACGACACACTCCAGGGTATGGGCAGTATACTCCTCGGTCACGACACTGGCCGGGAGCTGCCTGGCGTCACAAGAGGGGCACACTGCATGTCACTAGCCCAGGAAAAGACCAAGCTTCAGAATTCCAAGTACAGCTTTTATTGAATGCCTAGGACTTTCACACTGCTGTTGTCAAAATCGCTAAGTTGAGCTGTCCAAATCCAGCGGCCATCCTTCTTCCTGTGAGGAGATGCCACAGTGTCACATGACGCGGGGTGAGGCTACTGCATCAGGTGACTTGAACACACGCACTGTGACAGGACGCGGCCAGTCTGATAACCGGGCTCAGTGACTAATGGGTGGGCGAGTGTCCACAGTGGGAGTGGGGGCTGGGGACGAGGGGCAAGCAGGCTCCGGGCGGGCCCGAGCTCGGGTTCACAAGGTCTCAGCCGGCTCTTCAGAACAGGATGCAACTGACGTCTTACAGTTGTTTTGTTTCTGAAATTTCCAGTGCAGTGTTGCTGGCCACAGTTGGCCATGAGCAGTTGAAGCACAGAGAGCACTGCCAGGCCCTCTGCATTCTCCCGTCACACTGCCTCCAGGCTCTGAACTTCCGCCAGGGACCCCACTTAGCTGGACTTACAAAGATTCGGTTTAAGCAAAACCCAAACCCCTCCCCAGCCCCTCCCTTCCCTCGCAGCCGCAGTGCCGCTGCACCGGCTGGGCAGACGCAGGACACCCTGCCCAGCTCTGCACACTTGCCCACGTGACCCAGTACTGCAAGTACTAGTGGTGTTGCTTCCGCTGATCTGGAAACTACACAGGAACTCCAAGACCGTGTCTTCCTCATCCACAGCCCTGCCTGCAGCCCTGCCCACTGGGGGTTGTGTGGAATGGGTCAGGAATCCCGGGGAATGGACATTATGGACTCTAAACCACAGATCTTGTTTATACCGCCAGCCCTTCTCTGGCGTGGGTTTTCTCTCCTGCATCTCAAGTCCCTTGTTTCTTGAGAGGTGCAGGGAGATGATGACATCTGAGAGGACCTCTCAGGCCATCTGTGCCCTGGCTGTGGCCTACAGAGGCCTTTCTCCTGGAACAGCTAGCAGTATGATTGCATCTAAGTATTTCCAAGTGTCTCACTTCTCAGACAGCCTCAGACAAAGCTCTGGACAGCATTAAAAGGAGAGGAGACACCAGTTGAGAGAAGACGAGCACCTCCCTTAGGCTAATGCAGTGAGACAGTAGAAGTCAGGGTTGGTAAGGAGGATGAGAGCACACTGACTTTTCAAACATAAAATCCTACGGCATTATCTCTTAGGATGCAGATCTTGTAACATATATTTTTAAAATGGAAATTCACCAGTGCAAAGACCTTGCATATATAGCCACCGTACAGCAAAGTGACACTGAAAGACCACCAGCGGGGTGATGCACGGGGTCTACACTGAGCCACGACACTGACACATGACCTCAGGCACTCAGCTCTCCGTCCTGCAGTGGCAACTCTCGTCTCAATTTTAGAGGAATCCTGTAAGAATCACACCTTAAAAAACTGTGGCATATCACATTCACCTCCTTAGACTTGAAGAGAAGTATTTCAGAAACATGTGGCGCTGACCTGTCACAGTCTCCACTTTTAAAATAAAATGTCATAGTCTCCACTGGCCAACCTTTTCTGAGACACATTTTAACAAAGAGCACAGACTCTCACAATTTAAGAGTGCATAATGTGCACCAAGGTCTTGAAGAGACTTTCACACTGAATCTGAAGCCAGATTCTCGTTTGCTATGGGGAAAAAGGCAAACTTTGAGACTCTGTAACTTGGGAATGATTCAGCCCACAGTCAGGAGGCAGCACAGCAGGGGACAGGGGTGGTAAGGAAGGCAGGGCAGATGCTGAAGCGAAAGGATGGAGGCTAAAGAAGTAAGGTTTAAAGAGGGACTCTTTGGTAAAGGCCTTTGTATTCATGGACTCAGAAAGTGCTCAACAATTTTCCGCTGAATCAAATCTAACTTCATAGAGGAAAGAGAGAAAGTGATGTTACCGTGAGGTAAGGTATTGTTGTTTAGGAAAAACGTTCACGGGCGAGATCCTCATGTTAGACTAGGTTACTACTGGGAGGGGCACTTTTCTAGCAATTACTGTAAGTGGGATGGATGCCTGTCTAGGTGGATCTGATGGCTGGGGGTTCTACCTGGTGGCAGGGGAACTGACTAGGTAATTTCGGGGCTAGGGTGGAAAAGAGGTCCTTCACCCTCTTCTCTAGATTCAGACAGGAGCTCAGGGTCTGGGTTTTGTTGTGCCCATTCTGAGGCAAGGCTGCCATCTAGTGGCTCCTCTCATGCTCAGTAACAGGGACTGGGCAGACACCAACCTTGTTAGAAAACCCCTCAGGAAGTCTCTGTCCTTTCCTCAGACCAAATAGACCCAAATAGCAAAGCCATACAAGAAATGCAATCAATATTAAGTTCTGTGTTGAATTAAAATAAGGTCTCTGTTGAGAAGAATGTAAGAGTAGGCAGTGCACACTGAAATGTGGGAGCCCAGTGTACGCCTGCTCCATCGTGGGCCAACTCTGTCTCGTGCTGCAGAGGATGTGCAGGGACCTTCCACGTGCCTTCAGCAGTATGCTTGGGTCCATGGCTCGGAATATTCTGGACAGAGATTATGGAGCCAGGTGGAAATCAATGCTTTAATATGCAGCACTGCTGACAGCAGGAGTTTCCTGTCACTGGAAATATCCACACATAGGCTACTCTGACGGGAAGGTAAAGCAGGCATTTACACTAGCAGAGTGGCTGGCTGGAATAGTCTCTAAAGGCCCTTTTAAAAATCCTACACCTTGAGTTCCCTGAAGGCAGGTTCTCACTATTGCATCCTACCATGCTGGTATGGAGTAGAGACGATGGTGTTTTGTTGAATGAATAGATACACACTGACCTACAGTCTCCACACAGAAGAAAACTAGCTCACGTAAAAGCAGAGAGAGATCAGCCCCTGATATTTAGAAAAAGGCTGCACCCTCAGACAAAGTTACTGTTGAACCTGAACTATCTCACAAAAAAACAGCCTCAGACAGGGTCTCCTCTGAGACTACAAGGAAATGAGACAAAGCAAGGCCACTTAGTAATTTTGTCTAAGCACAGATGAAAAGAAGGTCTGTGCCACCCACGCAATACTTTCTCTGAGCCTTAATGAGTGGCTGTGCCTCCTTTCCAATCATACTTCATGCTCAGCTGGTCTCCCTAGAGAAATCTATAGACGTACCATCGCAGAATTAGTCCTGCTCTCCCAACATCCAGTGTAGAGTAAAATTGAGATTCTCCAGGTCAGCCCCAAATCACCACCCCAAAGCGAAATCCTGTCCCAAGTTCAAGTTCCCTTCACTGGGACACCCCATGGTTCCCAACGGTGCGTGTGCTTGCATGCTGCAGTAATCACCTAGCCTGTCTACCTTACAAGAGTTGCTCCTGGAAGTCTTTGGTTGAAAGGCATTAATCAAGCCTAATCTAAGAAGAAAAAAAGATGCAGCTAAGTGCAGTGCGGCATGAACGCCACGTGAATCCTGGCAGTGTGCGGCTGTGTGAAGGCCGGGGACACAGGGCTACTCGGAGAGGAGGGCCTCGCAGCTTAACACGCCTGCACGTGCTCGTGCTCATGCTGGTGCACACAGAGGCCTGTGTCGCCGCTGCCGCTCTGAGGCCCACACACCACCATCGCCGCATGCTGCTGCAGACAAGGAAACAGAAGCACAGAGGCTCAGCCACCTCCCTCCCCATGGCCCAGGAGCCAATTTCACTGAGTCCAGAGCTCACGCTTCGACAAACAGGGTTTCCAGGCGGTGGGGAGCCATGTGTGTTATGTGGGCAGCGGGGTGCCTCACAGCCTCACCTGGTACACTTGACATGCTGTACAGGTTCCGCACCACCCCTCCCCACGACCCAGGCAACCCGTAATGCTGGGACTGGGTCCCCTGTGGCTGACTCTTTGGCCAAGTGTGGGGTTTGGAGCTAAGCCACCTGTGGCTTTGACTCTGCCACTCTGAATTTCATGATTAAGAAAAAGTCCCACCTGCCTTTATCCATAGCTTGCTTTTTTCACTCTCCCAAAGCCCAGTGTGGCACAGATGGGTGTGGCCAGGATTTCACTGTCCTTCGGCTGACCCTGTAAACATCTCCACACTCGGGGCTTCCTAGGGAAGCCCGCCTTCCCTCCTCGCCCAGCTCTCAGTGAACATCCACGGGTAGAGCCGCACTCTTACAGGTCACACACCCAGCCAGACGTCGTGACCCATGACAGTGGAGCTGGTTTGACTCCATCTGCCTGGCAGTCAGTGACCCAGAGCAGGGAACGGAAGGGAGCGGAGGACTAGTCATCGGCAAGGTGCAGGGGAACCAGGACAATCCCTTTCCCTTCCTGCTGAGCCTTTGCTTCTCTCGATTTGAAAGCGTCATGGGCCCTCTTAGTATTTCTTTGGCCCACACTCAGGCTTTGCCAGCGCAGGTCTGGTGTTGCCCAGAGAAATCCAGCTCAGCTGTTAAGTCTTTTTCCTTGAAGGAGTCTCACTGGTCTTTCATCCATTTCACCTCCCCTCTGGTGAATCATCCAAAGGTGGCTGGGTGCAAGGCAAGGCCAGAAACACAGTTCCCACCAGCTGGCTCCCAGGGCGCACCTTCATCACAGAGGAGCACGTGGGAAATGCCTTCAACTTCTGAGTCTGAGTGCTGACGCCTGTGGCTTCCTCATGACATCGGGGTGTCAGAGCACAAGGAGCCCTTCAGGAAGAGGTATTTCTAAAGTGGAACGGAAAACTGCAAGAAGTGCAGGTGGGAATTACAGTTAATACTGCAAAAATGATTTGAATTAAACTCTGGACTGACTCTTCTAAGCTACATGCATGTCCACATGGGTCGCGGAGTCAGAAGCAGTGCACTGCAGAGGGTCTAGCAGAACTAAGAAACTGCAGAAAACACTACTGTCTTTGGCATGAAACCTGTGTTCCAGTCTCATGAGAAACTGCTTCAAAATGAGTAAGATCAATGCTAAGTTCTCAGACACACAGCCATGCAGCCGGAGTTCATGTTCTTAGCCTGCAGTGCTAAAGAATGAAAGCCAAAGCTCGGCGAGGTGACACACGCCTGTCGTCCCAGAATTTGGGAGGCTGAGGCAGGAGGATTGCTGTGAGTTCGAGACCAGCATGGGCTACACAGTGAGTTCCAGGTCAGTCTCAACTACACAGTGAGACCCTGTCTCAAAAAAACAAACAAAACAAAACAAAAATGAAAGCCAAGCAATAGAAGCGGAGGAAATGGATTACGTAAGTTGCAGCAGTGGCTCAGCTCACTTACAGAAGAGCTTCGCTGGGTGTCCGGAATTACTCCATCGTCTTTACCTGGATGATCAAGCATTTCAGTGTGGGAAGCAGCAGGGGAGCACGAGAGGCCACCAGCTCTCCTTCCATCCACCTTTCATCCTTGTCCCCATCTGTCCTTCCACTTCTCTTCCAAGCACCCTCAAGTCTTCAGAGAAGACAGGAGAACAAACTACTGTTGGAACAAGTGGAGGTGAAGGGGCAAACCCTGAACTCCTTTCCTAGGCACCTCCACTCACCTCCCTACACACAACACTCATTAACCGGGGAGCCTGGAACAACTGCACACTTCGTGTGTCTTGGAAAGGTTCCTTCCTGCCTGTGTTGCCCAAGCAACAACAAAAAATTACCCATAGAGAAATGAGGTAGGCTGTGTCTCACCAAAACTCCTTCCACACACAGTGCAAGGGTGCAAAAGTAGGTAAAATCCCTTTGCTAGAGTTTCTAATCAGAGACAATTTTTACTGAGCATGGTGGTGCGTGCTTGTGCTCTGAGGTACAGGAGACTGAGGCAGGACTGTTTGAACCCAGGAATTCCAGACCCACATCTCTTAAGAAATAAGGTAATTTTTCACATTGCTTTTGTTTTTCTTCTTTGTTATTTTTCATTTCTTTTTTTTCTTTTATAAGAATTATAATTTCATTTGGAAGTTGACTAATGAAAAGAAAATATTTAAAAATAAACAAAACATCCTCCTCTAAGAAAAAAGAAAATCTGGAGACTAAAGAGCTGCAGGGCCACTAAGACACTGCTTCTGAGACTATTCTTGGCAAGCTGAAAGGAGATCTCAACTCCCTGAATGGCCTATGAATAAAATTTGTAATGATGTCACAGTTCTCGATCGAAGCCCAATTTTATTCCATGTGTTAATAATTAGCTCAACATTTAGAGCACTGCGATGTGATTTAAGGAGTGGAAAACTTGTGTCCACAGGTAATCTTCAATCATCTGGTCCCTTATGTCTCAGCTCTAACATTAAGAAATTCTTTGACTTTCCTTTTCTATCAACAGACTTATCCTTTTTCTATTTCCTTTTCTATCTAAAAGATTTGGAGCAGGGTTTGTCTTGTGTCCCTGGGGACGGGCCTAGACACTTGCAGAGCTGGGGCTGGTAGGGCGCAGGGGCGTGTACTGAATTAGCAGGCAGACCCCAAGCAGCGCCTCTCACCCAGAGGTGCCCACAGGAGCAAGGGGCTGCAGGAGTCCGGCCTTGCTCTGACTTGGAATTCTCAAAAGCAGACAGAGTCCACAGTCTTCTCGGAAGGTTATGTGACCAGCTGTTGTTCTTGACGACTCAGGCCAAGAATGAGACTTCCCTGTATGGAAGTGGAATACAGAAGAGTTGGGGACAGCAGACTCCTGGACAGTCCATTAGACTTGAGCTGCAAACTCAGGTTCAAACAATGCAAGGTGGAGAAGAGACACAGAAACTCCAGAAACATGAAGTGCACACACCATCAGGACTTGTTACAGAGCTTTAATCACCAAATGTAAAAACAACATATTCGTATTTCAAATGGCTTCTGATTCTTCTTCTTTGTCTTCACCACCAATGGTCTAGAAATGAAATGAAGCACTGAACAAAACCTTCCTGTTCATAACAGTCTCATCAAAGTGTTTTTTAAAAACACATTTATTTTTACTCTGAGGCTCCCCAAAGTAAAAGAGGAATGTCATTAGCAGCCGCAATGTATTTAACACAGAGTTTTAAAAATCACTTATCATTAATCTGGAATGGCTTCTCCTCACTCTCCTCAGCACACTATGTGGTAAACAGAGGAAACCACGCTAAATGGCTGATTCAGTCTTACTATAAATGGATTACATGTTTCAGCTAACTTAATGACCAAAGAAAACTGCAACATCAATGACTTTACACCACTATATTTAAAAATATGTATGAAACCAGTTCTTCTTATAAAAAAGGAGTTGGCAGTACATTCTCAGACACGAACAATAGCATAGCGCTTTCTTACAACAGCAACTGCAGTGTACCCTACTTACCGTGGATCAACCTGACACACAGGCTCAAACTTTACCGACTGCCTTCCACATTCTTAACTGAGGGCTCCTAGTCACCTTGGGGTAAGATCTGCACATGTCTAAAAGAAAAACAATTCTAAATCTCCAATCGTCATTCAGGTGCTGAGTAAGATATGCATGTAATATTGAGGCAAGGGAGATAGCCAGGTTAAAAGGAAATTATTTCAGTATTTTTATGTAAACAACAAATAGAACAAAAAGATTCTGAAAATCTGAATTCCTCATGTGTCTAACACTGTGCTTTGCAAATTAGTCTTGAGTCATGCGCTCCCTCCCTCTCTAAGGCAGCCCAGGGGCTTTGTCTCTGCAATAAGCTCTGGGTGTTTTTAAGATGTACTTTTTCTAAATATTCCCAGCATTTCCTTTAAACTGGCAATGAAGGTGCACATCTGAGTTAGGAAATTCTTACTACTTTGTTTCAAAATGTTGTGTGAGCAATTTCCTGTGTACTGTCTATTTACTTTCACTGAACAATTACACATATTCTGGGACCTAATGAAAACCTGATGGTATATGGCACTTAGAGAATTACTATCACTAATTCCATTCTGTACTATACTTCTATCAATTCTAGATGCCTCCCTAAGTCAAATGGTTGAGCAAAACCATATGGGCATGGACACTGTGGAAGTTAAACTGTGTTCACTAAGTTTCTGCCAAAACTGAGTAAGGATACTGAAGAGAGAATTCAGTGCTATGAATTAGATAGAAAAATATTTTCCGAGAAAGACATGGTACAAGTGTTCTGCTTTTCAGAGAGAATCATGGAAAAATCAATGCTGGAAAGACTCTTAACAATCATCTGGGCAGTTCTTATCCAGCACTTCAACTCCTGCTCCATATCCTGCCAAACTGCTGTCTCGTCTCTGCAGGGACACTCACAGGTTGGAAGTGGTACAATACTGCTTATTCCCCTCACAGCACAGCAACAAAACAGACGGTAAACATGCGCTCACTGAATACAACAATGATCTATGCTATCTGACCATTCAAGAGTTAGAAGGTGCCTATTGCTATGCAAAAAAAGGATAAACCAGTGTTGTTCTGAGCATTCCATGTTTTCTGTGATTATTCAAAATGGAGAAATGTGAATTTTCAAAATCACTGTTGAATAACTGTAAGTGTTGTAGGGTGCAGATAAAAACACTTTAGAAGTAATCTAAAATAGATGTAGGGACTCTAAAACAAAGGGAAAACAAATATTTTAAGCAATAAATAAAGCCTGCACTTGGAAGATGAAAGAGATATCTTCTTACACACCCCGTCTTAGTGCAAGAATCAGAGAGGGAGAAGTATGGGTGAATCAGTCTGCAGCTGCTCTCATTTCAGACACAGGAGACAAAAGAGTAAGACAGAAGAAGCATGCAGCTGCAGCCTGAGGTCCTTGGGCAACAGGCAGCAGAGATCTGTCTTGAGTCTCTCCTCAGACTTGCTGGATAGCACTGTGAATACTGTCCTTGCTTCTTATTTCTCTCAAGGGGCCCACACTGTTTCAGGGTTTGTATCGCTCCTTCAGAGACCAACCAAACATAAGCTGACTGGTAGCCAATAACACCAGAATTCAAGTTATAAAAGATCCATTTCTCCAAAGAGATACGTTTGCCTATATTTTAATTATATATACTGTAGATGAATAAGTCCATGTGAATGACCTAAAATGATTTATTCTCATCACATGGGTAAAATAAAAAGACTGCACAACCATAACAATGGTAATGAGACTCTGCTGACTTGATTTTTAATGTTACCTATCACCCTTATGAGTTAAAATGGCAAAGGTATTAATTTTTAATAGTCAAGATATGAACAACAGAAAAATGAAACAAAACCAACCTTATAGAGTCAGTATATCTTTTTATGTGAAAGCTACTTTTTCAGATCTGATTCAAAAGTATCAGATAATTAATATTTAGTAG
Source organism: Fukomys damarensis (assembly GCF_012274545.1). NCBI lineage: Eukaryota > Metazoa > Chordata > Mammalia > Rodentia > Bathyergidae > Fukomys > Fukomys damarensis. The sequence goes on along the minus strand of NW_022900931.1, from coordinate 28,155,469 downwards.
CTAGATGACAGGTGAGCAAATCCTCCTGCAAAAAAGAACAAAACTCACTTGACCATTGACAAGTGGAGCTGAAATCAATGAAACTCTATCAAGTATTCAGGATAGATTTGGTTGGCATCGAAAACCACAAAAACCTTTGGATTCCAGGTATCATCCACACAGCTGTCATATAAATTCACATAGCTCCCGTCTTTGGAAGGGGGTCGCATGTATTTGGAGTCTCCGTTTATGTAATCTCCAATTAGCACCCGAGCAAGGAACATAGATTTGTACGTTCGAAACAGATGCCGCGGTGGCAGGCTGACACCATGAATCTGGAATGTGTTTCCGTGCTTTATGTCATCTTTGCAGAAGCGGCTGGAGTAAGCAGCATCTCTAGCAAAATAGGTTCCTGGGAAAAAAAGGACCAAAGAGAGCTGAGATTCCTCCTAAGAACATATTAAACAGAAACAGAAACATTCTAACTTTAGGGCAAACTGGCACATGGAGCCATATAGCAAAAATGTGAGGACTTTCCTCATCCACAGATCCTTAAGAGAAGAAGGGAAATCTGTCTGCTGGGAACAGCTGTGGCACAGCTGCCTGCCAGAGGCACAGATTCGTTGGCATAAACCAGGTATCTGTAATACACTTCCCTGCCTCCCCTAACTAGACCAGACTTCTGTTCTGTTTAGAATGAACAGATTCTGTTCAGAATGAATCTCCCTGAGAAACCCAATAAGTAAAACACATTTAAAAGTGTCCCAGGACTTAAAGGGCAGGATCTGAAATTGTTGTTGTTTTGGTTACTGGGGGGTTGAGGACCTGGACACTGTGTGGACTTCCTTCCCATTTCTAGTTCTGTCTACCAATCTCCTCCCCTCCCCTGGTCCAACATCCAACAAAGGTCTGGAGAGTACAAGGAAAACTTCAGTTCACAGACATGAATTCAAACCCAAAGAAGCCATATTTCTATGATGCAGGCTAACAATCCAATAATAATCCTAGAACTAGCAGAACTTTATATCCTGGAAAAGATTTCCAAAAAACTGCAAAGCTGTCACTATGGTTTGGATCCTAAGTGTCCCCCAAAGGCTGGTGTGTTAAAGGCTTGGTCCCCAGCCTGGTGCTAGGGGAGGTGGTGGAAGCTTTAGGAAGTAGGGTCTCATGAGAGGTCTTGGTCACTAGCGATGCACCCTTGCAGGATGTGACCCTTATCTTCCTCTATTTGTCTCCATTTCCCAACTGCTATGAAGGGAGATCGTTCCACTAGGCACTCCCTGCTACCACCATCAGTCTTTAACGTGGCTCAAAAGCAACAGGGCCAACTGACAATGGACTGAAACTCACAGCCAAAATCAACCCTCCTCCCTTTAAGTTGATTCTCTCAAGTATTTTAGTGACAGAAAGCTGACTAAAAGATATTCCTGCCTGAGCATTGCAGAAGAGCTATTTTCATTTCCTTCTGTTCTTTTTTTTTTTGGTATGGGGGATTGAAGTCCGGACCTTGCACTTGCAAGTCAGAGAGCAGAACCACTGAGCTCAATCCCCCGGCCCTGGAAGAGTTATTTTCATGGGTCCACCACCTACACATGGGAACTCAATAAAGTAGTCTACTCTTTAGAAACAGCAGGCAGGAGAGAATGACACTGTTAAGGGAATACCTGCTCTAACCAACTCTGCAAATGAACTGCAAAGTCCCACCTTCACCCGATACAGAACGGAAGGGATTTATGTAAGGACTAGAAGAACAAATGTTCAGCCCCTAACCTGTGCCCCTCAGCTTTCTCCTTTATTACTTGTGGGGATAAACTGGCCAACCTGAACTTTCACAACACTAGAAATGAGAAGTTCCCCCTAATATTTCTTACTGCCCATTAATAGTCTCACCTATAATTTTCTTGAAGAAAAAGAAAAACAAAAAAATAAAAACACTTACTGATACTGGTGTACAATATAACTAACTTGTTCTATCACCCTCTCTATACTGCCAGAAAGCAGTTTAGTGCACAGGCTCATACACAGAAAGGACTTACATGTGAAAATTAAATTGAACACAGAATTCGGTAGCATGGATGTGCTCCATCTGGGTGATAGGGATTTGGGAAGCTACTTAATCTGGCAGTAGTGCAAAAGTCTCACCTCCATCCTGCGTATATAAAAAATGACTTTTCTGTGCTCAGAAACATGAATATGTGCCTAGAACCCAAAATGGCAACTTTTATCCTTTACCAAATCCCTGCATTAGAAAACAATCAATAATTTCTAAAGAGAGAAAACTTTCCCTTTGGACTCAATTTAGACCTGGAATTCTGATACTTACCTTTTCCAAACAGAGTGCCGTGTATGCCATTTATTCTCCAGTCGAAGTTATGAATGCAGATCGCTTCCACAAACTCATTGCTGGTACCATGAAAGAGCATTTGTTCATTGATCTGAGGGATACCTCTTTTTTTCTTGAGCTGAGCCTTTTTCCTAAAAACACAATGCACAGAGACACAATAGCACACACAGAAATAAACCATATGTAGCACTTATTATTTTTTTAAAAAGCAAAGTCCAACAGAAAGGGTGAGAACAATCATTTCTTTAGTATAAGTCATAAGCAGACAAAGAAATTCTGGAAAAGAAGTAATTTTGGATCCTCTTGGACAATACATAATTCACTTTGTCAAAAAGCACTGGTCAACACTCAGTGAAGGCAGAAAAGTCTACTACAAGGGGCTGGGGTATATCTCAGTGGCAAAGCACCAGCCCAGCACATGCCCTGAATTTGGTCCCCAGAATCAAGGAAAAAGAAAAGAAGAAGAAAATCTTACCAATAGGTACAGATATCCCAGGTTATGCCCATAATGATAAAAGCAATTGCCTAACCCATATAAGCTTTACAGGTGACTAAAAACAATTAAACAATACAAAATTCACACAGCCTGTACACAGTGAATTATTCGGCTGGGCCTACATCTTATTATTATCTCCAGAGATTACAAAATGTTAGTTGAATTTAAATGAAATTTGAATTGGGAAACATTAAACCATCCAGTGTAACACTCTTCTTAGTAGACAAATCTCTTCTACTCATAAAAGGATATTCAATCTAGGGCTGATTATAACAGAAAAAAACAAAAATTGAGAAACTAAAATTTATAGAAAAAGAAAATACATAATTATATATCTGCATACAAAATTGAAAAGTAATGAACAAGACTTGTGTGCATTACCATAGTAAATCTAGAATATGAAGCTAAATATAGAAAGAATTTTGCAAAAACAAATATTTCTCAAAATAATGCTGTGTACTATACAGGTATACATACACAGGTAGTAAAAAAAACTAAACATATAGTCAGGAAGGCATTGCACCAGTTTAAGGGGAAAGGCATAGAGCAGGGTGTGGCCAGGGTAAACACTCTGCCTGTATCTGTAGTGGTTTATATCTTTAAAAAACACGATGCAAGGATGAAGAAAATGTGACAAGTATTAAAATGTTAAGTCTGATCAGTAGATAATAGTTATCTGTAAACTTTTATATTTTCACTTTTGTAATTTCATTAAAAAGATGTTAAAAATAACCCGTCCCCTTGCCATTTCTGACAGCCAACCACCGAACACCTGCTTCAGGCCACTCCAGTGCTCTATGGCTTGTACCTCAACGTCCCTCCAAAGCCTTCTGTGCTCACAGGTGGGGCTTAGCGGGGCAGGATGGATCAGGGGGGTGGGACTGTGAATTAAGGGTGTGTGACAACCCAGTGGGTTTAGCACAGTTCGGACGAATGGAAGTCCCACTCTGGGGTGGGTGGCACCAGTCAACAGGCTTGTAAGAGGGTGGAATACAAAGGAGAGATGGAAGGCAGGCTTCACTGCTCCTGTGTGCCCTGCCTGGCTGCCCTGCTTTGGGGCCCACTGACTATGGACTGAAACTTCTACAAACTGTGAGCCAGAATAAACCTTTGCCCCCTTGTGGGTGTCAGGTATTTTACCTCTGTAATGAGGGAATAACTGAGCTGAGGGCCAAGGGCTCACCGCTGTACCAGTCAGCAGAGTCTCTCTGTGATCAGCTGTGACTGTTAAGGTGCATCCGCCCCGACACGGGGCCCAGGGCCACTCTCCTTTCACTCCTGCTGGCTGGTCTGCTCCTGTCTTCTGAACACGGAATGATCCAACACTCTTACAGAACAACTTTGTAAATACCCAGAAATATCTGAACGTCTCCCGGCTTTCTCCTCTGGGCTAAATTCGCACTGTCCTGAGTCGTTCCTCACACGGGAGAGTCCCCAGGCCCTCTGCATGGGAATCTGCCAGATTCTGGGTCTGTGACTGTGGCACCAAGTGCAGTCAGTTACAGCTCCTGGCACTCTTCAGACCAGATCTACTTCCCCTGATGCTCTGTACAACTGACTTAGAGCCTGAATGCTGCCCTTACTGCAGTCAAGCTTCACTGACTTAGAAAATAATTAGATCAACTTTCTTTTTCAGAACTTTATGAGAGGCACATTTGTCCCTTTCATAATTAAGGGAAAAAAAGCTTTAAAAAAGTACTTTCAACCTTCCAAGGTCACCGATTCACTAACAAAACAAATAAGCTATCCCTTCTAGTTTTGAATTTTTGGCACTGGTGATATACAAGCCTTACTTCATTCAAATTTCTGAAAAAATGTTGAAGGACTCAAGACAAAAAAGGCAACATGCCATTGAAGTTACTCTTTGCATAAGAACTACCAATTTTAAGCCAGGCGAAGTGGTGCACGCCTGTAATCCCAGCACTCAGAAAGCTGAGGCAGGAGGACTGTCGTGAGTTCGAGGTCATCCTGGTCTACATAGTGAGTTCAAGGCCACTCTGCACTACAAAACGAGACTCTGTCTCAAAAAAAAAAAAAAAAAAAATAAGG
>NW_022900931.1:28118430-28150434 GCF_012274545.1 Fukomys damarensis | reverse complement strand
AAAAAAAAAAAAAAAAAAAACTAAGGTGTCTACTAATTTTTCTCTTTGTACTATCACCTTGCATACACTGTCTCCACTATAAGATGCTTTTTCAACTACTTTATAGGAATCAAATAAGAATGCCTAAGGGACCTTCCCACCTGTCACTAAGGAAGCCTGTCAGCTAGCTGGGCATTACTGAATCCATACACGCTTTTTTCTCCATTTTTTGAAGTACACATTTGTTTAATACAGATCTTTGTAAGGCCCACGAGCTATACTGCGAATTGGAAAACCAGCAAGTGCACTTGTCACTGCAGTTCAGGCAGATTAAAATGAATATGGGTTTGAAGAGTTGCTCAAACAGTCTGGAGAGTGGGCATCAATGGGCAATGAAGAGCCACTTGGCTACACACCAGTGAGAGGCAGTGTGGGCAGGGTGGTTAAAGCAGTGCATCCCCCAGCAAGCTTTTTAGTGCCCCAACTAAGGCGCCAGTGAAATGCGGACACTCACAGACTATGCCTTTTTTGTTCCAGCAAGGCCAAAGTTGAGTTGCCGGGCCTCTTGACCTTCAGTTAAACCTGCAAGGAAAGACAGGACTACACTAAATTCTTTACAACCCTGCCCACCTGTGCCCAAACCCACAATTATTTCTAAACTTACTGAAAATACTGTGGCATCCACTTCTCAAAGATGCCTCACCATTACCCACCCTCTTAGGGACCAGAGTGCCAGCAAGCAGACTGCACACCACATGCTCTGCACCACAGCAGCTTTTCTGCATCAAAGTGAATTTCCTGAGGTCTGAACCAGCGGTGACAAACTGACAGCAGGCATGCCACAGCTGTATCACTGAAAGGGTTTCCATCACTAGACTATGGGTTTCCATCCTGGGTGGGCATCAAAAACACCTGCAGACCTTTACGCAGACAGAAAGGCAGACCTCGGAGCTCTGACTCAGTGGATCTGGGGTGGATGATGGACATCTGTGCTTGTTAAAGAGCTCCACAGGTGACTCTGACATGCAGCCAGACACATGAGTCTCTGATCCATCTACACCCACATTTTTAATAAACATCCATGTTCACATCACAACCAGGGATCGCACCAACTCTCTCCCCTATCAACTGCTCTTACATGTGCAATGCACAAGCAAATCACCCCAAATTCCCCATGATTTCCACCAGAAATGCACATCCTCCACCAGACTCCAGCTAAACCCTCAACTACTCCAGTGAACTCCAGCTAAACCCTGGACTCTGATGGAAATCCTCCAGTTCCCCCAGTCAGCTCTCTCTTCCCATTTCCCATAATGGCCATTTCAGGTCTTCCCTTTCCCATTTTCTCTCCTTCTTATCTATACCTCCCTGATACTTCCTTTGCAGGGGTGGCTTCACTCCTTATTTCACTGAAAGCATCAGGGAAAAGGCCACAACCCAGCTCCTCTCCTCCTCTCCTCCCTCTACCTGGGCTACAGGTGCAGCTGGACATCCTGTCTACCTCCGCACTGCATCCTGTGTGCTCTTTGGGAGTCTCAGTCCAGCAGTGATCCTTCCCCTTCCTCCTGGCTTATCAACTCTTCTTCTGATAGGCTCCTTCTAATTACAGTGCTTAGGTCTCTCTTATCAAGGGTTTTGGAAATCAGTATGGAGACTCTTCAAGAAACAAGAAACAGAAATTTTATTTGACCCACCTATACCTCTCCTAAGTATATTCCCAAAAGACTTATACTATAGTGATACACCATGCGTCTAGCAGCACAATTCACAATAGCTGAGCTCTAGAAACAGCCTACATGCCTCTAAGAATGGCTGAAGAAAATGTGGCATATACACACAATGAAATGTTATTCCACCAGAAAGAAAAATTCATGTCATTTACAGGAAAATGGAGAGGCTTGTGACCATAATGTTAAGTGAAAAAAAAGAAGACTCAGAAAGTAAAATATCACACGGTTTCTCTTATATGAGAAACCCAATTATAAGTAAAGGAGTAAAACAAAGACAGACTTTTTGAAGATGGGGAAGGTGTCAGGGAAGGGAGAGTAGGAAGAGGACTGTCCTCCCATGACCATCAAATGTCTCCTCCAGTCATCACCAGATGTCCGCTGGTGGGCAAAATCACCCCCCAAATGAGAACCATTGCTCCAAAACTTTCCCCTCAATAGGGACCGATGAATTAATTTTCTGAAATGCTAATTAGATTCATCATTTGCTTGCTTAAAGTTCTGCAAGGCATGCTGGCACACGTCCACAAACCCAGCACACAGGAGGCCAAGGCAGAAGGATTATGAGTTTCAAGCCAGCTTGAGCTACAAAGTGAGTCCAAGGTAAGCGGAGACTACAGAGTAAGAGGCTGTCTCAAAGCAAGCAAGCAAACAAACTACAAATCCAAGTCACTTATCTCAGTTTGCAAAGGCCCACATCACTGGCGCCTGCTAACTCTCTGACTTCCACTCTGGATCAGTTCAACTCAACTGCAGAAAATGACACCACCACCCTGTGGTGCGACTACAAACCCCTCCATGCCCTGCTTCCCAACCACCTTTCTAGCCTCCTTGTTCATTTCAAGTTTCTGTGCATTTGAAATTCCAATTTCTGGGTCCCTCCATGTTTCCAAATTTTGGCCCCAGTGCTCCCAGTCCTCAGAGGCCTTTTCTTCAACCTCCTGTGTCTGGCTGAAATGACACCTGCCTTCAGAAGCGCTTCTTCGTGTCCCGGCCAGGACACACACCCTACTGCAGCGGGTGAGGGCAGGTAGATCCCCTCCCTTAGGGATGTGCTGGTCACATTGACATTCCTGGTGGCAGTGGTCTGGCTCCTAGTCTGACCTACACTCCTGCCCACCATCATACCTCAGGTGCCCAGAAGAGTGCCTGTCAAGAAGCAGGTGGAAGGAGGGGAGGAAGGCAGGCCTGTGGAATGTGACCTGACTTGCAATGGAATCACGCGGGACTGCCTGCCTTCCTGAGTGGGGAGTCACAACTCACGGCAGGGACTTCAGCTACCCCAGTTCTTGGGCAGATGTCAGGCTGTCCTTACGTGAGATGTGGCATTCTGCACGGTCGAGGCGGGTGGCAGATTCATTTACCACCACAGATTCCCACAGGCCAAAGTTACACAAAACTGGGAAGGGCATCACCAGAGCAGAATCACTCCCAATGAGATATTTAGTATAAAATGTTTTAGGATCCTGTGCTACATCCTTACCATTACATTTTTACTGAGAATTCAAACTGGGAAGGGAATTTCACTTTAGAGTCCTGATTAAAAATAAGAAATTAGAGCTGAGAATGTAACTCAGCAGTAGAGCTTTTGCCTGGCCTTGAGTTTACTTGCCAGTACCTCAAAAGCAAACAATGTCAGTTACAGTGAGGCACACCTGTAACCCGAAACTTGGCAGGCTAAGGCAGGAGGAGGCCCGCAAGTCCAAGGCCATTCTAAGCAATTTATTGAGAATTCATAAAAAAAAGAAAAGAAAAAAGGGGACGGGAATATAGCTCAGCATTGCCTGGGTACAATTTGGAGTACGTCACACACAAAAAAAAGGAATTACACTTTTATCAACTCATTTTATAAAAATACATTTTCACTAAGAAAATCAAATCAAATCAAAGTGGACAGAAGAGAATTCTAGATTCCTCTGTAAGAGAGTCATCCAAACAAGACTGAATAAAACCTTCTACACCCAGTTATTGTAAAAAAAAAAGTGACTTGGTTTAGTCTAAAGACACAAGATAATAAAAAACACATGCTGAAAGCTCCTTACTTTACTATCCAGTATTATGAGACTAATGTCTAGAATATACTAAAGTCATATTAGCTAGTCAAAACCATGAAAGAACCCCATGAATCATTAAAAAATAAAAATTTAGCCTAATTCTCAATATATGAAAAGGATATGAGTTACTGTCTGAGATTTACTTTAAAATACTTTAGCATCAACAGTAATAAAAAAGGGAGGAGGGGGTGAAGGGAGGGCAGGGGTAAGGGGAAAAAATGAGAATCAAGACTTGTCATGTAGAGGTACAAGATCCCAATGAATGTAACTGTACCGTATCCCTAAAATGTACCAATAAATTCAATTAAAGCTGAAAAAAAAAACAGTAATAAAAAAGAAAACAGGTTATGTGTGGTAAATCTTGATAAATGCTAAATCACGATCAGCATACGGTACTCATTAGACTCTACTTGTGTCTATTTGAAATTTTTCCAAATAAAAAATTAAGTCAGATTATAATAAAATTAGAAATAAAAATCTCATCTATAAAAATTTAAAATATCAAGTAAATAAGGATCAAAATATATAATTGATATTGTGTAATAGGAAAAAAAGTCTAAAGGTGTAGGGGAAGTGGGAAAGGTAGAAGAAAGGTAAGAAGAGAAAAGGAAAAAAATGGAAACAAAGTTTTTATAAATAGGGAAAGGTGGAGGGGGGTGAAGGGAGGTCAGGGAATGGGGAAGAATAAGAACCTAGATATGTCATGTAAAGGTACAAGATCCCAATGATGAATGTAACTGTACTGTATACCTAAAATGTACCAATAAAAAAATTAAAAATATCTGAGTCGTTTTAAGTAATATCTGTTATAAAAATATAGCACAATAGGTGAATTTGAATAATACCTTTATATTTTCTATAATGTTTATTTCTAGGTTAAGTACACACTGAGAAATCTAGTGAGTCATTTCCAACCTAAATCAAATAGTGAATTCAGATTTTACAACATAAAACTTTAAGGTTAGCAGAATATTTGGAGGTACATGTTTTTAAAAACAAAACAAGCCAATGGCTATAGGCAAGACAGTGCAATTGTTTCAAAAAGAAATCCAACAGTGTTTCCAGAGATTTCTGGAAGTCAAAGTAAAAGGCTGAGTCAAACAGAGTCCCACTGACAAAGGTGCGGAGATTTGATCACTTCAGCCAGGACACTCTGCTCTCAATCCTGGAAGGACAGAATGCTTCTTACATGACATAGTCTGGATTTACCTACACATCTGCTCCCTGCCACTCCCTGAGAATGCTGGGGAAGGGAGTGGAGAGAGAGCTCAAGAGATGGCAAGAAAAAACAAGTTTATACCCCTGAAAACTAGTACAAAAACATCTGTGCTCAACCATCTCCAGACTATAAAAGTCTTAGGGAGGACAGCAGAAGGTTCAGACTAGAAAAATCTTACCTGCAGAAGAACTCCCATAAATCTAAGTTTTGAATTCTCTGAATTCTTTTGATTCGGTTGCGATCCATTGTTTTCCCAAAAAGACTGGCAACTTCATTATATTCATGTGTTTGACTGTGCAGAGAAACAAGCTGCAAAGAGAAGTTCACATGGTTTACTGGGGGTCCACCCCACCGATTTCTCCACAGGACAGAGGTCAGTTTAGCTCTCACCTGATAGGGCACTTCAGGGTTCACATCCTCCCAGTGTGGTGGCACAGGTATAGCTTCATTTTCACAGATATAACTTCAAATAGCAAAGACAGAACACGGTATCAGAAGCTGATTATCATTATTGCTGGTTAGTTAGCTTTTTGCCAAAGCTGAATTTTCATGCTTAGGGTATCATGACAAATGCAGCCAAATACAGTTTGTGGTTTTTTTTGTTTAAAAATATTTATTGAATGTCTCTTGTGTGCCTCTTGTTAGGTGCTGAATTGTGAATTTTGATGGAAATATACAACCATACATTTACCATCAAATCTCAAAAATAGCCTGGAATGGAGGCATACACCTTTGATCCTAGCACTGTAGAAGGCCAAGGTGGGAAGACTGCAATTTCAAGGCCAGCCTAGGCAATTTAGCAGACCCTAATTCAAAATAAAAAAAATAAAAGCTGGGGAGGTAGCTCAATGAGAAAGCCCTAGTTTCAATCCCCCATATCTCAAAAAAAAATAAATAAATAAATAAAAAGTTAATGGAAGAGATGAAGAAATCACAACCCTATATAATATTTAGCTTATTTGTTTTTCAAACTCACTTTAATTTTTGAAAAAATAAAGTAATGTAGAGCAACAGGAAGCAGAGGAGTCAGCACATCTCTCTGCCAGGCTCCTCCTGACTCTCTGGGTTCCATCAGGAACAGTTTCTTTGGCTGCAGCAAAGACTCTCCAATGAGGAAAGAGGAATAAAATGGAGAAAGTAGTGCTTTGTAAAGAAATTTCCAGAAACACCTGGGCACCAAAGCAGAGAAATGAAAATCAAGAACCAAGGACAGGCCAATTCACTCAAACATACAGTGATCAGGAAATCAGAGCTTTCTTCAAGCATAGGGATTTCTGGAATGTGATGTACAGGTCTGAGTGAAGAATAATCAGCACTGTCACAAGCAGTCACCTGGCATTTCCACCAGAAGAGCTGGACAAAGTGACTGTGCTTGCTGCTAAGTCTACTGGACTATTAGTGAGGCCAAGGAGAGAACAGGAGCCAAAATTTACAATGTCCTCACAGAAAGGTCCTGCACACGATCCTGGGATGCAGATGGAAGGACAGGGGTCGCTCATGTCTCTCTGGGAAGACGCTGTTGATCCGCTTGCAGAGATTCAGCCCCAGAGCTGTGGCGTGCCAGCTCCAAGGGACAGCCCTGTGTGCCACTCCTGCGATCTTCAGGAGGACCCTGGAACATGAACCCTTCCTGGACAACTCCACACCCACTTCCTGCCTCTCTCCCAGCAGCCTCCATCCCCAGCAGCAGTGGTGATCCTATTCTGACTCTGATCCACATCCTCAATAATGAGAATCAGAAACCCCACCTCATTCTGCCTGAAGACAATGGAATGGTGCAATTCTGGAACTGAGGATGCCTTCCTTTCCCCAGCCAAAGTAGTGAGAATAAAATATGAAGTTCAAAATAATGTAAATATGATAAAAAATTAATAAGTAGAAGCCCAGCATGGTGGCTTATTTCTGCAATCTCAGCTGCTCAGGACACTAAGGCAGGATGACTCCAAGTCACAGGCCAGTCTGGGCAACTTAGTGAGACCCCATCTTAAAAAAAAGCAGGGGTCTGAGGAAGTATAGTTGAGTGGTAGAGCACTTGCCTAGCACGAGTGAGACCCTGGGTTCAATCCCGAGCACCACACAAAAGAAGAAGGAGAATACATATAAAGCAATATACAGAGAAGTTTTCCTCACACCCGAGTCCTTGTTCTGCTCAGTCCTCACTTCCTGCCCCAACTCCAGGTAATCACTGTTTTGTCTCTTGGATATTGTTTCAGAACCCTGGGTTAATAAAAGCCAAGTTCTTGCCCACACAAACAGGAGCATGAAGCATTCATTTTTTGAACCATTCTTTTTCACTTTAGGTATTCTTATCAAGATCTTTCAACTCAGTACAAAGAGAGCACCCTCATTCCCAAAGTCAACAAGAGAGCCTGGTACACAGCAAACATTCAACAAATACTGGCTGAACAGATAAATGCACTCCATTTCATAGATGCAAAGAACTCCACTGTATGGATTTGCCATGAGTCATTTAACCAGACCCCTACCAATGACACTTGTCTTCAATGCTCTGCTACTATATTAACAACATTACAAAGACAAGTTTGTCCATCTGTCATTTTAGATGTCCACTAGTATACCTGTCGAACAGCATCTTTGAAATGAAATTTCTGTATGAAGGTGTATATTTATTCATGGTTTTGACAAATACTGCCCAAATGCCATCTTTGAAGGTAATAATTAATGTTCCCACAACAAATGTTGAGAATGCCTATTTTCCAACAACCTCTCCCAAAAGATATTATTAAACTTCTGAATTTTTGTCAGTTTGATGATGAAAATCTGATATTAATTAATGTGTTTCTTTTATTATGAATGTGCTTGTATGAACATTCACATTCCTTGTCTATCTTGGTCTTAGAAAATCTAGAAGAGCTCAAATACTATAGGAATTGTCCCTTCAACTATAATGAATTAAAATTTTTCCTAATGTTTTCCCACTTTGCTAAGGTTATCTTTTAGCTATTAAAAAAAAATCTTAAAAAATATTTATGTAGCAGCCAGCATGGTAGTGAATGCCCATCTGGAGGCTGAGGCTGGAGGATCAAAAGCTCTATTCCTGTCTGTACAACTTGGCAGGACCTTGCCTCAAAATCTAAAAAACTAAAATACAAAGAGCTGGGATATAGGTTAGCATGAAGTTTACTGTTAAATTCTCAGCACCATACAAAAAAAAACAAATTCCACAGTCCACAGCCTTGACTTGCTGTTTCCTGACAGGAGCATGTACTGTTTGCCTGGCTAGTGATAAACACTCATTACTTCCCTGCAATAAACCCACATCTCTGCGTCAGCACCCACTGACCTCCATCATTTCAGTATTCCTACTAGTCCTCTCCTTTTATTGTTTTCTTGCTTGCTGCCCTCCATTCTGTTTAATTTTCTCCCTCTCCTATTCTGTTCTATGATTTGTACATTCTAGGAGAGAAAAGTTTGCTTGAGCCCCACCAAAGGGTCAGCAGATATAACAACACACAATTACAGGAACATTTGTCATCATTATGTTTCACTGTCGCCAGAATATACATTCTCTGAAGATACATAATTCCTTTATTATATTCCTGGTATAAAGAGCTATTAAAATATTCTGTATTGTCTGTAGAAATATTAGGGCTTTAATTACATAAGTACTTAAACATACTTTACTTTTTTTGGTAGCAGGAATCAAACTCAAAGACCTGCCAGCTTGCCATGTAGGCTCTATGCCACTGAGCTACATCCCAATTTTGATACTAAAACACAAGCCAAAAATCTTGAGAAATAACTGATACAAACTTAAAGTATTTAGTTCTTTACTCTAATTCTTTTGCAGTTTTTCTTTTGCTCTAATGCTTGCAAAAAACTCCTTGGAAGGAGTAAAAGGGCCCTGACCACAATTCACATGCTATTTTTTTAAGTTTCATTTTAAAACTATTGAAAAGAAGGAATTTTAGTATTTGACTGCAGAATCATTCCAGCAAACTGGAGACATGCTGTAAGACTTTTCCTTTCAACTCCATTCCTATGAATAACACTTATTGTCTTCTGGCTTCTACATGCCTTTTTTCAGACCACAACTGTCCAGAAAGAGCAAGGAGGACCCCGGAACAGAGAACTGTCCTATCACCCCATGTGCAGCCATCTCCCTCAGGCTGCCTTTTGTCCCCACAGACTGGAAATTTATTCCTTGTAGTCTAGCCCGGGGATCAGTGGAGGTGCAGACAAAGTGAGCCATCATGTAGGATTTACGGCCCAAATGATTAGGTGACCTGTGAGTATTTCCAGTTGAAATTCAAACTTACATTGCTTCTCGGCCTTTTGGCTAAGATCAAGTGAAATTCAAACTTACCTCAGTGGTTTATGTTTACAGAGAGATTACGAGGCATCTTGTAATTGCCATGCACACTGTTCTAAAGAATTGAGAAATATAAAAATACAAGAAAAGGGGGGGGGAAATAGTAGGAAAGGAAATAATAGAATATAATAATTTCCTTTTTTATTACATGACCTACCAACACACTGTCAATCTGTTTTTCTGCTACACAGTAACAAAGAGAAGGGAGAGGAAAACCCACCCTTTCTTATGGCTTTTCTCGCACAATACCTGAAAGCAGTGATGGAAAAGGGAGCCCTTTTTATTAAGCGCTGTTTCCCAGTGGTGAGATTCGTTTGCTTCATTTCTGCACATAAAAGCAAAGACATCAGATCAGCCACAGAAGCATGCTAGCTGTGGAGCTCAGGAGGCAGAGGCTACAGGACACTAGAGTCGAGGTGCTCTGTGAAGGGAGGAGCACAGTGTGCAGGGCCCTGGCCAGTAGCCAGAGCTCACGTGAAGGGCGTTAGTGTCACACAGAGCTCAGCGTGCAGGGTCTGCTCACTTCTGAATCACACTGAGGTCACCGACATGAGGACATGAGCGTTTTAGCTTAGGAGGGTTAACAGTACTAGAAAGAGAGAGAACATACACTCAATCTTCTGTATTCAGTAGAAAAAAAAATTTTAATTTCTCCAAAAAATGTGGGAGGGATTGAAAAAGATATAAGACCATTATAAAACCTGCAAAACTCACAGAATTTAAAAAATGTGTATATTCATGCTTTCTCTTTAAACTGTATACCTAAATCAAAAGAACAAAACCAGGCAAGACCCAACACACATTCACAAAAACAAAATCTGGTGATAAAAGACCATCAACTCCAGGCCCATTCCGCACTTCTACCCAAGCTCACCTGGGGCAATACTCAGGTCTCTTTGCTCCCACAAGGTTACGTGTCCTGGGTTACCAGGAACCTCCACCTGCCACTGCCCCACTCTGAAGCAAAGCGGCTCGCTGCCCGAGGCCAGTGCTAGTGTCAAGTGCATTCTGCACTCTCCTTGACCTGGCACGTGTGGGCACGGCCCTCTCGGCGCATGGCACACCACCTGCGGTGCCATCTTCTTAAGCCCCTGCCATGTGAGTTTTCTTGGCACAGTGAAAACCTGAGCTGGCTAATGGCAGAAGGGCTGGGGCTACAAACCTTGGAGACAGTACATGTTGAATGCCAATAATTACATTTCTAACACAGTACCATTCTATAGAGTTGGAGAACTTGAATTGTTAGTGTCACAGTATTAATGCTGTATTAGTGTGAGTATTAGTTATTACAGACTCCTATTCTATAATAAAGATTTTTTTTTTAGTACTGGGATTCAAACTCAGTGCCTCATGCTTGCCAGGCAGGTGCTGTGCTGCTGAGCTTTACCCACAGTTAAAATCATGTTTTCTAACAGAAAGCTTCCAAAAGTAGTGTACTAGTGACTATTCTTAGAGAAACATGTGGCTCACTAAATTATTACCGAACACCTTCACAAACCTCTTCCTCCTCATGAAGCCAGAAGCCTGGGTACATCATTCTGCTTCAGGAACAGCTCCTGTACACAAGCTGAGAAAGGTCTCTCAACCGGCCTAGACTGCCGCAGAAGGACAAGTCAGGATCCCCTCACAGGTAGCCTGTTTAGGGCCTAAAGTCAGTAAGAGGCAGTCAGGACTAGTAAGGCTCCAATTATTATTCTTGACAATAATTTTTTTAGAAAGCAAGAACAGCTCCAGCAGGACAGCCACTACAAGATGCTCGGGTCCACCAACTTCTTCCTGGCTGAGCCCTCACCAGCTCTGACCAAGGCCCATCCACGGAGTTTGCTAAGGTGCCTCTCCCCACCATAACACACTACGGCTCAGCTCAGAAAGACACAACTCACAGAACTGGGCAACTGGGAAAGGAGAGCCAGAGGACTACACGATGTACGACAAAATACACATTCATGAAGAAAGTCTCCCTGACTACATCTGATTTGCCCTCTGGCTAATAGGTTAACAGGTGCTTGTTACTAAAAATCTGTGGGGGTGAATCCAACAGGCTTCTTGTGGGATAACTAAATACACACCATGTACGGGGGCAAAGCCCAAAACGGGGCTAATTTCCAGATTATCTGGCTAATCTATTGGAGCCAATTATCAGAAATCGGAAGAAGGAACTGGGTGTGATGGTGCATACCTATAATCCCAGCACTCCTGGAGGCTGAGGCTGGAGGATCAATAGTATAAACCTAGCCTGGGCAATTTAGCGAAACCCTGTCTCAAAGAAAAAGACAAGTAATGTAGCTCAGTGCAGAGGACACGTTCAATCCCAATACTGTAATACAGAACAATCCAATTTACTGGCAAAAACATCAGGAGAAAGCTCACTAGGCTACACTTGGGTCTTGAAACTATTATCAGTTACCTATCAACATTATCACTTAACATCTATTTTCACTTTTGTGTAAAAAGATTCCTATTTCAAATCTATTTTCAGAATGATGAGATGATGAATAAAACAGAATTACAAGCAAGATATGGTGGTAGGAACCTATAATCCCAGCTACTTGGGAGGCTCAGGCAGGAGGATTCCACGTTTGAGGCCAACATGGGCAACTTAGTGAGCCCCTGTCTCTTTCACACACACACACAAAGCTATAAAGCATTTTGTGTTTCTTAAAGATAAGCATTACACAAGCTCAAAATATGATGCTCTCCACATACATCAATACATAAGCATATAAGCATGCCTTTATAAAAGATAATGTTGCTCAAAATTTCAAAATTTGAATTTTTATAAAGCTATTTTTGTGTGAAACAGAAAGGATTTACTTCACTGTTTGCAAACATATTGACTAATCCTGGCCTTCAGAGCTGCACCCCGTCCCCTATCAGTATACTCAAAGCATACAACTATTAGGGAGAAACATACCTGCGAAGTCTATCTTGTAGCTGAATTTGGAAGTGGTAAAAGCAATGGAGCCATAAGGGTTTGTTCTGAAGCTTTTCTCGATATCTTCACTGCTGAGCGAACACTGGACATTGGCATCCGGCTTTAAGACAGACCAGAGAATTTCGTTTACTAGCTGCTCTTGTGAGTGAGGGGCCACACAAGTGGGCTGGAGGGTGAGGAATGTGACTAGCGCCTGCTCTAGTGCCCAACACACACAAGGTTGGACAAGGCAGCACAATGGAAGCAGTCTAAAGATTTCCACAGAGAACAACTGCTCTCAGCTGGCTCCCTCAACACTGCTCATAGTGCCTTTTTACAGATTGTTACAATTTTTACAAATTATTCCAATACTTATAGTAAGTGGATAGAATTAAATCTTCAATACCTTGCTACAGTCAAAAAAAAAAAAAAGATACAGGTTTTTGAGTATGGGTTAAAATCTCAGCTTAACTCCCTCTGTGACCTTGGACAAGTTAACTTTTCTGAGTTTTACTTTCTTCAACAGTGTTACCATCTGGCAGAGTTTGAGAATGAGAGAGAAAACATGTGCCTGATATCTACCATAACACTTGGAATTCAGAAGGTGCTTGACAAGACCTGCTGCTTCCTAACTCTCTCTCTTCCACTATGGTAAACGGACTTGGCTCAAGTAACAGTGGCCCTCAGCACACAGTGAACACACACTGTCTCCTCTAAATAAGGTGCTGTGCAATCTGGGGGGAACGCGAGAGAACTGGAAGAACAGCTAACTTTTCTTTTAGCTAAACTGTTTATCTCCTCAGGTTTTAATTTAAATCCCGTGTTCACACGCACTCTATTCCTCAGCAAGATGACACTACATGAGTTAAACCCCTTCTACTCCATGCAGGGGAGGGTACCTGGAACATGTGCCACTTCCCACATTCTGCAAGGTAGAACCAGCCCCACTGCGTGTCTGATGTGTCCATGTCGTCCATTCCACGCTCTGTGGTTTTGGATATGAATTCTTCTGTTTTGTGAAACATCTCCTGAAAAATCCAGAAAAGGGGAGGAAGAAATGATTTTCTTAATAACTAATGTGTTTTCATGGATCATTATACTTCTTTATAGAACTCCATTCCGATGTCTGTCCCACGGTGACACTTTAAAAATAGCATTCTACCTTGTATGTGGGCTCTGAAGATAAACATTTTAAAATGTTGAATATAATTGCTTAACAAATCAGGCAAATAATAATCGCTTTAGGTAGTACATGTCAGAGCCCACAGGGCGCTTTTTGTAAGCTGCATAAATAGCCATAAGCAGTTCAGGTTTTCAGTATAGCCCAAGAATTTTTTATCCTAAGTTCACATATTCATTCAAAATAATCTAAGCCATCACTGCTACTTAAGATCAAATGCATCTGATTTTTTTTTTAAATAGTCATTATTTCACTTAATGGCAAAAACAGATGTTTTTAAGGTATGGTATTGGGTACAAAAGAAGGCTATAACACTTAGAGATAGTAAGATACAATTGTAATGAAAACGTACTGATACTTACCGTATGAATATATCGTCCATGTACACAGGTACGTGTATACACGATGAGGATGTGAGGTTTGTACTGTGTGAGTATTTGCTTATGCCTAACAGCATCCTATCCAAAGAAGGTGCTCAGTATGAAGAAGGAAGGTGACGCAGGTTATAAGTGGGCAAGGGAAGCCAAGACTCAAGCTCAGGTCGTTGGGATTCAGGGTCTGTGTTCCTAACCGCCCTGTCACACTGCCCATACCTAGCAATGATTCTGTAATGCTACCTTGTAATGTTAATTTGTAATACTAACTAATAAGCATATGTACACATTACCACTGAGAGGTCGTAAATATTCTTGGGTGGATATTGTGACAATGAAGTCAATAGAAAGGAGACAGAAAGACACAGCCACAGAAGATTAAACTTTATCTGGAATCAGGTTTCCTGCTGTCATTAAGGGTTTTTAAATTATTGATCTAACTTTTCACAGCTAATATACAAAAATATTCTCTTGTTGGGGGAGAGGACATTCAGGATAAAGCTAAGTACTTCTTTGACCACTGACCATCCTTTCTTCACCTGGCACCTTCTCCACTTCCTTCTCCAAGGCTACCAATACTACCGATGTACTAGGCACCTCTCAGAGCTCTCTGTAATTACGCGTGCACGCGCGCACACACACACACACACACACACACACACACACACGATTATTGGTAATTTGTTAAAGATCAGATTTCATATATCTTTGATTTTTTAAACAACACATACCACCACGTAAGTTGAAGGGTGTTTGGTTCTAATTTTCTTACATGAACCGTCCTCTGTTTCCAGAACAACATAACCCAGGTAAGTTTCAGCCACTTTGTCTGGACTGCAGAGCACGGTTTCTCCCACACAAAGTGGAAGAGGAAAGGTACCTCTCTCCTTAGGTGGCTGTCAGAGCAGTAATGAGATATGCAGTAAACACCAAGTACAGTACCTGAGCTCAGTGAAGGGGGCTTGGTATCTTTGACTTTTTCTTCATATTCTGAAACTCTCTCCAAGGAATGATTTACAACTGCTTCCTGGTTTTCATTCCTTCAGGTTTTAAGGTGGATTAGCTGCTAAGAAATGAAAAACAGAAAACCCTAGGATCAAGAGCTTCAGGTTCAGAATCCCCTATTTATCATATCTATATTAACCAAAAAAATAAATATAATGACTTGACATGTAAGCGTAACTGTCCAGTTAACTATTCAAAATAACTGCTTGTTCCTTTTATTATTGTTTACATCATTGCACACTTCACTGTGAAAGAGAAAGAAGTCCAGACTGACATAGATTTAGTTTTTCTTCTATAAATGACCAGAAAAATTTGGAAAGATGAGCTAGAAACTATTAGTTAAGATAAATGTTTGGCTTAAAGAGTCTGCTTCCGTGGAATGTAAAATAGAAAAGCACCCTTTAGATGGTGCACAATGCTGGATGTGTGTTCCGCTGTGACCGACAGTCTCACAGCAGATCAGGTCACAAGTGGGTATGTCTAAACAAGCCTGCAAGGTGACATGTGCCACAGTCCCAGCTACTCACAAAGCTGAGCTGAGGACTGTTTGAGTCCAGGAGTTTGAGATCAGTCTGGGGCAAGACTCTATCAAAAGAAAGAAAAAAAAAGGAGAGAGAGATAAGAGAAAGAGGGGAAGGAAGGACAGAAGGAAGAAAGGAGGAAAAGGAGAGAGATAGGAGGAGGGAGGGAGGGAAGGAAAGAGAGACAGAGAGAGAGAGAGAGAGAGAGAGAGAGAGAGAGAGAGAGAGAGAGGGAGAGAAAATTAACAAAATCCTTTCAGAACTCCACGTCATAAATAGCTACAACTGGCTAGGCCATACCTATCTTGTTTTTATCCCCATTTTAAAGAGGGTAGAACTACAAACAGGTACTACCATTGTGAAAATTTCTGAAGTACTTTAATAAAATAATTTGTCAGTTTATACTGTTTTTCTCTCCACAACTCAAAGCATAAGAGAGAAGTCATTACTTTCCAGTTAGTTAGGGAAACAACAAAGCACAGAATAATGCAACCATTTTGTCTAGAATCACAGCGTTAATGGTGCAGAGATCACAAAAACACCCCAGGCCTCTTGAGCCTGTTCTTCCCTAAGTTACCAGACCCCCTGGCCTCATTTCACAGGCGGATAGTTATTCCCACCTCTCTGTAGCCAAATCTTAATTATTTAGCTTCACAGATGTTCTGGCTTTCTTTCAAAACATGTATAAGATAAAGCCTTAAAATTTTCCACAGTAAGTTTTCTCTCCAAAGAATACTTTGAATAATTAGCCTGAATGAAAACTCAGGTTTAAATGGATAAACTGAAGATGCTGTAACCATAGTAATAGTAGTTCTAGTCAGAACACATGCATGGGTAATAAAAGAACGTGCAAGTTATCAGTCATAGAGCAGGCATTGAATAAATGTTAGATGAATGAATCAGTTCAGTCACAAGATCATATTCTGCCTGTTTTTCCTGTTTTTAATTGGAAGATAATGACTTTCTGCACCAGCCATAAAGGAAAAAAAGCTAGCCTGAAGTGGTGAAGCATTTTGTAAATTTTCAAATACAATGGGTATGCTGGTAGAATCTGTCTCTCCTGCTTTCTCTTCTAAGGAGAATCCCGTCACAGAATCTGGAATAGTCAATGTGGATCACTGAATTGAAACTGAGTTTAGAGTAAAAATCCTGGTCTATATATGAAAATAATGCTGCTTTTCAGACTGACTACAAGTTTTCTGTAAGGCTCTTATAACCCATACCTTCATTCCTAATGACTCTGAACCATTTGTCATTCTGCCTGGATTAGGTTCTTGTAGTTTTCCACTAACTTTAATAACAGGGTATGGTAACACTAACAGGTACCCTAAGGGATCTCCTGCACTCCAAGTATGTTCTTCCTTTCCTCCACTGTGGGGCAGCAGTCCGATTTCCCCTTGATAGTCTGAGTCAGTCACCCCTTACACACTGTGACTTCCTTTTTGGCTTGTTCACTAAGAGGCATGAGGAGACCATATTGATCAGGGGGAGTCTTTGCTTCCAATTCAATGATATCATTGTTGCGCTTCCTGGTACAAGCCTTCCCCCTTCTGGTGAAGACTTCTAGGCCAGCAGAACATAAGGTTGCAGGGACAGGAAGCAAAAATTTTGCTAATGGATCACTAGGGATAATGGTGAGTAGTGCCATTCCTACTGCCAACCCTTGATTCCTGGACCTATGAATCCTGGCAATGGGAGACACAGAACCATACAGTGGACAATGATTCAAAGCATATACAGCCTTTTGAAGAACCTTGCCCCAGCCCTGCAAGCTACCGCCACCTAGCTGTAACTGTGGTGCTACAAGTGTGTCTTCAAAAGACCATTCCACCTTTTGATCAGTCTAGTCACTTCTAGATGGTGAGGAATACTGTAAGACCAGTGAATTCCATGAGCATAAGCCCATTGCCTCATTTCTTTAGCTGTAAAATGTGTTCCTTGGTCTGAGTCAATGTTATACGGGATTCCAAGATGGTGGATAAGGCATTCTGTGAGTCCACGGATGGTAGTTTTAGCAGAAGCATCACATATAGAGAAGGCAAATCCATATCTGGGATATGTGCCTATGCCAGTGAGGACAAACTGTAGCCCCTTTCATGGTGGAAGTGGTCCAGTATAATCAACCTGCCTGCCACCAGGTCACAAGTTGATCATTCCAGGGGAATGGTGCTATCCTGGGGAGGCAGTATTGGTCTCTGCTGCTAGCATGTAGGGCATTCAGTAGTGGCTGTAGCCAGATCAGCCTTGCTGAGTGGAAGTCCTTTGCTGAGTCCATGCATAACCTCCATCCTTGCCACCATGGCCACTCTGTTCATGAGCCTATTGGACAATGACAGGGGTGGCTGAAAAAAGAGGTTGGCCACTATCCAAAGATGAGTTATTTTATCCACTTGATTGTTAAAGTCCTCTTCCGCTGAGGTCTCCTTTTGCTGAGTGTTCACATAGGAAACAAATATTTTTACATCCTTTGCCCATATGGACAGGTCTATCCACATACTTCTTCCCCAAATATTTTTGTCACCAACTTCCCAGTCATACTCCTTCCAAGTTCCCAACCATTCAGCCAGACCACTGGCTACAGCCCATGAATCAGTATTCAGTCACACATCTGGCCATTTCTTTTTCCAGGCAAAAATGTACTACCAGGTACACTCTGAAGTTCTGCCCACTGTTATGATTTCCCTTCACCACTGTCCCTTAGACATGTCCTGGGAAGGGGCTGTCATGCTGCAGCTGTCCACTTGTGGGTAGTGCCTGCATATTATGTAGATCTATCCATAAACTAGGCCCTAGCCTTCTCTTCCTCTGACAGATGATCATATGCTACACCCCATGAGCCCACAGGTGCATGCTGGGAAGCAGAAGGCAATATAGCAGGCATAGGAGCCATAGGAATATGGGCAACTTCCTGATGTAATTTACTTGTAACCTCTGGAACTGCTTTGGCTCAATCACACATACAACATTTCCATTTAATGACAGATTGTTGCTGTGCACATCCAACCTTATGACTCAGTAGATCACGATACCCAGGTCATGACAGATAACTCATGTCACATAGTGACCTGGTGTTCCAGTGTCAGGCATTCAGTTTCCACTAAGGCCCAATATCAGGCCAAGAGCTGTTTTTCAAAGGGAGAATAGTCATCTGCGGATGATGGCGGAGCCTTCTAAAGGTCTCCATTGCAATTCACCCCTGGGAGCCTTCAAGAGACTCTAAACAGCATCTCTAGCTGCCACTGCCACTTGAAGTACCATTGGATCTGCTGGATCATATGGCCCCATGGCCAGAGCAGGCTGCCCAGCAGCCTGGACCTGTCACAAAGCTTTTCCTTGTTCTGGGCCCCACTCAAAACTAGCAGCTTTCTGGATCACTTGGTACATGGGCCAGAGTAAGACACCTAAGTAAGGAATGAGTTGCCTCCCAAATCCAAATAGGCCCAGTAGCATTGTATCTCTTTTGGTTGTAGGGGGAGTCAGAAGCAATAACTTACCTATTACCTTGAAGGGATATCTCTACATGCCCCACACCACTGGACTCTTAGAAATTTCAGTAAGTACAAGGACCTTGAATTTTCATTCGATTTATTTCCTATCCTCTGGCTTGCAAATGCTTTACTAACAAATCCACAGTGGCTACTTTCTCCTGCTCATTTTGCCCAATCAACATAACATCATCAATGTAATGGACCAGTGTGATACCTTCTGGGAGAGAAAGGTGCTCAAGATCCCCGAGAACTAAATCATCGCACAGGGCTGGAGAGAGAATATAATCCTGAGGTAGGATGATGAAGGTGTACTGCTAGCATTGTCAGCTAAAAGCAAATTGTTTCTGATGGTCCTTATGTAGGTATGGAAAAGAAGGCATGTGCCAAATCAACAGCTGCATACTAACTACCAAGAGAAGTGTTAATTTGCTCAAGCAAGGTACCACAGCTATAATTGAAGTCACCACTTGATTTAGTTTTTGATAATCCATTGTCATTCTCCAAGACCCATCCATCTTCTGCACAGGCCAAATGGGAACATTAAAAGGGGATGTGGTGGGGACCACCACCCATGCAACCCTCAAGTGCTAGATGGTGGCACTAATCTCTGCAATCCCTCCAGGAATGTGATACTGCTTCTGGTTTACTATTTTACCAGGTAACAGCAACTTCAATGGCTTCTATTTGGCCTTCCCAACCATAAAACCCTCACACTACAGCTTAGGGAGCCAATGTGAGGATTCTGCCAAGTACTAATATATATATCCTAATAATGCATTCTAGAACTGGGAAAATGACTACAGGATGGATTCGAGGACCTACTGGACTGAGTGTGAGTTGGACTTTTGCTAAAATCCCATTGATCACCTGATGCACATCAGCCCCTACTCACACTGGAGGCCACAGTGACACTGGAATCAGTGTTAGTTCAGAGCCAGTGTCCAGTTGTCCCTGAAATGTCTGATCATTTCTCTTTCCCAAAGTACAGCCACTTGGGCAAAAGGCTTAGGTCTCTCTGGGAAGGAGAGGAAAAAGACTATATAAACTTTTGGTGCCTCAGGATTCTTCCACTGAGGGAGCCGGCCCTTCTTTCCTTCAGGAGATTCTAGATCTGTAAACACGCAAATCTGTTGATTTGGAAGTGGTTGAGGGACTGTGATTCCTTGTTACAATTTGAAGTAGGTTTCCATTCATTTGCCCTTAAATTTTTTTTCACTATATAAATCTAGTAAAAATTTTGTAGACTTCCCATCTAGTTCACTTTTTGGATCAGCCATTGCCGTAGGTCTGCATCTGTCAGATTATTCTGCTCATTGTTCTGTTTATGCTGTCCATTATGGTAAGTATGTGCATCCTGCCTTTGGTGACTAAGTGCTGCCACTTGGCCTCTGCCACTCCAGAATCCAATCAAACCTACTGCCCTTAAATTTCCCAATTGAGGAACTGTGGTCCCCACTGTAAGGTCTGGCATAGAGAGAAGAGCAATGATGGGGCTCTTCAGGAATATCAGTGCTCCCCTCACAAATCTGTTTCTCAAGGTGTTAGTGAAGGGTACATTTTCTGGATCATCCCAGTGTGAAGAATTAGGTACAATATGACAGACCTACTCCAGCATTCCCATTTCCCTAATTCTCTGAATCCCCTCACCAAAAGTAAGCCATGGAATGTCGTGCATCTCTAACTCATTCACAGTGGGCTATCCTTTGAAGGTTCTGCCAACCAGTCAAATAAACTATTAACACCTTTCTTTGCTCCACATCTGGAGCTCTCCATGGCCAGGTTCACCAAGATCTGTGTGGGTGATCTATGGGTGGATTCTCTGTGTTCTCCCTCAAGCTCAACATTAAATTCAGAATCCCTGCTTATGGGCCCATATAAACAAACTCAGCCTGATCCAGCTGTCTATTTTTGCCACCATTATCCCATACCCATAAAATCCATTCCCCTAGTTGCTCATCAGGACTCTGCTATAGGAGTTAGAAAACTCAAGTTCTTTGGGAGAAGAGTGGACCTCCTTGTGGGTCACACTGTGTACCTCACCCTTAGGAGCCTTCTGCAATCTGAGCCTGGTTATGGATGTGGAGGCAAAAGTGGGTGGTGAAGGTGAGTGCTGGGAGTGTCAGCATTATCATGCATGGTCAACACAGGATTAGTGTCCTCGCGTACACAGCACTACAAGAGGGCAACACCACAGTGGGTGGGGATGGTAGAATCTCCTTAGCATTAAGAAACTCAACATTGTCAGCTTCATCAGGATCCTCCCAGAAGTCCCCATCCCAGTTTATGGGATTGCATCCTTTTCCAATCAGTACCTTTACCTTTGTTTCAGATACTCTTCAAGGCTGGCATTAAGCTTACACTGAAGTTCAGCCACTCGAATTGTGAGGGCCTGTGTTTGGGTTTCTGCAATCTTGGCCCTGTGATTAAAAGAGGAGATTTTCTGCAGGACACACTAATAAGCCTTGAGATTTCTTATGTGTGTCTGGAGCTGGGAATCTGAATCTTTGAGCTTCTTATTTTCTCTTACTAGTTTGTCCAGAGATGCTTAGACCACCAGCCAGAATCATTATATTTCCCATTCTTCCAAAAATATTCAAAATTTCATGTATAGAATCGCTAAATTCCTGACAACTCACAACTGGTGAATTCGGATAATCAAATGGCTGTACTTTGCATATTAATTACATGAAGCAGTTCACACCAAGGAGTATCAGTATTCCCCATAAGATTTTAAGGAGAGACCATGGCATCTGTAGGTCTCATCAAGTTAGAGGGCCAACTCCAGGAACCCCTAAAGCCGTTAAAGAATTTCATCTTTACAATTCTGTTTCTCTAAGCCACTCCTGGTACCAAAATCTCTATCAGTCAGTATTTACTAGAGAAACAGATATGATACAAGATATACAAATATATGAATTTACAAGATTGGCTTACAATGGACACCCACAGACTTGAACGAGGATGAGTCAAGAAAGTCTGTCTGCACACTGGAGATTGAAGGATTTAGTTGAAGGTCTGGAGCTCACTGCAGTGCCCCGTTTGAGTCCATATCAGAAGGCTAACAGGCCTGTGATGTGCCAGAAGGCTGAAGGATCTGGGCCAGGAGCTGAAGAGTCTGCTGGAAGCCAACAGGTGATGTCCAAGGTGAAGGTGAAGACTGGGGCTCCTCCAAAGAACAGAAGAAGCAGAATCCCTCCTCATTTCCCTTTTCTACTATCCAGGCCCAGAGCTGCCCTAGGGTGAATCTTCCATGCCCTAGGGCATGGAATTGCTGAGCCAATTTAGCTAAGCTTCTCTTAACCAAACTTCCTATGTTGACACGATCAATCAACCATCACAGCGGTGACTTGAGAATGTAGATCAGTGTGAAAGCCATGAGTTCAAGCTCCAGTCATGCAAATAATAGTAATAAGAATCAAAATGTTATACTTGAAAATATTCATTTAATTAGACAAAGTAATAAAGTGGAAATGGAAAAACAAAAAAAATAAAAACAGAAGTAAAATGGCAGGTGTAAACAATATAATATGCAATTAAGTAGTATTAAAAACAAGTGAATTAATCCAATTCAAAGGCAGATTTCAGGTTAGATTTTTTTGTAGAAGATCCATTTATAAGCCAATTACAGGAATACACTTTAGGTCCAATTATACAAATAACCAGAAAGCAAAAGGATGAAACATTTACTAATCATGCAAACCAAAATCATGTACGATCCCAGAAGCTATACTATACTAATGTCAGACAAGATACTTTAAAACAAAGCATCACTAGAAACCCAGTGTGATGGCATATACTTATAATCCCAGCACTCTGGTGGCTGAGGCAGGAGCAAAGTCCAGCCCAGTCTGAGCAATTTAGCAAGATCCTGTTTCAAAATAAGAACTAAATAAGGGCTGGAGATGTAAATCAGTGTGAAGGCCCTGGGTTCAATCCCCAGTACTGCAAAAAAAAAAAAGTTACTAGAGATGAAATGGTCAATCTATCATAAAAATGTAACAGTTATAAGCACATATGCATCTAACACCAAACAAAATAGATGAAATTAAAAACTGATAGAATTAAAAGGAAAAATAAACAGCTCAAAAATAATAGCTGTATAATGAAGCCAATGAGAACTCCATGGAAAAATGGTCTGGTAATTTGTTTATGTACTTTCCTTATGGCAGTGGTGATGAACCTACGACATGCGTGATGCAGATGGCTGGCTATTATCACTGAAAACTCGACAAGGTTCATCATTACTGGCTTAGTGACCTGGCTTAGCAGTAAGTACAGAATATCACTATGCCAGGCACAGTGGCACGGGTCTGTGTCCACTCAGGAAGCTACAGTAGGAGGATTGCTTGAGTTTAGGAGTTCAAGACCAGTCTAGGCAACACAGAGACCCCCATCTCAAAATAAAACAAACTAATGTCACTTTCTAACAGATTCAGAACCTCAGAAAAAAAATTTACCAGAAATCACAGGTAATGCTGACCCTTGGCTTGGCTTCCTATGCGGCAAGGCTATTTGCAAAGTTAAATGAGGCTGATCAGCTTTATAAATACTCCAGAGTAATCATCACACACTGCAGCCCAGAAAATGTCTCCTATTTCCTCTGCCTGCTTCCCTCCAACTGAAGATGCTTTAAGGCTAAGCCCTAAATGTCTTCACAGCTGACTGCTTTCCAGCTCCAATTATGTGCTTTTGTTTTTCTTCTGTTCTCACAGAAATTTTTATTAAAGTTGTGTTTGTTTAACTGTGATAGAAGCCTTAACATACTTGGAGATTTCAATACCAGATTTTAATAATAAATAGAAAAATGAGCTAAAAGGTTATTAAGAAGGTAGGGGACTCAGAGAACCTGATACAGCTAGGATCAAGAACGTTCCCCAATGGCCTCCTGCACTCTCAGCTGGGGCTTTCCAAAGGCCACACAGCTGACTTGTTAGGCAGTGGGGTCGGGTCAGAAAAGGGGATCCTTTGGGAGTATGACCTGGAAAGGTACAGAATACCTCCCACTTTTCTCTCTTTCCTGGTCCTCAGGAGATGCGCAGCTCTCCTCCACCCAGACCCTTTTATCAAGGACTTCCTCACAGCCATAAGACTAAGGTGGAAAACAGGAGCCAAAACAGACCTCTCCTTTAAACTGTGGGTGTTGGGAAATTT
This sequence comes from Fukomys damarensis, assembly GCF_012274545.1. NCBI lineage: Eukaryota > Metazoa > Chordata > Mammalia > Rodentia > Bathyergidae > Fukomys > Fukomys damarensis. The sequence goes on along the minus strand of NW_022900931.1, from coordinate 28,126,489 downwards.
GTTCCAGCACTGAGAAAGTGATTGAGGCAAACACTATAAACCAACCAGAACTACAGACATCTGTAGAATACTCTGCACAGTAAAAGCAGAACACAAAACTCTTTACAAGTTTATGTTAGATTTCCCTCACCTTAAAATGGCCCTAACTAGTGATGACACAGCCCCTCTTAGTGATGTCACAAGCTCCCCCAATCCCTAGCCACTACATCACTCAATCCCACCCCAGCTCCTATAAGCCTCACCCCAGGCCTATAAGAAGCACACGACGTCTCAGCCAAATTGCTCTCTCTCCTTTGTTCAGAGACAGCCCGACAGACCCTCCCCATAATAAAGGCTTGTTATGGTGCTGGTCTGGTCCTGGTTTTTGGCTCTTTTTACCTAACATATCTGGTGCCAACACCCAGAAGGAAGGCAGTCGATTAAGTGACAATCCCCTGCGGGCCAGGGTTGATTGGCCTTTCAGCCACCTCCTCTGGACTACATCTGCCACGCCAGGACCTCCTTGGGGCTTTCTACTTTTGCCATTGCTGATGACACATATCCACACGGTTCACTGATTTCAGGGTGAGTAGTTAGCTTCCCTCTATTTGAGTCCTCTGTCTCATTCTCATTCTCTCCCTTTGGGGACTACTTGAAAATTCAAGCACTTGCTCAGAGAGACCCTCTCGGGCCACTGGGCCCAGGACCGTGCCCCTGGGGGGACACCCCATTAGCCCAACTCCTCTCGTTCTCCCCTTCTAGATACTGGCTCAGGGAGTATCAAAATAGATGAAGACATTCCTCTTTTTTGACCTCCTCCTAGGGAGCTAACTCCTCCTCACCCACCCTAACACGGGCACCCAACAATCCAAACACCCTCCCTCAATGCCTCTTGGCTGCCTCCGGGCACAACGTCATTTCCTTGGACTGCTGGGACCCGACTTTAAGCCAAAACAACTCATTTTTTATTGCAACCAAGTTTGACCTCAGTATAAATTAGATAATAAATCTCAATGGCCTCAAAATGGCATTTTCAATTTTAACGTATGTGCAATTTACACAGTTTTTGTCAACGCAATGGCAAATAGTCAGAAATCCCTACCTACAAGCCTTCCTTCTCACCCCTCCTTCTGTCAAACCTGTTCTCCCTCTCAGGTACTTCTAGCCCAAACTCTGTCCTCCTGACTTCCACCTTCAATCCAGCTGATCACTCACCACTCACACCTCCCCCTCCCGATAACCTGGCCAGCTCTTTCATCTCCTCCACCATCTTGTGACCTTTCCTCATCTCTCCCATTGTACATCTCTCCACCACATACCCATGCTCTCCCTGCTCCTCCAGTCCGTCCCAAAAAGGAGAGTGAGTTAACAACCACTTCTCTGCTTGCTCTTCCTTCCCCAGTTTCCTCAGAACAGAGGAAAGCAAGACTGAAAAAATATCCTTTCCTGGCCCTTGCCAATTTTAGGCTACATTACCAAGAAATTCCATTGGGCCCTACTGTTTTCTACATAAACATTTGAAAATAAAATATAAGGTTTTAAAACAATTCAAAGAAAATGTAATGCTTAAGATTGGAGCTCAAAGACCAAATGCTAGGTTACAGCCCAGTGCTGGCTACAGACTGCTTGCTCCATAGTAAAATCAGCTGTGATGTCCTGCCAGGCAGGAAAATCTTTAAAAAGAAAAAAAAACCCAAAAAACAAATTATAAATTTTGGCTAATTGACAAATGTACCATTCATCTTCAACTTAAAATAATGTTTGACTGGTGTTTGGTTTCCAAATGTTTAATTGATGTATTTAAAACATTTCTGCCAGGTGTGGTGCTGCACACCTGTAATCCCAGCACTCTGGAGGCAGAGGCAGGAGGATCACTATGAGTTCAAGACCAGCCCAGCCTACACAGTGAGTTCCAGGGCAGTCTCAACTACATAGTGAGACACTGTCTCAAAAAAAAATAAACAAACAAACAAAAAACCAAACCAAAACAAAACATTTATTTTACATTGCAAATACTTAAATTGTAACTATAGGATTAACTTGACCTTCTCTCTACTTTCTGCTTACAGACTTCAGACAATAACTGTAACACAAGATTATGCTAGTTATAAAGCACTTTTACTATTTCTGATTCTAATTGCAAGAGATCTGTTAATTGATCTGCAGAAGTTTTTACTAGTCTTAATTAAAAGATGTTATAATTGGCCAAATATATTTGAGTGCACTATAGTTTCATAAATTGTCTTACATGTTTGTCTGTGTCTGTCCAATTGTTTGAAAGTGTTTGTCCAGTTATATTTCTTTATCAAAATGACATTAAAGATACAGATAAATTGTTAATTTCTGCAACCTGATTTTACAGGTTAAATAAAAAATTGTCTAGATAATTAAATATAAACTTTTAAGTTTGGATAGACTCCTGTTGGTGAATAAAGAAGCAACTGCTCATAAAAATTTATTCTAGTCTTTGTTCAATAATGAGAGCCCCAATAATTTTCATAGCCTTATGGGAAGATATACCCCCAATAAATATCACTAAATATGTTGTTATAAAATGTTTACACTGGTTATCAACAAAGGGTTGAGTTCTAAATATGTAATTGTGATATGTTTAAAATGGCCATCTTCAAAATACAGTATTTTCTGTGGAAAAACAAGTAGTTATTTAAAAAGATCCTTTTGGTACCAGGCTACACTACAGGACATAGGGTTTTATTTAATTATAATAATTAGTATTACTATTTTTCTGGTATACAAAATATGTTCATGTTTTCTGACTATGCAGGCCTTCCAACATATTGTTTATGACAATAACCTTTTGATCGAGGTATTTGCCCTTCTCTTCTGCTCCACCCACTCTTGATTACAGGTGCATTTGGAGGTCCATACACTTTCCTCACATGGCATCCTATCAAAAGGTAATAACAAGAGTTCCACTTTTTTGTTTTATGTGTTTTTAGAGGGGAATAAATATATTTAACAATGGCTATTTTATACTAAGATACATATCTAAGTTTGTTGCAAAGATAATGTCAACATGATTGTTGTGTTAAAATATTATTATTATGTGTGGCTCCTGATTACAAGTTTTTTTCTGTTAATATTCTACAGGAAATCAACCACTAAAACAACCATGATTGACAAAAATAATAGCCTTCTAACTGTATTTTAGATTCCATGGTGCTTGCTATCTAGATAAAGTTATGATAGTTAAGCTCCTACTATACTACTGATGTCATTGATCTTCTCTTCTGGGTGTTCAACCACCAAAGGACAGAGACCAACACTAAAAGGTAACTAGGCTAAGAAGACCACCAATATTTCGGCTCTGGCCCTCCAAGACCATCAAAGATTCAAGGTATGAAGGAACTGTTTCTACAACACCTTACATCTTTGGTAAGTCACCCAACCTCCTGAGCACCAGAGAACAAATGTAACATGTGTCAAAAGAGGATCACCAAGAGAAAAAATCTCCCACACTTTCACTGAAAACAACTTGGTCAAGCAAGGCCATGACCCATCCGTATGGTTGACACTGACAGAAGAGCTGAGAGGCGCTCTGCATGGTTCCAAAATAATGCCTAAAGAGACTTAACTGACCTTGGTGGATAGCAAGATATTCCTATTGATTAACACAGGTTCACTTTAACATGGTCTTAAAACACGCAGCAGAAAAGAATAACCAAAAGAGGCAGTCACTGAACAGGCACCAGCAATAGAGAGACTTCTGAGGCCCACAACTCCATCTCCCTATAAAGGGATAGATCTCCAAGTGATAAACCCAGTCTCAAAAAAGGCTACAACAGCTATTTAATAACACCTTCTACTATCTCCTTGTCAATATCTCAGGCTGTTTATGTGTATGCCCATTTACTCCCACTCACTCACTCCAATTCCTGTCCCCCTAGATTTTAACCTGTTTATCTCAAATACTGGCAATTTATCCACAGATCTGGAACCTTTCACTATGGGTCTCCCATTCCCTACACAAACCAGTAACCTGACATGCATGGGGCAAGATGACATCACTTGTCTTGTTTGCTCCCCCTTTATCTCAGAAGAGTGTCTCATCTGCCTGCCCAAAGGCCTGTACTTCATATGTAATCAAGTGGCATTCCAAGCCTCAATGAGTCTGACATTTTCTGTTACATATCCTTCCTTAGCCCTTCCATGACCATTTATACAGAAGCCCAGATGTCTAAACAAGTTCTCCCATAGAACATAATCAGAAAAAGGGCAGCTCCTCTTTTAGTCTCCCTTCTTAATGGGAGCGGGGGTCCTCACTGGGATGGCAATGGGGATAGTGGGCATTTCTACATCCGTACATTTCTATCAGGCGCTGTCCATAGAGATTTCAGAAGACATGGATAAAATAAGCCAGTCCTTAAATACAGTACAAGAGCAAATAAATTCTCTAGCAGCAGTCATGTTACAAAATAGAAGGGCCCTTGCCATGTTCACAGCAGCCCAAGGAGGAATGTGATAGGCACTAGGTGAAGAATGCTGTTATTCTGTTAACCATTCAGGGATTGTTAAAGAAAATTTTAAAGAATTACAGAAACACATCAAAGAGCGTAAAAAGACAATGAAATTCTTGGGAATAGACCAGAGCTACTCCTGGCGTCCCCAAATTATGCTTTGGCTTCTTCTCTTGTTGGGCCCACTGGCTTGTATATGCCTTTTAATCATGATAGGGCCCTGTCTGCTTTGCTGTTTTCAAGTTTTGTTGCAGGAACACATGAGGGCATTTACCAACCAGACAGTCACAGAACTCATCGTGGTGGAGTATCAGCCACTGTGGCAGAGCAAAAAAAGTTCCCACCTACTGCTGCCCCCACCAGATCCAGGTTTAGCCCCAACCTTTGCCCCTCTGTCAGCTTGAAGCAGCTCCAGAAGAAGAGACCTTTGCCCAATAACCATAAAACAAAAGCCTGGAAGGTTAGATTTCTTTCACCTTAAGATGGCCCTAACTAGTGATGACACAAGCCCCTCCTAGTGATGTCACAAGCTCCCCCAATCCCTAGCCACTATATCACTCAATCCCACCCCAGCTCCTATAAGCCCCACCCCAGGCCTATAAGAAGCACACGCCGTCTCAGCCATATTGCTCTCTCTGCTTTGTCCTGAGACAGTGAGTGCTTCTTATAGATGTTTGAAATGACAAGTTTTTCTCTAAAATCAAAAAATGAATTTTATGAACAATGGAGGTTTACAGTATTTATTGAGAGAGATAGCTTCTGTCAAAAGAGACAAAAGGGGCCAGGAAAGTGGGTTCTGAGGCGAGGCGGGTTTAACCCCAAATGGGTTGCCAACAAGCCCACTTCTCAAAGAAGGTTTTATAAAGCAAAGTCACAAGGTGGATAAAAACTATAATCAACCAATAAGATTACAAGTATATTTAGTCACTTAGGTAATACTGACCCAAGAGTAACAAGGGTATAAGGATAACATCATTAATCAGGGATAATCTGTAGTCTTTGTCTTAGTGGCTTTAGTATTAACGGATGGAAGAGGATGGCCCACCCCCAATGAGATAATGGTCTATATAAGCAGAGTCACTTATGTAAAATTCATCTAATGGGAAATCACAAGGTGGGTATGAAGTGGAACAAGCTATGGTCAACCAATAAGATTATAACAAGTATTGTCACATAGGTAATACTGATGAAATGGGGATCAAATGGGAAGCAAGTCACATAGCAATGGGAAGCAAGACCAAATCCCAGCAGGGCAAGGTATATGGAATGAACAAGGATTTTCTGGGAAGGGAAGGGTCAAGGATCTTTCCTGGAAGGGATGGTTTAAAATCTTGTTCTCCCACCCAGGTGATTGACACCTATTTAGAATATCAATCACTGCTGTTCATCCCTAGGGGAAATATGTGGGTGTAGTCATTCCTGTTTTTCTTGAAGCATGACCTACAATGAATGTGCCTCCAGCCACAGTTGTCCTCTGTATCCACTTCTTTGAGGGGCCATCACTACCTGACTGCCTACAATATTTCTAATTAATTTAGGTGTCCACAATACCTGGGTTTCATCCTCAACATCAGTAAGAAAATCTGAAAAAGAAAAATCTAACACAAATAAAAAGATCAAAGTAGCAGTTTCAAACTTTCCACAAAGATAAGTCTAGTTTCAGATGGTTTCACTGGGAAATTGTCAAATATTCAATAAAAAAAAAAAATCAATTCCACTGCTTTAGAAAGTACTGCAAAAATAGAAAAGAACAATTCTAAACTCATTCTATGAGGCTGATAGTACCTAGTCTAGATAGATTTTTTGCAAATAGAAAGGGGACCAAGAGATGGAGGGAGGGGAGAAGGGGAAGTAAAAATAATTAAGAATTAAGATGTATTATGTCTTAATCACTTGTCAGTAGAACAAAATACCCAACACCCACAATTTAAAGGAGGAACAGTTTATTCTGCAGAGGTTTCAGGCCACAAACAGCTGGCTCCAAGGCAGGGTGGCATGGCAGAGGAGTGTGGCAGAGAAAAAGCCGCTCAAGTCAAGGCAGTGGGGAATCACAGCCAGAGTGGGGAGCCAAGAAGGAAGATAAACCCTTCCTGGCCATGTTCCCAGTGACCCACCTCTTTTGATCACATCCTACCTCCTCACAGCAGGTCAACTACAAGCCCCCATAATCTAATCACCTTCCAAAAGCCCCACCTATAAGTGCAGGAGCCTCTTGGGGGACATTCAGGTATAAACTATAACATTCCACCCTGACCCCCAAGAGAGTAATGCACATCCCTTTATGCAAAATGAATTTAGTCAATCTAAAAGTTGCTAAGGACCTAACAATTTCAGCATTGCTAAAAAGTCCAAGTCCAAAGTCTCTTTGAAATTTAAGGCAAACTCTTAGCTGTGAGCCCTTGTAAAACTCAGGAAGTTAAACACTGCTGAGTTGTAATGGCATAGGTAAACATTTCAATTCCACACAAGAGGAATGGGGATAGAAACCAATGGGACCAAAGCAAGACCAAATCCCAGCAGGGCAAACATTAAACCATGCAGTTCCACCGTGCAGGACAAGTTGTGGTGAGGAGATGTGAACTCCAAAGTCTTGGGCAGCCTTGCCCCTATGACATTGGTAGTGACTGTAGCCCTTATGGCCTTTCTCTTGGTCTTGCTTTGCTCAGACATATCATGTTCCTGGCTTCTCCAACTTCCTGGGGTCTCCACTGCACTTTTACCTTCAGTCTCACAGCTTGACACACTGCCTTTTCAGGGGAACATTGTCCGGCCTCCCAGGCCTTCTTCTGAAATCTAGGTGGAAGACTCCATGACCCTGTAATTCCTGCATTCTGTACACACACAAAACTGGCATCATGTGGATGATGCCAAGGTCTGCTGTCAACTGGAACAGTGTCAGATCCTTTTGCATCATGGCCAGGTACCTGCATGGCTGAGCATGGTGAACTGAATCCTGGAGAACAAATCCCTAGGCAGCCATTTCTTGAGCACAGCACCTTGGGGCTCTGTTCTCAAATCCATCCTTTTCTTTTGCAGGCTGATGGGCAGGGTCTTGCTGTTTCCTCACATGCCCTCAAGGCATCATTCCTATTGTTCTGATGTAAAGCCTCTGGCTATTTTAATCTTTTCAGCAAGCAAGCTCTCTTCTGCTCCAATTTTAAAGGCCTCAACTTGATAGGGGCTTCCTTTCTGGTGAAACTCAAAACTTTAAAAATGACTCAGCTGTGATTACTCTTGATTCTCAACATAGAGTTGGCTAAAAGTCCCCCAACAATACCCTTGCCACAACCTCAACATTGAGCTGTCTTGAAATTTCTTCTGCCAGATTAGTCCACTGCCCTTAATGTTAAACTCCCACAGACTCATGACATGAGCAAAATGTAGACAAATTTTCTTCCAGAGTATAACACACGACCTAGAGTTCATTGCCAATGGAGTCTTTATTCTCAGCTGAAATGGGCTGAGCCTGGTCTTTACCATCCACTTTTTATTGACATTGTGGTCTTCTGAGCTCCAACCAGAATTTCCTATCAAGCTCAGTTTATAGCATTCCAGGGCTGCTTTTTTTTTTTTTTTTTTTTTTTTTTTTTTTTCTGGGGTCA
>NW_022900931.1:28115368-28118324 GCF_012274545.1 Fukomys damarensis | reverse complement strand
TTTTTTTTTTTTTTTTTTTTTTTTTTTTTGTACCAGGGATCAAACTAGGGACCTTGCACTTTCGAGGCAGGCAGTTGCACCTACTGAGCTAAATCCCCAGCCCACCAGGTCTGCTTTTCCAGCCAGCATCTCCAAACCTTTCCAAACTCCTCCCACAAACCAGTTCAAAGGGCTTCTGAACCACAATGGACAGGTAGTGTCACAACAATGACCCCACTTTTCTGGTACCAAAATCTGTCTTAGTCACTTTCCTCATCACTGGAACAAAATACTCAACACCCACGATTTAAAGGAGGAACAGTTTATTTTAGTTCAAAGTTTGTAGAGGTTTCAGTCCATAATAAGCTGGCTCCAAGGCAGGGCAGCATGGCACAGAAGAAAGGCAGAGGAAAAGCTGCTCAAGTCAAGGCAGTGGGGAAGCAAAGCTCAAGGGAGGATGTGAGGAGGAAGATAAACACTTTCAGGGCACATCCCCAGTGATTAACCTCTTTTGACAAGGCTCTACCTCCTAAAACCAAGTCAGCTATAAGCCTCCATAATCTAATCATCTTCCAAAAGCCTTACCTATGAGCACATGAGCCTCTTGGGGACCAATCAGATACAAACTGCAATAGTTATGTATATGTACCAACTTCCCTTGATGAATGTAATCAATATGTACTGCAATAATGAACTAATAAAAAATTTTAAAAAGATATCACAAGAAACACAAAACTGGATATTAATGTCCCTTTCGAATAGTGGAGGAAGGGGCTCCTCAACAAACTGAATCCAACAACACTAAACAGGGGTATAAATTACACACAAAAATTAGACTTGTAATGCAAGGTTGGCTTATCATAACAAAAAGAAAAATCAATTAATGTAATATACTGTTACAGATTAAATGTTTCTGTTTCCCTCCAAAATTCATAGGCCAAAATCCTAACCCCCAATGTGATGGTATTTAGAGCTGGAGAATTTGAGAAGTACTTAGGTCAAGAAGATTTGCCTTCATGAATGGGATTGGTACTTTTATAAGAGACACCAGATTTCCTATGTGCTTTCCAGCACACACTGAACATACTGGATCCTTGATCTTGGATTTCCCAGCTTCTAGAACTAAGAAATAAATTGTTGTTTTTTACAAAACACTCACTTGATGGTACTCTATGACAGAAACTCAAATTAATTAAGACATAAGAAGCTGGTACCAGAAATGAGGTGTTACTATAACAAAAACTTTAAAATGTAAAACCAGCTTTGGAACTGGATAATAGGTAAAAGCCAGAAGAGTTTTGAGATACTTGCTCAAAAAAAACCAACAATACAATGTTTGGACCATTGAAGGTGATTTTGATGAGTCACAGAAAAAGAAGAGAGCTATAGAGAAAGGTTCAGTTTTCTTACAGAAAACCTAAGTAACCCTGAACAGAATGTTAGCAGAAATGGGGACAGTAATGGCCATTCTGCTAAAGTCTGAGATGGAAATAAGGAATGTTACTAGGCCCTGGACAAAAGGCAAACTCTCTTAAAAAGCCAGGTATTTTGTGAAAGGTAGAAGCTGCAAGGGATAAAAATGGGTATTTATTTGGCTAATTATCTAAGCAAAGAGTGGAAGGAACAGCCTAATTTCTCCTGACTGCTTAAAGTAAAATTGGAGAAGATACAATTGAGTTAAAGACAAAATTGTTAGGAAAAAGAAACTGGAAGTTAATTATTTAGAAATTCTCAACCTCTGCATACTGCAAAGAATTGAGAAAGGACCATACTAAAGGTGTGATCAAATGGCCATTTGACAAGATCGATATGGGGGTGAACCATGGATTTCCCAGCAGGAAAACTAGCAGTCTGAATTGAAGAGAACCTGGACACAGTGGCACATACCTGTAATGCTAGCACTTGGGAGGCTGAGAGAGGATAATCACCGAAAATTCAAGGCCAGTCTGGGCTACATAGCAAGACCCTGTCTCAAAAACAAAACAAACAAACAAGAATTCAAGAAGAAAGAGACAAGAATGGACAAAGGAAAGCTGCTGGACATTTTGAAGCTGGAGGGGACCCTATAGCTATTTAGCTGCAGATACGTGCTATTCAAGACAAAGGATGAACATCCCTGAAGGCAATTTAGAATCAGGGCTCAGTTCTTAAGAAAGAATGACAATCTTCCTTTCAAAAAGCCAGATGGTCTCTTTCCCAAACCATGAGGACAAGACTATCCAAATGCAGTGGGCTTGGAAGGCAGAGTTATTAAGCCAAAGTGGATTATTCACTAGCCTTAAGATCTCATGGTTCTTGAGCCTGGGCCCCGATCCACCACAGGAAGGAGAGCCACGCCAGCTCCCGACCCAGCCACCATCACTCAAGGGCCAGGAAGGTAGCCACGCGGGCACCCTGATTCCCCATAACCCCCCCACACACGCACTCTCAGACCTCCTGTGTCAGTCTTTAGTCCCACTCTGCAGAGGAAGAGGGGGTCATCAAGGGTATTTTTCTGAGTTCCCAACTTTGAACATCTTTAAAGAAAGGGCGTGGGAAACCTGTAATAGAACGTTGTGGAGTTCAACCATTCAGAAGGTTGGGAACTCAATCTGGGCCTTGCAACCCGAGGTCAGTCAATGTCATGGGGTTCAGCCATCAGCTAACTGAGATCAGGGGTCTTGCATCCTTGCTCTGTCTGAGCCATTAAATGCTAAATACACTATATTGAAATTTTGTTCACTGCAGACATGTTCTGGACTGCTTCTTGATTTCAATTTAATTCAAATGATTTAAGGGTGATAGACTAGTGACTACCACAGGTGGTCAGCGTCCAAGTTGTACTTGATCTTAATGTGTTGCTGATTGTATCAGTTGGGGTAAAGCATTGCCGTTGATTTGATGAGCTGTTTTCTCTGATGGTATGAAGATGAGAATGTCTGTGGGTCACTAGAGACACAGAAGCTAGGGCACAACTATATCAGGAAGATTTGGGTGA
>NW_022900931.1:28114514-28114878 GCF_012274545.1 Fukomys damarensis | reverse complement strand
CTAGATGATGCAAAGAAGAATAACATAAGACTGATAGGAATCCATGAAGTAGAAGGAGAAAATACAAATGACTTTAAAAAGCTGTTGTACAGAATTAATGACAGAAAACTTCCCAAACAGAGGGGAAGAATTTGACATTCAGATAAACTGAGGCATATAGGACCCCAACTAGCTACAATCAAAAAAAAATCTACACCTAGACATATAATCAAGATCCCAGAAACCCAAAAGAAGAACAAAATACTACAAGCAGTAAGAGAAAAGAAACAAATCACATACAAAGGAAAGCCCATCAGAATCAAAGCAGACTTTTCAACACAAACCCTTGGGGCAAGGAGAGCCTGGAATGAGATATTTCAAGTAC
>NW_022900931.1:28112372-28113294 GCF_012274545.1 Fukomys damarensis | reverse complement strand
TTCCTTTTTAGTTTTATTTTAGGATTTCCTATTTTTAATGTTCATACAGAGATTTCTTTAACTGAAATACCGAATAGTTTCTTTGGTGTGAAAAACTATAATAGTACACAGGATCCTAATGAGATAATTAATAATGTGAAATAGGAAGTAAAGGGCTAAAGGTATAGGGAAAGTGGGAAGGGTGGGGGAAAGGTAATAAGGGAGAGGGAAAAAATATGAGAAACTGAGAAAATGGAAATAAAGTATTTGTAAATGGGGAGGGGAGGAGGGGGTGAAGGGAGGGCAGGGACAGGGGGACAAAATGAGAATCAAGATCTATTATGTAAAGGTACAGAATCCCAATGATGAATGTAACTGTATTGTATACCTAGATTGTACCAATAAACTCAATAAAAAGAAAAAAAAGATCTAATAGTTCTTGCTAAAGACTTATTATCCCTTTCAGTTTCCCTTTATCTCCCATTTGGAATAAGAGTGTTTTAACAGGCTGGGTGAGATGGCTCAGGACTGTAACCCCAGAACTGCAGAGGCTGGGGCAAAGGCCAACCTGGGCTGCACAGTGAGGTCAAGACCAGCCTCAACTATATAGAAAGATCTTGTTTAAAAGAATATCTAGGCCCCCCAAAAAAACAGGGGTAGCAATCTTATTTGCAGACAAAGTACATTTCAAATCAAAACTGAATCTAGTATTATTGATGTAGGACAGTACTGTATCATACCTCTATGAATGTAAAATATCTAGTACCTGCTTTATGATACATAGTAGAGACAGTGCTTTATCAGAGCTACATTGAATGATATTACTCTAGAATGTTCTCTTTCCAGATGATGATTAAGAGGCTAATAGAAAAAATGGTGCCAGGTACAACAACAGCAACAGAACTTTGCTGTTGTCTGGATATTATTCTTTTCTTTGTTTTTT
>NW_022900931.1:28073709-28111245 GCF_012274545.1 Fukomys damarensis | reverse complement strand
GAGAAGCAATTTAAATATGTTCAGGGACCATTTTCATCTCCAGAATTAAGGATTATTTTGATGTTACATCATTGCCTTTTCTCTTTTACTTTCCTTTTTAGTTTTATTTTAGGATTCCCTATTTTTAATGTTCATACAGAGATTTCTTTAACTGAAATACCGAATAGTTTCTGTGGTGTGAAAAACTGTAATAGTACACAGGATCCTAATGAGATAATTAATAATGTGAAATAGGAAGTAAAGGGCTAAAGGTATAGGGGAAGTGGGAAGGGTGGGGGAAAGGTAATAAGGGAGAGGAAAAAAATATGAGAAACTGAAAAAATGGAAATAAAGTGTTTGTAAATGGGGAGGGGAGGAGGGGGTGAAGGGAGGGCAGGGAAAAGGGGAAAAATGAGAATCAAGACCTGTTATGTAAAGGTACAGAATCCCAATGATGAATGTAATTGTATTGTATACCTAGATTGTACCAATAACCTCAATAAAAATAAAAAAAAGAATATCTATGCTATGCTTATTTCAGGGTTGTATGCTGGAATACACTGGGTCACATCTAGACAGGATTAGGTGAAGAGGAATCATACACTGATTCTCACCCACATCTGATTAGGTAAGTCAAGAACTTTTGAGAATGTCTGGGATGAAATGAACCTAGTTTGCATGCAAGGACATGAATGTAGGGGAGGCAAATGTTCTAAAGAGGCAAAATGTTCTAAACGGTGTCTTCCAAAACTGTATAATTTGACATTTCAACCCTAGTATATTTGGAGATAGGCTCTTTAGGAAGTGATTAAGTCAATAGTGAATAGCCTTCACGAATGGTACTAGTGACCCTATAAGAGAGACCCCCTTGTGCTATGTGCCATGTGAAGACTCTGCAAGACAACTATGTATGAACCAGGAAGAAGGTTCTCAGTAGTCACCATATTTGCCAATGCCTTGATCTTTAATCTCCTACCCTCTAGAATTGTGAGAAATAATTGCTGTTTGTAAGCCAGGCTGATATTCGGTTATGGTTATCTGAGCATACTAGGATATATGACTATTAGAGTAAAAAAGAAAACTTATTGTTATGGCTTGTATCTAGATGCCCCCAAACTAAAGCCTTGTGTGGTCATTGGTGGAGCTTTTCAAAGGTGGATGGATCTACATTGTGGGCTCTGGGATTCAGGACATGTTAACTAAATCGATTTAGCATAGTTCTGGATGTGGATAACGGGAAGGCTCACTTTGGGTGTGGGTAGTGCCCCCCAAAAAGACTTGTAGCCTGGATGGGAGGTTTGCTGTTGCAGCTTTGCTGCTTGCTGTCTCCTGCCTACTATTCCATGGTCTGTTTCTCCTCTGCGATGTCCCCCTACCATGCTACCTGCCATGGACCCAGCCAACTATGGACAGAAATGCCTATAAACTGTGAGCCAAAATAAACATTCCCTCCTTTAATTTCGGGTGTTGATTGTTTTCAAGAAAAGTAACCAAGACATTCAGAATCACTCAATATATACAGAAAAAGAATGCAACAAAAATTCGTAACAAAAACGGCTTAACTCAGCATGATTACTTTGAGATTCATCCATACTCCCATGTGTATCAAGAATTAATTACTTTGATTGCTGAGCAGTATTCCATTGTATGCATCATGATTTGTCCATTCACCTACTGATAGACACTCCAGGTTGTTTCCAGCTTTTACTATTACAACTAAAGCTGCCATAACATTATATGATGTATTCTATAGACATATGCTTTCTTTTCTCTTAAGTAACATACCTAACAGCCTAGAGGTTCAATGGCTGGATCATAGAGAAGGTGTGCCTACATCTCTAAGTAACTAATAAACTTTCCTAACATAGGTGAATCATTTTACATTTCCCCCAGAAGTGTATGAGTTCTAGTTAATCCATGTCCTCTTCAAGTCTTGGATGGATCAATATATAGTATGAACTTATTATGGTTTTAATTTGCATTTCCCTAAGTAACATTGTTTAGCATCTTTTCATGCACTTATTATGTTGTCTTTTTTGGTAAGGTTTCTGTTCAAATCTTTAGCTTTTCTTTTTTAAAAAATTGGGATGTTTCCTTTGTGTGTGTGTGTAACTTGAGAGCTCTTAATTGGGTCCAAGATACATACACTTTATAATTATCTTCTTGAGTCTATAGCTTACCTTTTAATTTTCCTAAGTGTTTTTAATAGTATTTAAATTTGATGAAGTCCAATTTGTTGACTTTTTTCTTTTATGCATCATAGTCCTGTTTTGTAGTTAAGGAATCTTTACCTAAACTACACAAATTTTTATCCTAGAAATAGGTACTTTTAGGTTCTGTATTCAAGTCTATTGCCCATTGTTCATTAAAACTTAAATGGTACAAAGTTTGAAGTTCATTTTTTGCTTGTATGTGTGTATCTGATTGTTCCAATACCATTTATGGAAACAATTATTATAAATTAAGTGTGTTGGAATGGCTGCAGCCATTCTGATAAGTAAGTTTACCTTCTTCACCTTAAAGTTTCCATGTACTACATCACAGATCACCAGTCATAGATAAAACCAATGCATGAACAAGGCTGGTCTGTATAAGGAATGAATGTCCAAGAATAGCCCCTGAGTGGCTGCCCGTGCATCTAACACAATCCCTGACCCACTTGCACCAGTCACCCACTATATAACCGAGCCCCTTCCCCAGCTCCATCCGCCTCTCCTTTGTTCCCTTTCTGCCAAGCGGGCCACCATGTCACAGTGGCTCTACAGTAAAATCTCTCATATGAGCCCTGTTGGTGTGTGGAGTGATCTTGGCAGGCGCTGATTTCTTTCATTGGTGCCATGACTCAAATTGGGTGCTACCCAGCTCCCAGCTTTAACACCACAGGCTTAGAGATCCCAAGCCTTAGTGCCCCAAACCTCCCACCTGACAACTCATGTCCATTCACCCAGATGCCTCTCCATGCCCACCACTGGCCTCACTAATAGGTAATTAACCAGACTTTACTTGCAGGTTTGTTGGTCTGGGTTTCGATCCCCATGGTGCAGCCTTCCCCTCCCTCTATGACAGTTGGCATGTTCTCAGCTTCTCCTGGCCTCTCACTCAAAATTCCTAAGCTCAGGTCCCAAGTCTCCTACAACCCTTTGGCCTGGCTTCAGCCTGAGTGGTGACGACCCTCTCACACGGTGCCTCTACTCTCGCGACTCTCTGTCCCTCACTCCAGGATGCCTTAGTGAGCAGCAACAGAAGTTTCCCTTCTCTGCCAAGAGATGGGAACAATCCATTCCAGCAGACTCCACCCTAGGCTACCTCCTCAAAAATCTCATGGCTCTTGGCCTCAAGCCTGACCTGGAACCTAAATGCCTTATTAGGCTTTCTACCCAAATTTGGCCCCAATTTGTTAGATAACCAAAATAAGTGGCCACCTAATGGCTTTCGATCCCTCACTTATCCAGGATCTTTACAAGTTCTGTGAGCACGCGGGCAAATGGAGTGAGATTCCCTATATTCAGGGTTTTTCCTTCTTAAAAACTAAGCCTTCCCTCTGTTCTTCCTGTTAGCCTGCTGCTAAGACCTTAAGCTCTCCCTCTGCCTCTGAAGAATTTGATCCAACAAATGAGCCTCCTCCTTACTGCTTTCAGAGACCTCACCATCCTGCCCACCCCTCCCCTCCTCCAAGTTCCTCTTCTTCTCTCCCGCCATCCTGTAAACCTCCACCATATAGCAACTCTGACCCTACATCCACCTCAAGGCAGGAACTATGTTATCATTCCCTCCTCTGGCTAACTGACAAATGTACCTTTTGTCTTCAACTTAAAATAATGTTTGATGGTGTTTGGTTTCTAGATGTTTAATTGATGTGTTTAAAACATTTATTTTACATTACAAATTCTTAAAATTGTAATTATGGATTAACTTGACCTTCTCTCTAGTTTCTGCTTACAGACTTCTGACAATAACTATAACACAAGATTACGCTACTGTTATAAAGCACTTTTATTCTTTCTCATCCTAATTACATGAGATCTCTGTTAATTGACCTACAAAAGTTTGGATAGCCTAAATTAAAAGAGCTGTTATAATTCAGTTGGCCAAATACATTTGGGTGTACTCTAGATTCATAAATTGTCTTACATGTTTGCCTGTGTCTAATTGTTTCGAGGTGTTTGTCCAATTATGTTCTTTTATCAAAATGACATCAAAGATACAACTAGATTGTTAATTTCTACAACCTGGTTTTACAGGTTAAATAAAAAATTGTCAGATAATTAAATATAAACTTTTAGGTTAGGGTACACTCCTATTGGTAAATAAAGAATCAGCTGCTCAGAAAAATTTATTCTGGTCTTTGTTCAATACTGGGAGCCCCAATAATTTTCACAGCCTTATGGGAAGATATGCCTCATTAAATGTGTTTTTATAAAATGTTTACATTGGTTATCATCAAAGGGTTGAGTTCTAAATATGTAATTGTAATATGTTTACGGTCATCTTCAAAATATAATATTTTCTGTAAAAAAAGTTATTTTTTTAAAAGATCCTTTTAGTACCAAGCTACATTAAAAGACATAAAATTTCACATAATTACAGTAATTATTATTGCTATTTTTCTGGTATACAAAATGTATTCATGTTGTCTGACCATGCAGGTACTCCAACATATTGTTTATGACAATAACCTTTTGATCCAGGTATTTGCCCTTCTCTTCTGCTCCACCTACTCATAATTACAGGTACATTTGTAGGTCCATACACTTTCCTTAGATGGCATCCTATCAAAAGGTAATAACTTAAGTAAGTTTCTTGGGTGTTTTTGTTTTTGTTTTATGTATTTAGAAAAATAAATACATTTAACAACGGCTATTTTATACTAAGATACATATCTAAATTTGTTGCAAAGATAATGTCATCATGATTGTTGTGCTAAAATATTATTATTATGTGTGGCTCCTGATTACAAGTTTTTTTCTGCTAATATTCTACAGGAAATCAACCATTAAAACAACCATGATTGATAAAAATAATAGCCCTCTAACTGTATTTTAGATTCCAGGGTGCTTGCTACCTAGATAAAGTTATGATAGTTATGCTCCTACTGTACTACTTATGTCAGTGATCTTCTCTTCTGGGTGTTCAACCACCAAAGGGCAAATACCAACACTAAAAGCTAACTGGGCTAAGAAGACCACCAATATTTTGGCTCTGGCCCTCCAAGGTCATCAAAGATCCAAGGTATAAAGGAATCTTTTCTACATCTTACATCCTTGGTACGTCACCCAACCTCCTGAACAGAGAGACTGCTGGACACCAGAGGACATATGTAATGTGTGCTAAAGGAGGGTCACCAAAAAAAAAAAAATCTCCCATACTTTCACTAAAAGCACCATGGTCAAGAGCAAGGCCATGACCCATCCTAATGGCTGACACTGAGAGAAGAGCTGAGAGGCTCTACGCATGGTTTCAAAATAATGCCTAAAGAGACTTAATTGACCTTGGCGGATAGCAAGAGGTTCATATTGATTAACACAGGTCTCACTTTAAATCAGTCTTAAACACCCAGCAGAAAAGAATAACCAAAAGAGACAGTCAATAAACAGGCACTAGTGATAGACTTTTGAGGCCCACTGCTCCACCTCGATCTCCAAGTGGTAAGCCAGATAACCCAGTCTCAAAACAAGGCTACAACACCTATATAATACCACCCTCTACTATCTCCCTGTCAATATCTCAGACTGTTAGATGTTTATGTCTGTTTACCCCCATTCATTCATTCCAATTCCCATCCCCCTAGATTTTAACCTGTCTCAAATACTGGCAATTTATCCACAGTTCTGGGACCCTTTGCTACAGGTCGCCCATTCCCTACACAAACCACTAACCTGACATGCACAGGGAAAAATGATATCACTTGCCTTACTTACTCCCTCTTTATCTCAGAAGAGCACCCCATCTGACTATCCAATGGCCTATACTTCATATGTAGCCAGGAGGCACTCTGATGCCTCAAATGAACTAAAATTTTCTGTTATATAGTGTTTCTCAGCCCCCCTTGACCATCTATATGGAATCCCAGATGTTTGAAAGGATCCTCCCAGGATCAAAGGTCAACAAGAGGGCGGCCCTCTTCCTGGTCCCCTTCTTGATAAAAGTGGGGGTCCTCACTGGCATGGTGATGGGTATAGCTTACATCTCTACTGCTACACATTTCTATCAGGCATCATCAATAGATATCTTAAAAAAAAAACAAAACATGAACAAAATAAGCCAATCCCTAAACACAGTCCAGCACCAGATTAATTCCCTAGCAGTTGTCCTGCTCCAAAATAGATGTGCCCTTGACATACTAACAAGCAGCCCAAGGGAAAACATAACAGGTTCTAGGTAAAGAGTGTTATTTTGGTAACCAACCAGGCATAGTCCAGGCAAAAGTTAAAAATTACGACAATACATCAAAAACTTTAAAAACAATGGGTTACGTGAGGAATGACCCAAGACTACTCCTGGCTCCAGCAGATTATGCCATGGCTACTTCCTTTATTGGGCCTGCTGACCTGCATATGTCTTCTGGCCATAATAGGCCCCTGTTTGTTTTGCTGTTTTAACTATTGTAAAATAGATGTGTGAGTTCTAACTTTGGTAGTCAAGTTTGCTTATCTGTAAAAAAAACAAAAACAAAAACAAAAACCTTTCATTGGGTTTTGTCTTCCTTCTGTATCTACAAGCTAACTGGGAGTTAATTTGATTCTAAAACAGTACAAGTTTTTTTATGGGGGGGTTACTTACTAAGTAAATGGGTCTCTGTATCTCAAGGTTACACATTTTTCTACATTTCATTTAAGGCAGAGATAAAATTCCAGGGCTACGGAACATAATAGGCTATTCTTATATCTCAGATGTCAATGGACATCATAATCTCTGTTCTTGACCCTCCTTTACATCCTCATTCTGGCCATAGTTATCCCCTGCTTACTCCAATTCCTCCAAAATCAAATCTGAAAAATGTCTAATCAGATAGTCAATCAGCTTATCTTACAGGAAGTGACCACTTCACCAGCCCACCCACCTTCTGGATAAAGCCCCATGATGTGGATCCAGATCTGGCTAGGGTTTCTTGACTTCATAACTCAACTACAACAGGACCTCCATTGGTTCTATCCTCAAAAAAGATCAGTGGATGGGATCTTAGATTGGTTAACGAACATTTCTACCAGAAAACCCTCCAAGATTTTAGTAAAAAAAAAAATCCTTCTATACCCTTCTCATTATCTGCTGGCTTACACTCCCACCCCCATAGGTACGAGTTGAGCCATTTGATTAAAATCTCCCAATGGCCCAAAAACTCTCCCAACCCCAAATGTGGAACACACAATTCTTTTTATACATCTCACAATACCTGTTGCCTACTCAAAAAGACCTGATCTACCACTTGTCATACTCACCCAAAGATTGCCCTTTCTGTGCTGAGTATCATGGCAGAGACAATTTAGTTCTACTCCCAGGATACTGCAGTTCCCACAAAAATGAGTCTGTGGTTCTCAATTGACACCTGGGAAATATAAATCATGTCTGGTTCCTACCCAACTTCCACACTAGACTTTTGGTCCATCTGTTCTGCCATCCAATCACCTTCCCAATTACACATGCTCCTCGATTAAAAGGAAAAATTATGCATTTAACTCCTTGGCAGTGCTATATTTTTTTATTATTGCCAGGGAAGGCCCCCTCCATCTGCCATACACACACACACACACACACACACACACACACACACACACAAACACACACACATACTTTCAGGATATGGCTAATTCAATTCTTTCTTTGCCATTTCAGTTCTCCCTCCCCACAGTTGTGCTGCCCCTCAAGCTACTAAACAGGCCTAGATCAGCACCCACTACTCCATGATCTTACCATCACTGCCCTCCTTGATGCTCCTAAACAAGCAGCCCTCCAACAGCTATGTTGCCCAAACAAAGACAAGACATGATAGACTAGAAATCCCTCCCTCTGGCCTCTAATCACCCCACATCTGTCCCTTTTCAGCAGGAAGTAGCTACAGAAGACAGATACTTCATCCCTCTTCCTGAGGCCATAACAAACAAAAAAGGGAGGAATGTAAGGTAAGTGCCTTGGAATGGCTGCTGCCATTCTGATAAGTAACTTCCTTCTTAACCTTAAAGTTTCCATGTCCTACGTCACACATCACTGGTCAGATGCACAAACAAGGCTTGTCCATATAAGGAATGGATGCCCAAGCGTGGCCCCTGAGTGGCTGCCTGTGCAGCTGACACAATCCCCAACCCACCTGCACCAGTCACCCACTATATAACCAAGCTCCTTCCCTTTCTCCCTCCTCCTCTCCTTTGTTCCCTTTCCTCCCTGTGGCCCTATAATAAAATCTCTCATAGGAGCTCTGTCCATGTGCAGAGTTGATCTTTGGCAGGCACCAGTTTCTTTCAATTATCCTTTTTCCGTGGAATTTTACCCTAATTAAAAACAACAACAACTATGTTCATGGGTTTATTTCTTGACGCTGTTCCATTTGTCAATTTCTGTATCTTGATGCCAATATTGCACTGATCTCATTACTTGGCTCATACTGACTCTAACTCAGGTATGTTAGCTCTCAAAAATCTCTTTTTTTTCAAAACTGCTTGGGCTATTCTTTGTTTTTTTTGGGGGGGTAGGGGGCTGGGATGGAACTCAGGTCCCTTCACTTGCGAGGCAGGCAGTGGCACCACTGAGCTAAATCCCCAGCCCTGAAATTGCTTGGGCCATTCTTGACCCTTCGAGCTTTTGATACCATGGTATGGATCCACCATATAGATTCCAGGATCTTGTGTATGGCAAGCAAAGAATTCCAAGTGTACATCCAATGATAAAAGAAAAAGCAGCTCTATTTATTAAAGATAACAGAATAGTATACCCAGGAAAGGTAGGTCTGTGCCAGCAGAAACAAAAAACTGGCACAAATTATTCTGTCTCTGGATATGATTGACAGAAATGATGGACAAGGTGCTGAGTCATTTTAGGGGCAGGACAGTACATGTGCCTGTCCCAGGGTTCACTCTGATTAAATCACATGCATGAGATTCAGTCCATAGGTATGAACTTTTAAAGAGGTTCAAGTAGCAAAAAGGTCAAACCACGAAATCTGCACATGTGCTCTGGCCTAGAGCTATAGAGATTTCATGCACCCTTATTTTCAGTTCTGCTTTTCTTAGGAGGAATATCCCTGGGGTGTTGCCCAAATTCAGGTGAGCAGAAGGGGGTTGTCTCCCAGCCCCAAAGGCATTACTGTACTATTTTGATTGGGATTGCACTGAATCTTTCAACCTCTGACCCACAAGTTATATCTTTTGACTTACATAGGTGTTCTTAAATGTTTTTCAGTAATGCTTTTGATGTGTAAATTTTTCACAACTTTTATGCAAGATTCATGCCTAAATATTTCACATTTTATACTATTGTAAGTGAGATTGTATTTTAAGTCAATTTCTGATTGTATGTTGCTAGTACACAGACATACTGATGTTTGATATTGCTTTTGTATCCAGTAATCTTATTAACTTATTAATTTTAGGAACTGTATGGAGATTTCATCAGATTTTTCTATAAAGGTATCATATCTGAATAAAAATAGCTTCACTCCCTCTTCTAGCATGTACATGTCTGTTATTTCTTGTTCTTGTATATTTGTATTGATTAGAACCTCCAATACAATGCTGAATAAAGAATAAGTATTAAGTGCCTTGCTCCTGATCTTAGGGAGAAAGTACTCATTCTTTTGCTATTAAGTTGATATCAAATGTAGATGTTCTGTAGATGCCTCCCCAGGGTCCAAGATTTGCTAGAAGGGCTCATAGGACTAAGAAGTTTTCTACTTACAGTTGCAGTTTAATACAATAAAAGGATAAAGAGTAAAATCAGCAAAGGGAAAAAGCACAGGAGGTGAAGTGCAAAATAAATCATGTACAAGCTTCCAAATGTTTCTCCCCCAGAGGAGTCAAAAAGAACACACTTAATTTTCCCAGCTAGCATGTGGGATAATACAGTTGTCAACCAAGGAAGCTCACCTGTGTCTAGGTGTCCTGGATTTTTACTAAGTATCAGACACACATGCATAAGACACCTGTGTGACTGATCTGTTACTAAAGCTCAAGATCCCCAGATGGAAAGATGTTCACCATAAACCATACCGCTAGCATAAACTATCTGTACAAACTAGTACAATATGGCTCAAGGCCTGAATACTCAAATATATAAATACATTCTTGGTTTTTGTTTGTTTTTTGGGTTTTGTTTTTGGTTTTTTGATTTTTTGTTGCTGTTGTTTGGTTTTGGGTTTTTTTGTTTGTTTGTTTTTTTGTTTTTTGTTTTTTTGGTACCTGGGATGTAATGCAGGACCTTCCACTTGCTATATAAGACAAACCATTTCTTTCTCCCCGCCCCCATTGACTTTATCAGTACTTTTTAGGTATACAATACAGTACATTTGTCATTGGGATCTTATACCTTTACATGATGTATCTTGGTTCTTATTTTTCTCCCATACTCCTGCCCTCCCTTCACCCCCTCCACCTTTCCCTATTTACAAAAACTTTGTTTCCATTTTTTCCTTTTCTCATATTTTTTCTTTTCCCTTCTTTCCTTTCCCAATTCTCCTACTCCTTTACCCTTTTTCTTCCTATTTCACATTAGCAATTATACAATTTGAACCTTATTTACACTTTTAGTTTTTCACACCAGAGAACTATTCAGTATTTACATGCGAGTCCTATTTATTTCACTTAAGAGTATGGCCTCAATATGCATCCATTTTCCTAAAAATGACTCTAGTTTCTTATTCTTCATGGCTGAGTAGTACTCCATTTTATAGAAAAACCATATCTTCTTTATCTAGTCTCCAGCTGATGGGTAATTGGGCTGTTACCAAGTTTTAGCTATTACAAACAGTGCTGCTATAAACATGAGTGTGCATATATCACTGTGGTATGATTTTTTAAATTCTTTTGGAAAGATAGAAGAGGGATAGCTGGCCAAATGGAACCTCTAATCCTAGTTTTTTGAGGAATCTCCATATTGATTTCCACAGAGGTTGCACCAGTTTTCACTCCAACCAACAATGGAGATGGGTTCCTTTCTCCTCAGAACACCAACCAGCATTTGTTACTGGCTGATTTCTTGATAACAGCCTGTCTCTCTGGGAAGAGGTGGAATCTCAGTGTTGTTTTCATCTGCATCTCTCAAACGATCGGTGATGTTGAACATTTTTCTTATGTTTATTTGCTGCTTTTACTTCTTTGTCCGAGAAATGTCTGTTCATTTCCAATGCCCATTTTTTAATGGGGTCTTTATATTTGGGAGGGTCTGATTTTTTGAGTTCTTTGTATATTCTAGATATACCTTTGTCTGAGTGAAAATTAGCTGGTGAAACTTTTTTTTCCCACATTGTAGGTTGTCTTTTAACTCTATTGGATTCTCTTGCAGTGCAGAAACTTTTTAATAAGATGAGATCCCAGTAGCTGATTCTTTGTGCTAATTCCCATGCTACTGAAGATTTGTTCATAAAGTCTTTTCCTATGCCAATGAATAAAGTCACATTCTTTGTTTGTTATGGTACAGGGGATAGAATTCGGGACCTTATGCTTGCAAAGCATGTGGCAGAACCAACTGAGCTAAATCCTGAGCTTTTAAGACAAAGCATTTCAAGAACTTGGGTTCCCTGGAACTAGGAAAAGGACAATCACGGAAACAAGCTTTTCTTGGGAATGTGCAACTTGGGAGTTTGAGCAATTCCAGCCAGCTGAGTCAACCCACTTCTGAACATTCCACTGTAAGGCTGAGCAAATTCCTTCTATGGTTTCTGAGAATTTTATCAAGAACAAATATTGCATTTTTGTCAGATGCTTTTTCTGCATGGTTTGAAGTGATCATATGGTTTTTTTCATTCTACTTTGCTTATATAGTGAGTTACACTGATTTCAGTCCCTTGTATTCTTCGCATAAACACACTTTGGGTCATGATATATTAATCCTTTGATATATTGTTAAATTTGACTTGCTAAAATTTTTTAAAATTTTTGCATCTATGTTCAAGTAAAATATTGAGTGACCTGCAGTTATCTTTAACTGATTTTGGTACCAGGTATGTAGCTTCTTAGAATGAGCTATAAAATTACTACTCTTCACTTTTAGGTAACTTTTCATAGTATTACTATACTTATTCCTTAATATTTGGAAGATTCACCAGTGAATCTTCAGGATGTAGAGTTTCCTTTGAGATAAATGTTCACAAATGCAAATTCTTGAACATGTATTAGTTTATTTATATTATCCATTTCTTCTTCTCCTTTGTGGTACTGGAGTTTGAACCAAGGCCTTTGCACTGAGCTCTATCTCCAGGATGTTTTACTTTTTTGAGACAGGTTCTTGCTGCATCACTAAGTTACTCAGGCTGGGCTCAAGCTTGTAATTCTCTTGCCTCAGCCCTGCCAGTATTTATTTTTGAGTTAGCTTTGGTAGTTTGTATTTTTCTCAGAGTATGTCCATTTCATCTAAGCTACCATAATGACCTGACATAAAGTTCTTTATAATATATTATTATCCTTATAATGTCTTCAGAATAGAGTATGTTACCTTTCTCATACTCAATACTGGTTGTTTCCTCCTTCTTTTTTCCCTGATGTGTCTGCCTCCAGGGTCATCAATTCTACTGATGTTCTCAACCAGCTTTTGACTTAACAATTTTCACCACTGTCTACTTCAATGAAGTCTACCCTATCCTTTATTAGTCCCTTGCTCTTGTTTGAGTTCAACTCATTTTTCCTTTTCCAGTTTCTGAAAAAGGAAGCTGTGACCATTTGATCTGTGACACCTCAGATGTAGAAAGAAATGGCAATGTTTGCAAGATTACTCTTCCCACTTTAGTCTGTTAGCCATCAAGGAAAAAAGTGCTGACACTCATTTCTGAAGATAGAAATGAGAAAAAACACTTATTCATAATGCTGATGATACCAACAAAGTCATTCAATGATTTCCAAAGGCCTGTTTGTGCGGAGTACAGCAGAAATATATTAAGAATTTTAAATAATCTGAACATATCGTTTTTAATGCTGAGAATAAAAGATCATATTTTCTAAGTCACTAAACTATGCTGCTATTCACTCGATTGCTGAAAGGTGATTCCTTCTCACAACCTGTTTCTTTACTCATCACTGAGACTGATTACTATTTATGTACATATAAACAACATATTCAAATTTACAATAAACATCATGAAACACTTTCCAGACACTGAAATAGTCAATGACCTAAGAATCAATTTGCTGCTATAAACATTCAAGGTAGTTAAAGAATTTGAACCTACAGTTGTTTAATATTACAAGGTTATCAATGTGACACTGACAAAAATAGTCTTCAAGGAGAAACCTTCCCATAATTTCTCAGTCTGTGTTTGATCTTGATAGTCCAAGACCTTTTACAGAGCCAGCAAGTACAATTTACAAATCTTGACAACTGTAAAGCACAGAGTGTAAAAGAAAAACAAAAATCCCAAAGTGTCTGGGGTCTAACCTACTACATTCAGGCTATCTATAATCAAATTAGATACACGCACTCATAAGAGGCTGCAAAAAAACAAAAAAGCCCCACCCCTTTCAATGACATTAAACACATTAATTTTAAAAATACTGCTTCATTATTTAAAACTAGTAGTTTACATGCTGAAAGTTTCAAAAACACTTTTCTGGGGTCTCATGATCCCTGGTCTACTTTTATGATTTTAAAGACTATCCATGCATGCTAAGGCCCAAATTTCAATTTCTGGTCTAGCCTCGTTCTGTTTACCTATCAAATAGCATCCTCTCTGATTTTACTACTTGATGCCTCAGAGGTACAGGTATTAGTTAGCTTTTTGTTATATAACAAAATGCCAGACATAGATTACTACAAAGAAAAAGCTTACAATTTTGGAAGTTCAATGGCGTGGTAGCTACATCAGCTCACTTGAGACTGCCAAAGGTCTCCTCACCAAGAGTAGATGGTAGGTGGCGATGGTGGGAACACGTTTAAGTGCAAGCAAATGTGGCACCTCCAACCAGAGGCAGAAAGGACAAAAAGCCAGACTTCCTCCGCTTGAAATGACCCTCCAGTGAAAACTCAAGGGGTGATATGAGAATGACCTCATGCCCCTAGTAACCTAAAGACCTCTTTTTAGGCCTCAACTTGTAAAGGTTCTACCACCTCCCAACAGTGCCCACCTGAGGACCAAGACTTTAACACTGGAACCTCTGGAGGACAAAATGAGACCATGTTCAAACTGGACAAGCACAGTGAATCTACTGGGTCCAAAATAAAAACCTTGATATCTTCTCTCTTTCCCTTTTCGCTCTCCCTCATCTTGGTGAAAGATCTCCCTCTTCCTGGCTGTCTTAAACCAGAACCTAGCCTTCTTCATCCAAACTACAGCTTGAATGGATACACATCTTTCTCCCACTACCACCGACTTGGTCCAAATCACCTTCCTGTCCCGTGCTATCCTACAGCCTGACAGCCCTCTGCCACTATAAAAAATTATCACAAATGTAGCAGCTTAAAACCTCACAAATGTTCAAATTTCTAGGACCTACCCACTTTGGCTTTTTAGCTCTTTTATCTCTAAGGCAGCAACACTTCACCATTCCTCCACTATAACATCACTTCCTCTACCCCCTTCCTACTTTTAAACATCTTTTGATTGCACTGTCCTCCCCCCCCGCCCTATAATCCAAAATAATATCCCTATCCTAACGTAAAATGGCTAGCTGTTTATCTTTTGCACAGAATTCAGAATCCCAGCCATGCGCCTCAGAGCTACATGGGGCCTGGTTCCTCCACCTTGGGCTTGTCACCTGTTTGTTTCACTGTGCTCTGGTCACATAGACTTCTCCTGGTTCTTAAATACTAAACTCCGTTTGGTATTGGGATCTTTGCTCACACTATTTCTGATGTCTTCACAGCCCTCCCCACATTCCATGCAAGCTCTTCATAGTTACCTTTCAAGCAATCCTTGAGATCTCTATAAAAGTTATTCTCACAGAGCAACACTTCCTGATTTCCTAGTCAATCCTACTCTTCCCCTCCCCTCATTATTGTTCAATCATATTAACTGCACAAATTATGACTTCTACTGTGACTTTTCCATATTTGCATATATCATCCTCTGATCACATCCATCCTTCCTATGATCCTCTCTTGCCCCTATTCTAACTCTTTCTACATTGTTACTGTACTTTTTCCTTCGTAGCTTTCACCACAACTGGAGTTAAATTTATGTGTATAACTGTGTGCAACATCTGTTTGCCTGCATCATACTGCAAACCCATAAGGGCTGGGCTTAATCTGTTCACCACTATCAACCCTGGGACTTAGCATCACCAGGCTCACAATGGGTGCTCAAAAATGAAGGTGTGCCATCAGATATTCGCTTAATAGAAGGTTTAACTGTTGAAGTGTAAGTTGCGTAGGCCAAAGGTCCGCAATTTCTGCTTTAGCATTTTAGGCCACATAGGCCATCCTATTCCTTCAGATCTGTATTACAAACATCCCAGATCTTGTTATCCTCTCTGCTAATGAAAATGACTGAACTTAATCCTCGGCCTTACACTGGATCTGTCATGCCAATCCCAGGGGCGGACACACTATTTCTTTACTGTTGCTTATGTACACCACTAGAAAAAAGTGGACCTGGCTGCCTTATACAAGTCATTCTTATTTTGCAGCTTAGGAATCCTTCCATAATTTTTGGTTCCCAGTGATTTTAATAGGTTCTTTCTACTCACAGCATATCCTATATACTAAGTTAGGCTGAAAAAATTATATATTTTCAAGCCAGAAAGTTCCAGATGTACAAGCTGGTCTGCCCTTATTCAAACAGTTCACCGAGCTGTTATCTTTGGTACAGGTACTAAAATCAAAGATAATTTAACAATCCCCATATAACAGAAGTATTAGATAATCCAAGCACAGGCACACCTTCCTTTGGCACTGCCATAACCCTACCCTAGTTTTGTTTCTATGGGCACTCTGCTGCATTAACACCTTATTTTCCTAGTGAAGGGTTCCAGTAGCCTATTTAGTGATTGTTTTGTGCCTCGGGTGGATATGGGTTAAGCTAATCACTGGTAGAACAATTACAAATAATGCCAAGAAAATAAAGATACCAGTAAATGAATCCCTGACTATACGTTGGCCCTAGATAATAAACTACAATATTGGGAACACATCTTCACAAGTACTATGTTCTCTACAGAATTTTCAGTTCCAGGAACACATCCTACCTCTAGCCACATCCCAGCCTGTGAATATCTCCAAATATACTGTCAGACTCAGAGGAGATGTTCCATAAAAGTTAATTACCACTGCCCACACCCCTCCACCTGCTTTCTCAGCTGATGCCAATACTGAGGCTTTAGTTATCAGATATGGGTGTAATTATCCACTTCATTCCACAGTCCAAAATGAACCTACCATTCTTTCACTTTCACAGGCTTTGGTTATTTTCTTCCTTCAATCTTCCCATTTGCCCACTTGTGTATCTTGAAGACCAGGCTCAAAGGTAACCTACTGGTCCCCCAGATACCCTTAGACATCACTTTCTGTTATACTGCAAGCCCCTGCAGGCTAGGCTCTGAATGGACCCATGTCTATATCCTCCCCCACTAGTGTTTACTCTGCATGTGTAGATACTGTCTGCTGAGTGAAATGAGTTAATAATTGTGTAAGTCTAGCATATACACACAAAGTCTGTGTTATCAGAGGGAAAAGCAGCAGTTGTCTATTACCCAGCTCCAGAAGGGGCCTGGACTAATGATGTACACTTGGCAGGCATATTCACCAAAGTAACACTTTGAAACATTACAGATCACAAAAAAAAGGATGTGCCGGGGGAAAAGATTAAAGGCAGAACTTTTCAGCCATAGAAGGGGGATGATGCAGCATAATTGGGATTATAATTCATGGATAAGTCATTGAAAGAAGAAACTCAAAGGAGTGCAGTTCCAAGGGCACCAAGGAAAGGGCATGGGCAAACCTCTAATGCCACTAACACTGATGACTGATAGGGAGGCTGTGGTCAGTCAAAGGTTCCTGGCAAGTGTTAAGGCACAAGCTGGACTGAAGAAGCTGGGGTAAAGGAAAGAATGACAAAAAGTATAATATTATTCTTTCAAGCAACTTGACAGAAAATGGAGATAGAATCATAACTCCAAGAGAGTTGAGAAGCAACTGTGAATACAAAATAACAGCAAAAAAAGTGACTTTGCAGATGAGGCACAGCACATTATACAATATACTGCTACTATCAAGTGGAATGGGAAAGGTCTTGGGTGCTATTTAATCACTGCATGATCTTGGAAAAGCATGTTACTCTCCCTTAGCTAACTCACTGGGTTGTTCTAACATTAGTAGTTAATATATGGAAAAGAATCTTGGAAGAGTTTAGCACTTTCTATAAAGTATTATCAATGCAAAAGACAGCTTGTACTCTCAAGCAAATAGGAGCTTGTATTCTTGTCATTTTGCAGTTGCCTTCATCAGTGTGACAGAGAAAAGTCAAAACTCCTTCCTGTCTAATATAATTCCAGCAAAGAGATGAAGCAATGACAAAGAGACTGGGAAAAAGCAGGACAAAGTCAGGGTTCAGGGAGTTAATGGCGATCCCTCCACCTGCTTCCAACAGACTGGCCACTCTCCCAAACGGGAGATGTCAGTTTCGGGCTCCCTCCTCGGTGAATGGAGGAGTGTCAGGAGCTCTTCTGACCACTGTCAATACGACCTGCCTCATAGAAATCTTCTGCTTACCCTGGGGTTCCTGGTCAGCGACAAATGTGAACAAAATCATCACACGCCTCATGTCTGTCTTAAAAAATAAAACAAAACAATGAACTGAGACAAAGTTTAATTATCACCCCTTGGTTATATTGTGTTGGGTTTTTTCCTTCAAGGAAATGCTGCAATTAGTGATTTTCCACATTCAAACCATTTCTTGGAGACTTTTCACATGGAATGGGAGGCTGCTTCTGAGTAGGGTCATAGCCAGGTTCAAACATTTGTGAGTGGAACACAGCATGGAGGTATATTTGCAACAGACACAACAGAAAGTACATTTGCAGGTCACAGGATACATATTAAAGACATAGATACTACCAAAAATATACAGGGAGAAACTAGACATAATTCTTCAACTGAAGTAGTTAAGAATGGTCTTCCTTCACAAAACAGTATTTACTTCATGCAGTGGAAGGAAATGGTAAACTGAGGTTTAAATTTGCCAATGATGCCAAAATCATCAACATTTATCTTTAGGAGAAATACTGTGGATGTTTTACTAATTTTTAAAAATCTCAATTATTATATGGCTTAAGGTAGCATTAAAATCAATTTGTATTTCATAAGCACAGCTGAACAGACTATCCAAATGATCCTTCTATTAAAAACAAAAACAAAAAAAACAAAGTACTAGAGAAACCCACCAGCACAAAGTTTTTAAAAACTAAACTAAAAAAATAAAAGCTACATTGTGCTTATTGACAATATTTTTAAAAGTCACAGAAAGAAAAGTAGTATCAGTAGGTAAACAAAACAGTAGCATTATGCCATCTTTGGCATACGGTAAAAAGAATGTGGGATTATATATAGAAGCTCACTATTTAAAAAAAGTCAGCCTGCTCTGTTGAAACTAGGGAAAAACATCAGGGGGATTTTAGAGAAAACTGAACATTACTTATAAGGTCCTTATAAGGTACAAGGGATCCACTAGGGCCTCTATAATTTTCACAAACACACATAAGACTCAATAGGAAACTGTGATGTACATATGGGTAATGCAGAAGAATGAACAAAGAAAGCAAAGAACTCACTCTAATACAGTATTGATTCAATCACCATCAACAATTCAACCAATATTTATTATTTACTGGGACCTGTTCTTTAGCTTAAAATATAAGAGTAAATATAAAAAAAATCACGATCATATAGAGCCACAAGAAAACAATTTAAAATATACGACCTTGAGCAAGACATACATGTGGGTGACCAAACAGTCATGGAGAATAAGAGGACTGCTAATAAAATGGTATGTGCTTCTACACACACAGTGGTACACAGAGACAGACATATAAAGTGAAGACTGTTGATAGGTGAAACTACATATAAGTAAATATAAGCAGAATACATTCTCATAATCCTAAATTATTTTTGCTAAAATCAAATATAAGCAAAATATTTCTCAAATATGACCTGATGACAGCATTACATATATGACCCAAAAAAGGCTTTTATGATGACTAGTGTTACAGGATGGACTGGGATGGAACTATAATGCGCAACTACCAAATTCAGATCAATAAGCTGGGATCTACTGGATAAAAACCTAAAAATGAGAACATTTTCTGATAAACTTATGTATTAGAAAAGATATTCCAGAAACAGGGAGTACTGATTTACAGCAAATTAGTTCAAATATGGATATTGAGTTATTAAATTTAGGCAGTTTTCACATGGGAGTTTTACGTCCTGAGTCCAGAAATTTGTTGAAATGCTATTCTGTCATTTTCCCAGTCGACTCCTAGGTAAGAAGTAGGGTCCATTTGCCATATCGCTAGCGGGTTTTAATCATAACAGAGAACGGGATGCTCTTGGTGCAGAGATTCCTCTCTTTGAAGGTTGCACATTAGACAAATGAATGTATAAAACCAAAGTAGACAGACATGCTGACATAACGCAAATATCGGCGCTAAACAAGGACGGAGACAGACTTGAAGCTGACACGTTCTGGATCACTGGTCGCACCATTGAAAGAGGTCAGACTTAGGAATTTCACCACTAAAGGCTTAGGGAATACAGCACATCCTTCAAGTTTTCAGGGGCTGTATACCAAAACCGGAAAAGGAGTACGGTGATTCCTGAGGTCGGCTCAGGACACGGGCGGGGTCTGCGTCCCCTCACTTTAATCAGGTGGCACTGGCAGAGACACAGGAGGCAAAGGGACGGGGGTCAACAGGTCTCAAGCCCAGAAACTCCAATTAGAAAGCAAAACAGTTTAAAAGAAAAAAAATCGGTGTGAAGGAACGTGGGGAAATCACCGGAAGTATAACAAACAACTGGAAAAAGAAAGCATAAAGTGTTAAGATTCCCATCGAGACACTTCCACGGCTCAAAAGTGCAGGCTGCAAAGTGTAATCGTCCCGCAAGCGCCGGGGACTTCAGGCATGCGGAACTCAAAACACCGAGCCGGACACGGGCACCGGGAGCAGTTCCCGGGAACCCCTCCCGCCCCTCTCAACTCCGCCCACCGGGCCCGCCCAGTCCCTCCGGCTACTCACCAGATTCGCTTCCCACATAACGGTGGCGAAATCAAGGGGAGAGAGCCAGGGGAAGGGCTAGCCGAGGGACTGGAGTGTTGGCTTTCTGTGAGGTCGCCAGGACCGAGAGGACGGAAAGGAATCCTCCACAGACGCCTCCCTTCTCCCCCTCCCAGTCACAAGCTAGCGTCTTCAGACCACCGAACCTCGCGACTTCCGTCGGAGCCGACCAATCAGCGCTGCACCCGGTCGGCCCCGCTCCCGGAAGTTTACCCCGCCCAGTCGCTCATTTCCGGGGTTCAGTTCGCTGTCCTATGGGAGGGGCTTGCTAGTACCTGGACGGCTACGGAGTGGAAAGGATTTAAACCTCCTGCTTAAAAGGGCTGGGGATGTAGTTCAGCACAAAAGCCCTACGTTTCACAGTACAAGAAAAAACAATCAAAGAATACCTACAGATTTAAAATTAATTTTCATTTAATATGATACAAATTTCAACAACCGTGTGGAAATCTGGCACAGTGGCACACACCTGTAATCCCAGTATTTAGGAAGGCTGATACAGGAACATCATAAGGGAGTCCGGCCTGGCTGTGTAGCTGAGACCATGTTTCCAAATAAAAAATAAAAAGGAACCTGGCATGATGTGCACACCTTTAATGCCAGCCCTCTAGAAGGCTGAAGCAGGGCTGCAAATTTGAGCCCAAGCGACTAAGCAAAACCCTGTCTGAAAATAAAATGTAAAAATGGGCTGGGAATGTAGCTTAGTGGTCATGTCTCTTTGTTCGATCTCCGGTACTAAAAAGGACCTCTTATTTTAAAGTACACTGTTGACATTCCATGGTTTCTATGTGTGCTGCATGCACACACAGTTTGATATAATTTACTGTGACAAATTCAAGTGGTTTCCAATTTTATACTGCTGCAAAAAAATACTACAATAAACCTTTTTATTTTTCTCTTGCAGTACTGAAGCTTGAACCCATTGAACTACATCCCCAGCCCCCGGCCCCGGCTTTGAGGCAGGGTCTCACTGAGTCATTAAATTGCTGGGCTCAAACTTGTGATCTTCCTGTGTGTTAGTTACTTTTCTCTCATTGCTGAGACAGTATACCTGACAAAGTTCAAGGGGAAAGGGTTTATTTGGCTTACAGTTAGTAGAGGTTTCAGCAGTCCATAATCAGCTGGTTCTAAGGCAGGGTGGTGTGGCAGAGAAGAAACAGTTTGTAGCACCCACATGGTAGCAAAAGCAACAGGGACCTTAACAGCAACTTTCTACCCCTTTTATCCCATCCAGGCTACCGGGATTAGGGCAGTGTCAAAGCAATCACTCGTGTAGTGGTTTGGTAATCACACAGTCTAGATTCAGCCACCTCTTAAAAAGAAAGCTCCACTTTATCTGCATGAGGCTTTGCACACACACACACACACACACACACACACACAGGCCATAACATCCTGCCTTAACCTCATTCTTATACAGATACTGTTTTCACATTTATCCACTAACCTCTTTGGAATTAATTATTATAAATGAAATTGTTTGAAAAGAAATTATGGAAAATTTGACAAATGGTTAACAAGGGCCTTCATATCATTTATTGAGGAGTCAATTCTTTCCCTATTACTTTGGAGGGTCTCCACTAATCAGCAAGCTGATTAGATCTGTTTCTGAACATCATTATATATTCTGTTAACTATCTGCTTATTCCTATGCTATGCCACACTGTCATAATTATTAAAACTTTGTGATATGTTTTCTCTTTCACAAAGAATCCCCTCTCCTAATTTTCTTTGCTTTCAAGTTTTTCCAAAATGATGAGTTCCCATTTGGCAACACATCCCTTCATGTTAGGTAGATCATCTTTTTTTGTGTGCAGGGAATTGAACCCAGGCTCATGCCTGCAAATCATGCACCATATTACTGAGCTACACTCCATCCTAGTAATTTTTCTTGTGGCTGAGACAAAATACGCGATACCCACAAGTTAAAGGAGGAAAAGATTATTTAAGCTCACTGTATGTAGAGGTTTCAGTCCATAGTCAGCTAGCTCAAGACAGGGGAGCATGATAGAGAGGGGTGGCAGAGAAGAAACAGCCCATGGCAGAGCAGACAGGTGGCAGCAAGTCTGCCTTCCACCTGTTCCTTTATATTCCATCCAGGCTATACGCCTGTTGATTGGTGACACTCACACCCAAGGTGAGGCTTTCATCATCCACACCCAGAACAATGCCAAACTGACTTAGTTATCATACTGTTAATCTCAGTATTACACATGCTAATTCAGCATCACACACACCCATGATCCAGGCATCTCCAAAAACCCCACCTATTAGCACATAAGCTTTGCGGAGACATCTAGATACAAGCCATAATGACCCCAATCCCTAGGTTTTTAATATCAATAAATGCATTTTAAAATATATATATTTCATGTAAATTTGACAATTCTTCTGACATTTGTTCCTAGATGTATTACTGTTTTTGTCAATGAGGTATTTTTCATTTCTGTAATTTAGGAAATTTATTGTCTTTTGTGTATTTATCATACCACATTGTGGAAATGTCTTATTAGTTTTAAAACTTCATCAGCTAATGTCTCTAAATTTTATGTAGACAGCACATCACCTGCAAATACTATAGTTTTCTTCCTATATCTTTGGCCAAAATTTTAAAAATATGAAGAATATAGAAGAAGATAATGAACATTTATCTCTAATGCAATCAAACAAGCATGTGTCCCTCACTGATGTTAGATACTGTTCAAAAACGTTATTGTCTTTAAACTAATGTTTCTATGCCTAGGTTACCATAAGCTTTTAATTGGGAAAGAATGTTAAATTCCATCAACTGTCCCTTAGAGTCATAATCAGTTTTTATTCTGAGTCATCAGTATTTCATAATGCTTAATCCATTCTTACAGTCCCAAAGTAAACTGTGCTCTGGATGCTGTATTATTTTTTAATGCCATGCTTGGTTCAACTTATGTTTTATTTAGGGTAATATTTGTAACTGGCTTTGGAGGAGTGGATCAGTGATAGAGTATGTGTTTAGGATGCATACAGGGCCCTGAACTCAATAAAAAAGTAATTATAAAATGTAATTGCCCATCCTTACTGTTGTTTTTGTGATTCTGCCATGAGTTTTGGTATCCAAATAGTGTTAGTCTTGAAAAAGAACAGTAGCACTCAAAATAATTTAGAAATTAGCATTTCCTCAAAGGAAGAGTGGATTTTACAAAGCAATCAGGAAGATTAGGACTGTGGGCTCAGTTTTACCTCACTTCCTCAGATCCTTTCCTCACCTGGGCTCATGGTAGCAGAGTTGAGAGAACACAACTGGTATGGATATATTTCCTGTACATAAACCTTTAAAACACACAGCTGTATCCAAAAATAATAGGGGGGAACTGAACGTAGCTGTACAAATTTTAGAGGTGATTTTTTATTATTCTTGCTTTAGGACCACTGAATTAAAGAGTGAGTATGGAAAAGAATAGTGCAAATGATTATTTAGTCCTGGGGTCACAAACTGATGGCTAATAACTTTACAAGCACAGTGAATATGTCTAGTCCTGTTGCCACAAACCAAGAGCTAATGAGCTTTAACACAGAGATAATATTACTAAAATGTTGACAAATAGCTATTGGTTTACGGCTGGGAGCATCACAGGAAGTCATCTATACCTCAGGCTTGGCCTTTGTGCTGCATTCCTCCCCAAGCTGACCCCCTTAGATGGCACAGGGCTCTGTCCTTGTGGAAAGTGACCCATCTGGTCTCTTAGTTATATGGGTTTGTAACTAAGGATGATTCCACTTCTTATTTTGATGAGGGAATGTATGCATGTGGGATTTTTGAAGTACCCCATGGAAAAGGAGTCTGCACCCTTGCCCACCAGACCTCCCAAGGTGCCCAGTGGCTGTGGCCTGAGCTCTTGTGGGTCAGCAGCTGTCCTGGGTGTGCAAAGCCTGCAGCTCCTCCCTGTTGCACAGAGCCCTGTGCAGGAGACCTTCCTCTGTGCCGTAGACACTGTGCCTGTGGAGCCAGGCAGGCATTCGTTTCCTCAGAAGAACAGATCTTTGCTTGTCCTACTTCCCACCTGTATTCTGGGTGGTGTTTTCTGAATCCACACTAACCCCAGGCCGGGGACTCTGAATGAAACATTTTTTAGATTTTCGAGTGCCTGGAGGGCTAGAGGAAAGGGAAAGGAGGAGAAGGAAAAAATGGAGGACAATAGCACCTACCTGTAATCCCAGCACTCTGAGAGCTGAGTCAGGAAGACTGCAAATTGGAGCCCAGCCCCAGCTATTTATTGACTAACAAGAACCTGTCTCAAAATAATACTTAACAAAACTTAAGGGCTGGAGATATAGCTTGATGCCAAGGCCCTGGGTGTGATGTAGAAACAAACAAACGAGGCAACTTCTCACCAGAAAGCATGAAATAATCAGATGTAGGAAACAGGTTGATAAAAGAAGAGGGCCAAGTTGAACTTGGGGAGCAAATTCATTATCCCTTAGTCAGGAGGAGAGATAGGATCCATGAAAGCAGGGGAGAGTACCACCTGTTATCTAATGTGAATATCGTCGTTGTTTTTGTTTTTGAAGCCCACACTCCCAGCCTGGATTGGGGCAGTACTAGGAATGGATGCTAGAGCCAGGCTGGTGTACAGCGGAGGAGAGGAAGGCCCGAAGAAGACCAATGGGGGGTGTGGAAAGGGTGAGGGAGGAGGGAAAAAGGTTGCCTTTGCCCCCAGCAGTCTGGAACATAAAGACCCCGCCCTGTCCAATCCGGAAGAAGCCCCGCAATGTCTGATGCAGTAACGACCCCAGCAGGAATTGAGCTGCAAAATAAGCAGATGAAACATTTTCCAAAGCCAAGATAAGCATTCCTGGGAAGGAATTTTTCAAAAAATCAAAATGAATCTTACACATCTTAATTAGGAAACATGGCAAGAAATTAAATTTAACCTAAAAAAAAAAAAACCCCAAGTGCCAAATGACTCGCTGACACTAAATGGAGAGGCTCTATTGAAAATCCCACTGATTATTAGTTTTCACTGCTCGGGGAAATTATCTGAGCACAAAGATGGGCATCAACATTCAGCTCACAGCAGCAGTCACAAGCAGCCGCTGAGATGTGTTGCCACCCTAATTAGGGGACGGAGAGCGCTGAAAGGGCTCAGAGCCGGGACATTCCTGGCTGGACTCTCCTTCCAGGGTGCCGCCCGAGGGTTTGGTCACCACGCTGCAAAAAGGGGCTCCAGGGAACTCCCAGCAGGGATGGGCAACAGACAGGGTTCAGAAAGGAGTGTGAGCAGCTTCACGGTTAAAAGCAGAGGTGGGAACTATAAGGAATGGTTTTAAAAATTAGGAGAAGGGGGCAAGTAAACCCTTTGGGGAGTTGGAAAGGCAGCCAGAGGGTGTCCCGCCTGGGTTGGGTTGCTCCAGATGTGGTGGTTGGGGCGGGGCACTGTACCCAAGGAGCATGTCCAGGACGTCAGGAGATTGACGTCAGGAGATTAACGTCAGGAGTTGCTCTGCGACTCAGCACTCGTCTAACATCTGACAAGCACCCTCTGTGGTCCAGGCGCTGTCCCTGGACTCCTGGGTAGATTAATGAGCAAGCCAGTTAAGCCCCTGCCCTAGGAAATGAGCGGCTGGGGAGAGACAGGGGACACAGAGCAGTATAAATAAGCACTTTGTCGAGTGCAACAACGTAAAGTGACAAGAAGTATAATGAAACAGATCTGGGAGAACAAGCGAGTGCTCAAAGTGGTCCTCAGAAGGTGACACTTGGAGGAAAATCTGGCAGAGATGAGGAGTAAGACTATTGGGTACCTAGGCAAAGAGAATTCATGCTGGGGCACTGGTGCCAAGTCCCTGAGTGTGCCTGTTGTAATAAGAGGGTGAGGGGTGTGCTTGGGGAAGGAGGTGGGCGCACCCACTGCAGAGACCTATAGGACCACCAGCGGGCACTCTACTTACCAAGGCACCAAATATGTGCCGAGTTGCCTGGCCTTGCATCTGGCCCCAGAGCCAGTGCCCCTACCTGCTACCTCAGGCCACCTCACTGTGTGGTTATGTCACCTCCTTCCAGTTCCAGGCTTGGTGATTTGCCCTTGTCAGGTTCAGGCACCCTCTGAGGGTAAATCTGTATGTACCGGGGAAGGTTCTACCTAGGCCTTTGCACTGAGCAACAGCCGCAGGCACTTCCCTTTGTCCTCGGAGGCAAGGCTTTCCAATCACTGAATTGCCCAGGCTGGGCTTGAACTTGCAATTCTGCCTCAGCCTGCCATGACGCTGAGATTTTAGGCGTGCACCACCATGCCCAAGCTATGTGCATTCCTTTTAATCACCTATGGCCGTTTCCTGGCCCTTTATTCTTTTCCTTGGCCCTCAAGAGCTGCTCTTTTCTGCAAATGAATCCGTGGTGTTCACTGCTTCTGCACAGCAAATCATGTAAGCAGATGTCTCTGGAGGAGCATGGTCTCAGTGTGTGGGGATGGAAGCTTCAGTGGGTCCACAAACTGCAAATCACTCGGGCCACACTGCTGAGTTTAAAAACTACACGGCACCGTTTCTTCCACCCCAAAGGTGCTCACTGTGTGTGCGGGTGTTTGTAATGATCTCCACTGGCTACTGTGCCCGCCTGTCTCTGTCTCTGTCTCTGTGTCCGTGTCCGTGTCTGTGTCTGTGTCCATCTCCCTCTCCCTCTCCCTCTCCTTCTTCAGTGCTGGAGATGGAACCTAGAGCCTTGTGCAAGCTAGGCAAGCGCTCTACCACTGAGTAGAACCCCAGCCATACCCTGTTTTAAGAGATTGTACTTTTGTTTTAAAAACCAGTGAGCTGTGGCAGAGTGTGGTGGGTACACCCGTGATCCCAGCGCTCTGGGAGGTGGAGGAAAAGGATAGAGGGAGAGTTACCCAGCCTGGGCAACTTAGTGTCTCAAAATAAAAATAAAGAGGGCTGGGTGTAGCTCATTGTGAAGGTCCCTAGTTCAATCTCTCGTGTTGCAAAGAAACCCCTCCCCCAAAGCCAGGGAAGGCTCATTGCAAATTATACCTCAAGAAAGCTGTCAAAACAATGGATTCTTTAAAGAGGTAAAATCTTGACTTTCTCCTCCCATTTCCCCTCCTTCTAGCCCTTTTCTCTTTCACGCAGTGACAGGGATGCAGGGAGATTCACACCCCAGAGACGCTTCCCATTCCTAAACCCCCAGGGATTACATTATGCCAAGAAAAGCAAAGACTTTCTCATCATACCTCCTATGCCCATTTTCCTTAGGAAAAAATTCCAACATTTTCATGTTAAAGCAGAGGAGTCTGTGTGGAGAGGAAACTGTTCATGGCGCGGCTCTCTGCTTCAGGCCAGAGGGTGGAGGTGCGTGTGCTCTGCCACTGTGAGGAGAACAGCTGGCTGCACCATTGTGGGGGCCTTGGGAACTCCTGGCCCTGACCCACTGCATCGTACTGAGCAGGCCCCCACTCAGTTTGGAGCCTCAGTTCCCCATTTTAGAGAAGTGAAATAATTGGGCCAGATCTTCAGGGTTGACACCGTCTCTCAGAGTCCCAGATTAGATAGCACAGCGAAGTATGATCAGAAGCAGGGCTTAGGTACGTCTGCACCAAGGTGCCCAGAGATGTAGGAAGTAGAAGACCCAGTGGGAATCAAAACACACCACAGGTGCAGCCTGACAGATACAAAGTAAACACACAAAACCTGCAAAGAACAAACAGGCAAGAGGCAGCCAAGGAAAAAAGGAATCAGATCTCTGGTCCAGACCAAGGTGCTTTGGTGCAACAGAAGGGACTTGGAGGCTCTTGCCCTGACACCCTGAGCCCTTTGAACCAGGACCAGGTCACCCTGAGAAAGGCTTGCTTGTCATTTTGCACACATGTGTGTGTGTGTGTGTGTGTGTGTGTGTGTCCAGCTGGGTATCAAACCCAGGGCCTTCACTCTGAGCTACATCCCCATTCTTTTTTATTTTTAATTTTGAGACAGGGTCTCACTAAGGTGCCCAGACTGAGCTTGAAAATTCTATCCTCCTGCCTCAGCCTCCCAGAGTGCTGAGGTCACCCTGAGAGGCTTGCTTGTCCTTTTGCACACATGTGTGTGTGTGTGTGTGTGTGTGTGTGTGTGTCCAGCTGGGTATCAAACCCAGGGCCTTCACTCTGAGCTACATCCCCATTCTTTTTTATTTTTAATTTTGAGACAGGGTCTCACTAAGGTGCCCAGACTGAGCTTGAACTTTCTATCCTCCTGCCTCAGCCTCCCAGAGTGCTGAGATTACAGGTGTGCTCCACCTGTAATCTTGTGGGTTCCCCCAGGTGACAGAGTAAGAAACTCCATCCAACCCCACCCACCCCATCCACATGCAGGATTTAAGACAATCTGTGTCATCAGCGTACAGTGCTTTATATAGAAGATTCTCAACAGTATACCAAATCCTGAATAATCCTGAATCTGGAATCCT
Organism: Fukomys damarensis; assembly: GCF_012274545.1. Taxonomy (NCBI): domain Eukaryota; kingdom Metazoa; phylum Chordata; class Mammalia; order Rodentia; family Bathyergidae; genus Fukomys; species Fukomys damarensis. The sequence continues at coordinate 28,082,454 of NW_022900931.1, read as the reverse complement.
ACCCTTCAAAGTCCGGTGAATTAAATATGGGATGGTTTTAAGACAAAGCTCATCACTGGCATGGGCTGAGTGGAATTTGCCTGGCAACCACTTCTCAAAAGGCATTGCCTTGAAAAATATTAAGTTCTCATGCTCTGTTGTAAGGTTTTCACGCATTTTCTGATTTCATTCTTGCATTTCCTGTTCCCTCAGGCAATTTTTGAGCATTTCTGAAGGTCTCCAGTCACATGTTTTTGCTTTTCTTAACATGCCAAGAATTTGAGAAAAGCAAAACTAAAAGGAAATGAAAAGGAAAAATTGCAAGCGATCTCTCCCTTGCACTCACTTGTCCTGGAAGGGTTTCTCTCAATCTAGTCTTCCCGACCAGACTGAAGCTCTCTGCCTCTGGGACAGTTCTTGGAGAAAGCTTGCCTAGAAGACACAGGCACTTTCAAATGTGGCCCCTGGGGTTTCTTCCAATCTACTTATTTTGGGATGCAAGAAAGAATAGGGTCTCTAGCACTTCCAAAGGGCGTTTTTCCTTCCCTGGCTGGAAAGTGTGCTCATTTTCAACACAAGATGGCGCTGTTACACAAGTATCTTCTCTGATCAGACCAAAAAATAAAAATAAACCAAGAGCTAAACTTTCTAATAAGCCAGAGAATTCCTGTTTCTGGGTGGGGAGCACCAGCTTTTGTGAAGTGCATTTAAGAAGGACTTTCTGATGTTTATGTACCAATGCCCCACAATGAATATATGTATTATCTATCACAAGTTTACACTAGTAAAGTTTTTTTTTTTTTTTTTAAAGAAAGAGTTTCTGTTGTAACACTCACCTAATTGGGCTACATGAACTTCCAATGACCAATGATCAAAACTGAATGGGAACAGTATGCTGCATGCTTTGGAGTAAAGATATGTAATGACAACTACAAATCCCTTAAGTTTCTAGTGTCGAAACCAGGGGCCAGCAGGCAGGAGACCTCACTGAGTATTGTAATCAAAGGGGATTCATTTTAAAAGCTTATTCTGATGTGGAAGGAGCCTTTACCAGTTAAATAAAGCTGTATGGATTCAGTAGCTTAAAATTACATGAACTCTTCTAATTTCCAACACACCAGATTTTTGTTTGTTTGCTTTTCGCTTTGCGGTATTAGGGATTGAACCCAGAGCCTTTGCACTGATCTACATGCCCAGCTCTTTTTCTTTTTAATTTTGAGACCAGATCTCACTAAATCACTAAACTGCCCAGAATAGGCTTGAACTTGCAATCCTCCTGCCTCTGCTTACCAGTGTGCTGGGATCACAGGTGTGTACCACCACACCTGGCTACAAACCAGAGATTTTCATTTATGTGGGACTACGCGAGGATTGTTTGATTAGTCACTGGATGAATAGTTCACTGTTTGAACTCTAACCACCAGTGAAGTTCCGCTCAGCTACCATCTAGTTAGAATTAGGACCCGGACAGGAGTTCGTCTGGTCTGTCTTCCTCCTCACCCCCATAACAATCCCCGTGTGACAGACTTCTTGCAGAAGCAGCAAACTGACCATACAGAGAGGCGGCCTGGTAGATCTCCAAATGGCTCTGGGGCGAGAACAGTCATCCTGAGAGCCTCAGTGTGGCGGGCTTGCCAGCCGCCCGGCTCTGATGTAAGTCACTTGGCTTTGAATGGGTGGGGGCTGCGTGGAGCAAGGGTTTGGTCACCCCACCACCAAAACAAACAAACAAACAAACAAAAGCCCCACCACTTGCTATGAGTGGAGCCAAATTTGCTTTCTTTACGATTGAGTCACTTGCTACTTCCTCTTCAGAGTCAGCGCTAACAGCAGCCATGGGTGTGGACGTGGAAAGATTGGAAAGATTGGCCTCCTCCTTTTGCACACAATTACTTTTCAGAACTGAAAAGCAGGTGTTAAGCCTTGTGAGGCCTTGAGGGTGTGAGCTGTGCTGTTAAAATTGCTTAGAATCATTTAGTTCTGGCTCTGATGACAGACACATTGTGGTCCAAATGTCTGTTCCCCCTTCACAAGCCGAGGGAGTCATCTTGGGCATGGGATTTCTCTCTCTCTCTCTCTCTCTCTCTCCTTTTTCTTTTTTTGTACAAGGATTGAACCCAGGCCCCTTATACTGATCTATACCCCTGCCCTTTTGATTTTTTTATTTTGAGATAGGGTCTCACTGAGTCTAAATTCCGCAGACTGGGCTTGAATTTTCTGCAGTCCTCCTGCCTCAGTCTCCTGGACTGCTGGGATTACAGGCATGTGCCCCCATGCCTGGGGTGATTTCAGTTCTTAAAACATCAACTGCCTTATCTCTAAAATGGAGATACTACTTCTACCTTTCTCATCCAGGGGTGACAGGCCAGAGCGATGCTTTTGTGGAAAGAGCATATTTTAACATAACTTGTGTCATAGAGGTAAGTGCTCACTAAGTGTTATTGGCTTTACCTATCAGCCTTCGTGTGAGCAACAAATGTGCCTGTCCTGTGCCTGTCGGAGGGACGTCTCTGGGACACGGGCGGCAGCCCTGCCTGGTGCCCACACCAGCACCAATCGGGCCCTAGGTGCAGGCGCCCACCACAGTGCCCTCGGGCCATGTGCCAGTTTGTGTCACGGGGTAATTATGATCCACCTTGTCAGAGGCCAGGCTGAAAGCAAGGATAGTTTCGATGCCTCTTCGTTCTCCCAACCTAATGTCCCCATCGAGAAAGGAATAAATGGAGACCGGTTTTGTTTCTGAGATGTGGGGCTGGCGCTGAGTGATCTTCGCCTTTCTAAAGACGTACAAAGAGTCTACTTAATGATCCGTTCAGTTGATGGGTGAGTGGTGAAATTGTGGGTTATTCTCCCCTCGTTTCTGTTATTATAATAATGTTTGTGGCATAAATAGCTCTTTAAAATTCTGTTCTAGAATTCTGCCAGGGGTAATTGTCAAGCTGACTGGCTTCTCCCTCTCATAATATCCCCCTTACCCATTTGCAAATGGGGGCCACGCGGTCCTCCTCTGTCTGGTAACAGCTCCCCTATTCTCCGTGCCTTTTCAAAGATCATTGACAGTGGTTCTTGGAGTGCTTTGAGCAACCTGGGACGTGATTTGTCTAAGTCTGGAGATTTGAATTTATTAGGGGTGAAAAGAACACCACGCCGGTTTCTAGCTCCGCTTTGCCGCGTAGTAGCCAAGGAAGTGGGGGCAGCTTCTGCTTTTGTTTTTGCCCAGATTTTCCCATCTGTGAAACGCAGCATCTGAGCCTGGTGGATGTGAAGGTCACTCGTGGACTGTGCTCTGCCTCAAGCCACCTAACGTTTTCCTACTAACTTTCTCTCTTTCTCTCTCTGTCTCTCTCTCTCTGATTCCACTGACCTCTCCAAAGCACTTGTTCCATCCTCTTCTGACTTGGGATTCACACCCTTGCCATGGCACTCCAGGTCCCCCACCAGCTGGCCCTTGGCTTCCTTCCAACTTGGCCTGCTGGTCCTCCCTCGAGCCGGCCTTCTCTCCACAGGTGGCCTGGCCGCTCTCCCCAACACCATGTGCAGCACAGTGCTCCTCTTGCCACGGTCGCCTGCAGCTAGGTGGACAGTGTTCCGCCACCTCGCTCAGCCAGACCCCAGCCCGCCTCCACGGCCTCACATGGCTGCTGGTGCTGCGTGGACCCCCAGGTCAGTATCCCCCTTCCTCTAAGCTTCCAAAGCTTCAGGGGGCTCGTCTGACACTTGGTCCTAACCACGCTTCGTGGCATTTGGGTGTGAGTGTCTTGGTGAATTGATTCCCTCTCCCTGCCCTTTTTCTTCTACAGGCTGGGCACTGTCTGGGGATGCCCCATAAACCCTGGAAGAAGCCAAGTATGTTGGCATAGGCATTTTAATCCAGCTCTCAGGAGGCTGAGGCAGGAGGACCTTGACTTTGAGACTAGACTAGGTTGCTTAGTGATTCCCTGTATCAAAACAGACAGAAACCTTGGAGAATTATTGTAGGAATAATAAGCCATTATTAGTTTTTCTCTAATAAGATAATTTAACGAATACACAAAATTCTCTTTCATCTTAGGATTCATAGAAAGGCAAGCCATTGCTTGGGTGGCTTTACACTAAAAACATTTTATTTGAAGACAAGGAAAGTATTTTATTGTACAATTAATGATGAATGTCGAACTAACTCCCTGTCCTTGTCCTCCCTGTGCTACCACTAGCGCTTATCCTGTCCTAATTTTGCTATGGTAACTAACACATCTTCAATTTTTTTCCTTCTGTTCCTTCTTGTTACAGTGCTGAGATTGAAGCCAGGGCCCTTCATTCTGAGCCACATGCCCAGCCTTATGTATATATGGGTGCATTTGTTTTAAGGAAAAGTCTAAGCGCTTAAGCCAAACTCAAACTTGAGACTCTTCTGACTCTGCCTCCTAAGGTGCTGGGCTTGTGGCATGAGCCACTGTGTGCACTTATTAACAAGGGGAAACTATTTTTGTGTGCCTGCATCATACCAAGCACCCCTCCTGGCACACATGGATTAGGCAAATACACCAAGAGGTGTGGTTGAGAAGTGTGGAAGTTTATTTTTGTAAATGTGTTACAGTGATAGAGACACTGCTATTTATCTCCATCAAAATGCTCCCCATGGCTTCACACACACTTAGCACATCTTTCTTGCTCATGGGTGACTTTAATTGTGGTGTCCTGGCTGCCTCGAAGTCCTGAATCGATTCAAAACACTTCCCTTTCACTGTCATTTAAATCACACATTGCCAGATCCGGTGCAGAGGGTGCATGAGGACACAGTGCCATGTTTTCACAGCCCTGCCTTCCTGCTGGGTGGCAGGCTGATAACAGGAGTCACTGTATTTTCATCACTCCCGGTAAAGACACTCATGAAAGAGGACTTCCAGAACCATTTCAGAAAGTGACAGGAACAACAGGTGAGGTGTGTATGAAGCGAGGAGCCCTCGAGGGGCCGCTGCCAGTGTGTCATTTGCTGTAATTCATATTCAGTCAAACATTTGCCTCCTGTCCCATCACACCTTGTGTGAGTGCACAGCCAGGGAGAATTGGCTATCCCACCCCGCCACATATATGCAGTTTGTTGTAACAAGCAATCCTTACAGCATGATTCCATTCTCAGGGTCACGGTAGTGCAAGAGTCACGAGAAAAACTTGTGACAAGATTTTAGAACAAGACAAATCGAATCTTTTCAAGATTCAGTTACACAAGCTCCAAGCCATGTCAGAAACAGAGCCAGGACAGTAAGCCATCCGTTCGTCCAGCTGTGCTGAGCTCCTAGTAGGCACCAGACCCCACTGAGACACCCAGGGACTCGGAGGTGTGGAACACCGGTCTCGGGGGAGAGACAGTCAACAGAACAGGCAGCGCTGTGCAGGGAGAGGAGCTGTCATGGCGACTTTTGTGGCCACTGAGGTCATTCAGTGAGCTGAATATGGGAGGAATACGAACTATCTGTTTATGTGTGAGTGCCCTACTTATCTTCAAATCTCACCGTTCTTCTGGTCCCAGACACTTCTGCACACCCATGAGAAGAGGCAGCCAGCTTCCTTCAGGGTCACTGTGCCTGAGAGACAGTCTCCGATCCCCAGGGAAATGCCATGCGCTGAGGGCCAAATCGTGGGCTGTTACAACAAAAGCTGCTCGCTTGGCGATCTTGTAATAAATGCAAGCGCTCGTAGCCATTAAACATAGCACCGACACTGGAGCTCTGCAGGAAAGCAAAACTGAAGACACAGGTGGGCGTCCCAGGTGGGCCATCAAGCACACGAACCAATCAACTCCAAGACAAGGCCCCTGCGCCCACCATGACCCTTCCCAAGAGCACTGCCTGCTCTTGTCACCTCGAGTGTTTTCCTGGAAATCTTGTCCCTGGGAAGCCAACCTCAGTCTGCATCCCAGACACCAGGTTCAGGACAGTCTGTTGCCTGTGACCTTCCGCACCCAATATCTCCACCTTCCCTCCTCTCTTGTCATCTCTAGATAACTGGAGCCTCTTCTACGTCACTTCCCAGGTGAAGCCTCAGGAGAAGAGCTGCGATTTCTGTGACACCGGGCAGCAGAATCCACCCACCCTCCGGCTTCCTCGGACACTGAGTCCAGGGAAGTCCACTCTTCTCAGAGGGCCCTGGAGGGACTGAAGTGTGGCGTGGCACTCCCTTCTCAGCCTCTGGTGTGTGTCCATCAGGCCCGCCCGGTAGGAGGCCGAGCCTCAGTTTCTCTGCCTCGGGCTCCTTTGGTCCATCTCATGAGGCTAAGGAATTTCAGAAGTGCCCAAGCTCCCCGGCGTGGAGGCAGCAGTTCCGGCAGGAAGGAGATGGCTAGAGGGCCTGCCGAGGCTCTCCTCTTTCTGGGCAACCCCTCGCTGAGGGCAGCTGTGCTGATGAGACAGGCGTGAGGGTACCTTAGGCGTCCTCAGAGGTGCGCGCTTAAGGCTAGGGCCCAGAGTGACATCGGTGGGGGCTGGTGGACCCTAGTGGGGTCATGGGGTCACTGGGGGTGTGCCCTGGGCGACCCCGCAGGACCCCACCCTCTCCCCCACCCATGCCCAGGAAGTGAGCGGTTTTGCTCTGGCCCCAAGCGAATCAGCCAAGCCACGCAGACTGAACCTCTAAAACTAAGAGCCCAAGGAGCTTTCCTGTGTCAGCTGAATGCCTCGGGGATTCAGTGCAGCCATGATTTCAAGGCTAGGTAAACAGCGAAAGGATATTCCCACTGCTTGGCAACGTGAACTTCACTGAGCAGAGGAGTGGAACCGGCCTCCGTCACTTCCGGCTTCTGGGCCTGGGCCTGTGCCCTTTTTTACTGCTCCCTTTCTGTATGTGGCATCCAGCCAATAGACTATGTCCTCCTCCGTTCACATTAAAGATTAAATCTGACAATCCACATCAAGCATGTAGCCCAGTGACTGCGATTTTTGACAACATCTCTCTTGTTTTGTTTTGATTTTGGTTTTTCTGAGACAGAGTCTCTCCATGTAGTTCAGACTGACCTTGAACTAACTCTGCAGCCCAGGCTGGCCTTAAGTTCACAGCAATTCTCCTGTCTCAGCCTCCCAAGTGCTGAATGACAGGGTGTACAACCATGCCCAGCTGACAATATCTGCTTTGTTACATAAAGGTGACTTTTGTATTAAGTGGACAAGTGATTGTTTTAAACATCACTGTCTGAACTTTAAGATCTTGCTAACAAATCTGTTAGTGAATTAATTAATAAGAAAATACATATATTCTGAAAATATATGAAAGATGGAAGTTCTTTCCAGAGTAAAAATGGTTACCCCACTTCGATTCTGAAGGCTTCCTAAAACCTTACCTCAGAAGGTGAGAGGGATGAGCAGCAGGTAAGGGTCATGGAGCCAGGTCAGCCTGTGGTTAGAGCCTGGGCTCCAGCTGTCTGTGTGAGCTTCAGACAGTGGGCACTGGGAGGTGTCCGGCACCCAAAGCTGTCCCCCACCTGTGTTGGGTTTCCGCCCTGAAGTCCGAAGCATCAAGATAGAGCTCTCAGATCCACACACTTGCACCCAGACCTAGAGCAGAGTGGTAAAAGCAAGTAAGAAAGAGATAGGAAAGCAAGATGGGGTTCAGAATCTGTGTGCTCTGCCTCAGTCTCTCCTCCAAGTCATGCAGGTCCCTGTGCAGGGAATGCAAGGACTTTAGCACACTGTCCACCTCACTTCCTGCATTGTTAGGGTCTAGAATGTCCCCCAAAGCCTCATGTTCAGAGGAGGGCTTTGCACGGGTGATTGGATCCTGGGGCACAATACTCACCAATGGCTTTGTCCACTGCTGGCTTCGTAGCTCACAGTGCTGTCCAGAGGAGGCAGACTGGTTGGAAGTGGTGGCCCCTGAGGGCATGACAGGAATGGCGTTTCCTCCTCCCAGCTCCTCCCTTCTCTCTCTGCTTCCTGGCCACCATGATGTGAGCACCTTTCTTCCCCTGGGCCCTTCCACCATGCCATTTCTGCCTTGGGGTTGGCCCACCACAGGCAGAATCTTCCGAAACCATGAGCAAAAACAAACCTCTCCTTCTCCTTCTCTTTCCTTTTCTTTTTCTTTTGTGGTACCAGGAATCGAACTCAGGCCCTTTCTCTTGCAAGGCAGGCAGTGGAACCACTGAGCCAAACCCTGGCCCTAAACTTCTCCTTCTTTAAGTGGTGGTGGGTGTCGGTGTCGTCCAGCCACAAGAAGGTGAATGATACATCTGCCCATGTCATGCTGTGCAGTCTTGCCAGGAAGCTGGGGGTAAAATGAAGTCTGGGGACGTCTTTCCTCCTGCTACATGAACAGTCAGCTAAGCCACAAGGAAAGCTCTGACAGTGTGCCCTCGACCTCTGGGTCCCTTGCCCCTTGCTCTGTGTGGCCTCAATCTCTCCCTGGGTCCCTGTCCCCTGGCCTCCTAGGGCTTCTGAGGATGGTTTGGTTGGACCCTAGGGCTGCACAGAACAACACTGCAGTGTGTGCGAGCTGACAACTCAGGCCCTGCTGTCGGGCACAGGCCCGAACTCCTTTATTGCACCTGCTCTCCTCAAAGCCAGTGACATTGCTCTTTCCAAACCTGGTGATGTTTCTGGGGTCTTTCCTTCAGGGAACACTCATGTCTGTTCTCCCTGCAGACTCAGTTGACTTCACTTCCCTGTAAAAATAAAGTGGAATGAATAGGAACTCATAAAGCAATGGCCTGTTTCTGTCTCAGCTTCCCTGTCCACTCCAACACACACACACACACACACACACACACACACACACACACACACACACACACACACA
>NW_022900931.1:28059458-28073030 GCF_012274545.1 Fukomys damarensis | reverse complement strand
CCACACACACACACACACACACACACACACACACACACACACACACACACACACGCATACACACACCCTCAGCAGTAGATGTGTGCAAGGGCCATTCCTCAATTCTCAGCTGTGCTCGTCTCCTTTCTCTCTCTTCCTCCCTCACTCCCCCAGAAGTCTCACACTTTAGTTATCAGCTCCACGACTCTCAGACATCTTCTGCCCCATCATCTAAAAGATGCTTCCGCTTGGTGACCTCTCAGCTCGGTTTCCAGGTATGGACACAGCCATCCTTTCCCAGCCCTTGTGGGCTTTTGGGCAGGGCGGTCTGGCTCCATCCCTCCCACACAGCCTGTCCAGGATGAGCCGCACCCTTCCTGGCCAAGGCCACTGTCCTTGTGTGCACAAGATCTCACCCTCACACACACCAGGCCTTGTCCTAGCAACCATTTCCTCTCTGAGGCGTCAGGTCTCCTCAGTACATGGGACCTGCCCCATGAATATTCACACACGGTCCCATCTTTCCAACAAACAGGAAGCTTCTTTCACCCCAGCTGTCATCCCATTTCTCTTGTTCTCTTCCTGACACAACTCCGTTAGTTGTTTACCTCCACTCTGATCTCAGCTCTCTCTTCTCCTGTGTTCTTTATTCAAATCACTCTAATTAGGGGCTCTGAGCACCGCCCTCCCACACCTGCTCCAACACCCATCCCAGCCCAAAGCTGTTTTTATCAGAGCCACAAATAATCTTTCCACCACTACTTCCTAGGTCACTTCTAAATCTCCAGAACATCGATCCCTCAAGCAATATGTGGCACAGTTGTCCACTTTTTTGGTTTTGTCTTGTTAGCTTTGGCTTTTTGGGGTAGTGGGAGTTAAACCCAGAGCCTTTATTTTGAGACAGAGCCTCACTGAATGACCAGGCTGGGCTCGCCTTACAGTCCTTCTGCCCCAGCCTTGAGTGCTAGGACGACAGCGAGAGCCACCACCCCTGGCTTCATTCTTCTCTAGTATGCTTTGTTCTCTTGGCTCCTGGCAACCCCTCCTCCCTTGGGGTTTTCTCCCTTATTCCTGGGGACTGCTTTCTGGTTTCTTTTGCCAATTCCGTCTTTTGGTTCCACTTGGGTTTTCTTTCCTCTATTCTCCCTTCCTGTTCTCCTCCCTCTCCCTCTCCATCCTTCTCTTTTTTTCCATGCTGGGGATGGAACTCAGGGCCCCTACATGCTAGTCAAGTGCACTAGATTGAGCTACACCTCAAGAATTGCCCCCTAGACGGCCCGGAGCCTGGTTCTCTGATCTCTCTTCTTCTAACTGTACTCTCTTTCTTAGTGGTCTCATCCATGCTGTCGCTATAATGCGCTCAGTACACTCATAAGGCCCATATTTAAAACTTCATGTTTCTCTCTCTCTGCCTCTTTGCCCCTCGCCTTTCTCTCCCTACTCCCTCACTCTGAAAACCCTGTTCACATTACCTTTACCTGCAGACCATGACCACATCTCACTGCTGCGAGGCTTCCTCCCTCCTCTGTACACTGTGCAGTGCCTCTTACAGCCCCGCTCTGCCCTGTGCCTAGCTCAGTATTTACCAGAGATCTGGAGTGACCCTGCTTGAATAAGAGTCAGCTTGTGCAACTTCCCCAGCTCCTGTGACAACCAGGATGAAAATTAAAATGTTTGCTCATGGCCACCCAGCCCCTCCTTGGTCTTCGCCTGTTATCTGTTCAATCTCCTTTCAGCTACTCCCTCCCTGGCCTCCCCATTCCAGCCACCAGCCTCCAGCCCCACCTCAGTGTCTGCGTCCCTGCTCTTCCCTCTGCCTGGAATGCTCTAGCCCGGATATTTACACTGCTTGCTTGCTTTCACCAAATCTGTATTCCAGTATCCCTGCCGGGGAGACACCAGGCTCTGTAGCCCTTTGCCATGCTGGATTTTTTTCCTATAGCCTTACACCAGTGTCAGTATTTATTTGCGTATTTGGTTTTGTGTGGTACCCTTTTTTAAATGTAGCTCTAAGACAGCGGGGATCTTGTCTGTCTTGTTTATTTCTAAATTCTCATTGTGAAAATTGTCTAAACTGCCTGAATCTCCATTGCCTAGCTGGCTGGCATGTAATGGATGACGTGTGTATTTGTATTTGTCTCCCACGAGTCACGGAGGAATGAAAAGAGGAATGCACGGATTTCTCCCTTCACAGTGATTTTCACATTCCTTCTCCATTCTCCCCTGAACTAGGGCCCCATTTGCACTTGTCTCCTCGGGTGCATACAGCTATGGTGTTTGTTCTGTTCTCTGAAGTTCTGTTGCACCAGAACACCTCTGTACAGGTTTTAAAGTCTCATTTTGTTAGATGTGGTTTGAGAAGCACAGTTCAGAAAGTGGGTAAATGGCTGAGAAGGAAGGTCCACGGATAAGTTGAATAAACCAAGCCTGCTCTCTTCAGAACTCTTTAAGTTTTTGGGAAGACCCCTTTCAGGAGAGTAATAAGGCTAAATCAAGTCTTGGAGACAAATCTGTGATTTTCATACCCTTGCTCCCTTCTTCTCCATACGGCAGAAGTCTTTCTCCTGCAAACCAGGACGAAACGATGGATCAACCACATGGCCTTAGGCACAGCAAGCTCAAATATCTACTGGGGCTGGGCAGGACGCATGCAGGAGGACAGAAGTGGGGATTCGCAGCTGGAGAGCATGTCCTAAGAGCAGGACCAGTGCTCAGCTGGGCCAGTGGTTGCAAAGAGGAAAATGTAGGTCCAGAGATTTTCAGCAGCTGGGATGTAGAATTTGATGTGAAGTCTCCTGGATTCTCGGTATTGGCCGCTGGTTCCAGTGGTTCAAATCTCTGGGCCAAACAGCTAATCTCCAACTCTGTTGTGGGAGGATCACAAGCAGTGCGGTCACAGAGCCTGGGTCTGACTCTTGGCCCTTTCTACTGCATCACGAACAAAGTTCTTTCAAGTGACTTAACCTATGCTTCATTTTTTTCCATCTCTAAAATCAGGACAGTGCTTCCAGGGACTGATATGAAGATAAAGGCAGTGATGTAGTCCATACTTAATATTCAGTTCTTTCCTTTCTCATTGCACAATGGATTGGAAGGAACCATTCTTCCACATTCCTACCTAAAGCAAACTAAGCAACAATTTTTAAAAAAACAACAATTTGTCATATTTTTCTAGGAAAACTGCCATTTACCAGGTGCTGACCAGCAGCTGGCCACCTTCTGGTCACCTGCAGCTGCCATGTGAAGCAGGCCTAAGGAGATTTCCTTGTTGCACTATTGTGTTTTTCAGAAGATTAGGGCACAGAGGATGTAGGGAAGCAATGCTCTTTCCAAAATCAAATTCTGGCAATTCAGTTTCCAGAGATCCCGTCTAGGAAACAAAGGGAAGAGGTGAGCTTGCAGAGGAGTCCCACACCTCAGGAGCCCTGAGAGGGAAGAAGGGGTGCGGAACAGCAGAAGAAAAGCAGACTGCAGGCAGTAGCCACTGGCATTAGCCGGGCGGGGCTCAAAATGAGCTGGGACTTGCAGCAAACGTGCAGGGCAGCAGAAAAAGTTTCCACCTGTGTGTTCGGAGCAGCAGGTGAGCGAAGTGCTGGTGCTGGGGTGGGGGTGATACTAGCAGATGACAGAGGCCAGATAGCACCCACCTTCCCATCACCAAGAACAATTTTCAAAAAGGAAAGGGTGGGATAAATGTGGCCCACAAGAAACTGCAGCCCTGGGTGTGAAGGTCCTCAAAAAACAGAGACCTAGCCTCTCCACTAAGATCATGTCTCTAGGCCTGACAGTTATATCTCTGGGGACCGAAGAACAGGTAGATTTAATCACAGACCCACGGGCAGTGATCCTCCAGGAACCTCAGGAGTCAGGCCAGAGGACCAGTGATGGGGAACTGTCCAGGCTATTCGAAAGGGAAACTTTGTGCTGCTGAGATTAGCTCCCCAGAGAACTCTAACCTGCGTTACTGAAGAGTCAGACTGTAATCACTTAGGGAAGGAAGAGGCAGTCCCAGAGAGCCAGCTCTGTAGGACAAAGTGTGTCATATGAGCATTTTCATGTTTTGTCTTTTTTGAAAGATAACCAAAACTCACAAGATTATCCCAGTGGCAGCGAATCTTTCAGCGAGGCTTTTGACACAATATTTCATAAGACAAATGGGTTGGGACTGAACAATCTACAGCTGGGTGAAGGAGGAGCTGGGCGAAACTTTGTACCCCAAAGCCTTGACTAAAGGAGCCAGGTCAACCCAAAGAGGAGTATAGAGCACTGGCCCTTGTTCTGGGCCCTGTCCTATTAAACATCTTTCATGACATGAAAAGCACACCAGCCCATTAATGTGGACTGACACAAATAAAGCAGTTAAGCAATATGCTGCTTGACAGAAACAGGACATGGTTTGCCTGAACAAGAAGCCAAAATAAACACAATGGAATTTAATGGGGGGAAAACAAAAAGTTCTTCACTCTAGTTAAAGAAAACCCAAATCTTCATTTCTTAAGACTCTTGACAACAGATAACGTAAAAATGTCTCGAGGATGTCAGTTAACGAAAGGTTCCATGTGACCAACAAGTTTCCATGGGACTGCAAAAACTGCTTGGTGGGGAATGCATGAGGAAGGGAAACAGGAGAAAGGAGGGCCTCCCAGCACCCAGCACCAGTGCTTATGGGGGCTTTTGACTTTCTTTAAATTACAAAATGCATTCCTTGTGGAAAAATTTAAAGCACAGAAAGGCATAAAGAAGAAAACAAAAACTATCTCCCTCTGACCCCTTCAGAGAAGGCTGCTGTTTCCTTCTGGTTTGTGTCCTTGGAGTCTTTTCTCTTCTGGTACTCAGGACTGAACTCAGGTCCTTGCACTTGCAAGGCAGGCAGTGGAACCACTGAGCTAAATCCCCAGGTCCCTCAAGTCTTTTCTATAGGCCTCATGGTGGCATGAGGAATGACAGATGGAAATGAGGCTTTAGGTAGAGCTTAAACTGTGCATTTTTTTAAAAAAAGAAATCATTATATCCTGAATTATTTCCTCCAAGTCATGGTATATGCTTTGGAAACACGGTTTTAATAGCTATGCAATTCAACATCACATGGCTATGCCTTACTTTGTTTAAAGTGACTCATTCTCAGATGTTTAGGCTGTTTCCATTCATAGGTGGGAAGAGGAACCAGACACGGATGCTAAAGAGAATAATGGCAAAGTATTGAATAATCCAGGGAGGACCTGAAGGAGGGTCTTGGAGAGGCAGCACCACTCCAACAGAGAGGACATTTATTCTGGGGGTACAGACATGGAGAGCCCTCATAACTGTCTGCAAAGTCACCACACCCTGTCCAGGGGGAATGCAGAGAATCCATTTTGGGTTGCTCCACAAGGGGGACCGAGAGGAGGGGGAGAGGCTGGGGGCAGCCTGATGTGGCTCCTTTTATAACAGTCCCTGCTGCTGGCCACACACTCAGCTGCTTGGGAGGGAGGAGGTCTCCGCCCTAGGAAGTGATCAAGTGGAGACAAGACAAACACCCATCAGGAATGCGGAATGCGCAGAGAAGATTGCTGCACTCAGTGGGAGGCTCAAATAACACCCTCCACCTGGAAGACTTGGTGTTTCTCTCAGAGTTGTAAGGGCTCTCCTCACACCGGCTCATGGGTAGAATTTATGGCAGGTAAGAAGCAAAGAAGTCAATGTCACTGCTCTCACTGCCGGAGTAAGTAAGCAGCATACCCCAGAAGCACAACACACATCTTTGCACTCCTCTTGGCTCTGGGTGAGGTAGCCTTTTATGGTCAACGAAGCCTTTATCATGTAGACCTTGTGGTCTGATTCTTGTGGCAACTCTGCAAAGTGGATATGGACATTATCCCGCCCTTCAGGGTGGGGGAACCGAGGCCCAAAGTACTAGGTGACAGAGCCTCGTCCTCCAGCTCTCATTCCTGGCCCTGCACGACTGTGGATGCTCTTCCCTGAGTGCATCCCTGGTGTGTGAGTGCATGAGTGTGTGTCTGTGTGTGTGTGTGTGCTTGTGGGCTGCAAAGGTTGTCTTTTACACTTGGTGCGTTTGGTGTTTTAATCCTTTTTCGGCAGGGTTATGTGGTGTTTTGCATTTACTCCCCACCCTGTAGCTGCCTGCAGATCTCAGCAGGGCAGATCTGTTCTCTCTGGGCCCTGTTGGACATTCTTTGGCTTCCCCACCCTCCCACAGAGACTCTTAACCCAGTTACCAAGGGGCTAGAGAGGAGAGGCCGCTGCCCACGTCAGAGCACGCTTTGAAGCAGCAGAAGGATTAAAACAGCTGTCCCTAGATACACCTCCTGATTGGTAAAGATGTGTTGGCAGGGCACTAACTCAACCCTTCCGGAGAGGGCATTATTCTGAGGGTGTGGAAGAGTGAGGGAAACTTTCTATCAAAGGGTTGTAAGTTTTGCTGCTATTTTTGTCTGAGAAATACCGACCTTAGGGCCGCCTTTATCATATATCAAATTTCCAAACGTGCTTGAGCCCGCATCTGGACTTTGTCATCTTCTGTTGGTCTATGTCCCTGTGCCCAAGCCTCACCATTTAAATTATTATGGCTTTACTGGGCGTGCTAGAGCACACCTGTAATCCCAGAACACAGGAGGCTGAGGCAGGAGGATCACTGTGGATTCAAGGCCAGCCTGGGCTATAGAGAGAGACACCTTGTCTTCGAGCAAACAAACAAATGGGTTTGCTCTCTGCTGGCGTGCACTCCCATTTTCCCCAGCCCAAACTGTCTTAGCTATCCTTGGCTCTTCTGCTCTTCTGTATTACTTTTACTATGAGCTTTTCAAGTTCCTTGGTGGGGGGGACTCATTCTAGTTTTGATTGGTGTTAGGCTGAATTCATAAGTGAAAGTGGGGACAGAGATGGCATCCTACATCAGTCTATGCACTGTCTGCCTTAGCCAACCCCCCCTCCCCGTTGTCTTTCTTATTGGCTGAAGTGATTCTCAGAGGTGAGGTTTTATGGGAACACTCTCATGAAAATGCAAGTATAAAGTTACTTCTTTTATTTCCTTCAGCACAGGGCCATGTGAAGAGGGTCCTATGCACAGATCCAGCTTAAGATATCCCTGCTACAGGAACAGGTTAGGAATGTAGGCCCCATGTCGGTGATTCGGCAGGAAGATGGAGAGAACCTGGGTGTTTGGTGACATTTGAGCTGCAGCGTGCCAGGCCTGCCCACACCAGGCTTCTTGCTGTACAAAATAACAAGTATTCTTTTCTTCCCTGCACTGGGGATGGAACTCAGGGCCTCGTGCATGCCAGGCAAGAGCTCTACTGCTGAGATAGGTCACCAGTCCTATAAATATTCTTTTAAGACATTCTTGTTGGGTATCTGTTAAGTCACATCA
Source organism: Fukomys damarensis (assembly GCF_012274545.1). Lineage (NCBI taxonomy): Eukaryota > Metazoa > Chordata > Mammalia > Rodentia > Bathyergidae > Fukomys > Fukomys damarensis. The sequence continues at coordinate 28,065,685 of NW_022900931.1, read as the reverse complement.
ATTGGATATCTGTTAAGTAAAAACATCTAGCTAATAACAAGGTATTTTTTCATTTCCTTCAGTAATACTTCATCATTTTCTTCATAGGCATCTCATATGTTTTTGTGAAGAAGAGTTTTTTGTCTTTGTGGTGTTGGGGATCAGATGTAGGACTTCATGCATGCTAGGAAAGAATTCTGTCAGCAAGCTACAGCTCAACTCAGATACTGTTAAACTTGTATCTTTGAATTGCCGATTACTGGTGACTAGGCAGGCTATGAATTCTTTATTGGTCTAGTATTCATCTTTGTGGTCTATTATTCATTGATCCCAGTAGTTTATAAAGTCCAAAGCCAGACTTTCACTTCATGTCCAAGTCAAGACAGCTGCTTTGGGTTTTTGGTTCCTGTGTATATTATTTATCTCCGTGTCTCATTGTCTCAGCTAAACCTTGGGTGTGGTGCAGTGGAGAAAAGGGGCAGTTGCATGAGCAGCTGTGTCTTCCCCGCTCTGGAGCCCAGTCCATTTAGTTTCAGCCCCAGCCCCTCCACAGCACTGCAGGGGCACTGTGCACAGCACCTGCCACTGTGAGCGATCATGCAATTCAATCTTTATAAATAGTCTTTATCAGGCTTTTTATCGGCTGGGATTAGCTTGCTTGCAACTAAGACAATGAATCTAACTAGCAATAGATCACACAAGATAGAAACTGGGACACAGTTAATGTGCCATCATCTCAGAGGCCCGGGATCTTATGACCATACTGTTTCACACCCTAACTGGAAAAGCAGAAAAACACTCCTTCCTCAAGAGATAGGGGAGAGACATGCATTAGAATAGATCTGTGTTGGCTAAGCCTCTCTAGAGGAACAGATTCAAAAGAAAAATGTTTGTAATTGTGGAAGGAGATTTCCTTAAGCAGGCTTACAGGAGCAGAGGGAGGAGCTGCCTGGAGCTGGCAGACCCATTAGCCACTCAGCCCACAAGCATGCCATCCTCCGAACAAGACAGACCAGGGGTTCAGAGCCTGTCTGCTGTCAAAGGCTGGGACCTCCCTGGGGTCTCCAGCAGAAGTCTGTGCTGGGAGGCTGCAGCACCTGGAGACTGATGTCTGGGGTGATGCTGAAGACCAGCGCTCTTCCCACTGGGACACTTCTTCCCCTCTTTATTCTGCCCAGGCTGCAAGCTTGCTGGTCGGTGCTATGGTGGCTGTGGCAGCGGTGGTGGTGGAGGCGGTGGGGCTGTTTCTGTCCTATTTCGCGGCCTACCTGTCAGCCATCCATAGACACCCAGAAATATGCTTTAGTGATCTGCTGGGCACTTCTAGTCCATCCAAGTTGCTGTATTGTGATCATTTGGCACATTATCATTGAGTCGTGATGTTAAAAGGTGCTTTTCCAAAACAAAGGTAAATGGTGTGCACCGCAAACATCTGTGGAGAAAGAAAGGAGTCAGGGAGGCATAAAGGCATAAACACGGTTGTAATAAGGCAGGAGTACACGGTGGAGCTGAGATTGCCAGTTTCATCCCAGTACTCATTCTCCGTTTATTCCTTGGGAAAGATAGCTCAAACCTTTCTTCTGAATTTTCAAACTTATTTGCATAAATCAGTCTGTTTTCTCTTAGGATTTGGTTTACCTTTATTTGGCTGTGGGTGGTTCTATTCCTTTTGCTGTTTTTAATATTGTTTGTGACTTTATCTTGATTAACCTTGCTAGAGATTTTTCTTTTACTCAAACAGTCAAATTTTAACTTTGCCAGTCTTTTATATTGTCTGTTTTCTAATTGATTGATTTCTACTTTACCTGTATCATTTCTTTCCTTCTACCCTTCTTAAGCTCCTTTTTAAAAAATTTTTTCCTTGCTTCTTGAATTGATTCCAAATTCAGTACCCTTTCGCCTTTCTTTTATAAACTTTTTAAGTTCTAACTATACCTTTTAATTCAACTTTAACTGCTTTGTATATTTTTGTGTAATCCTTTCATTTTCACTCAGTTTAAAATATTTTTAATTTTCCGTTATAGTTCTTCTTGAACCAAATAGTTAAATGTAGAGATATTTTAAAATTTGCAAACACGCATTTTTTCCATACTTTTTTTATGTTTTTCTTTTGAAAAGCCCCTGCTTTGCGGGCATCTAATTTAGTCATACAGTGATCAAAAATATGTGTTACAAATTACTCAAAAATTGTTAGAACCTTTTTCATAAAATAGTCAGTTTTACAAATGTTCTAACATGAAAACATAATATTTTTCTGCCGGATTCAGTGTTCTATATAAGGTTAAAAATAAATTTGCATTTTTCACCTTCAAATATTCTCACATAATGTTTTGTCCTCTCGAGTCATATTTTTGGTGAGAGGGATGCCAAAAAGTCTCCTCCTGTGTGCATTCCAGGACACATCTTTTTGCCTTTTCTGTGAAGCACCATGTGTCAGGAGAAGTCAGAGCAGGCTCACAGCCTCGTCCAGAAGGTGATCCATTCATGGGTGTGTGGTCTCTCTTCGCCCTTTGTTCTTTTAGCTATGAATTCCACACGGTCAAATATTAATATTCTGATCAACACTCTTTGCGAATGTTGTGTATTTTTAATTTTTTAAATTAAAATGTTTTGTGGCACTGGGGCTGAACCCAGGGCCTTCGTGTTGAGCTACCTTCTCCTCCTTCAGGGTCTTCCTGAGTCATCGAGCCACACAGGTGGGCCTTGAACTTGGGCCCCGTGTGTCGGGATGTAGGCCGTGCCCCTCATTCATTTGACATTTGTTGCTTCAATTGCCAGCTTTAATCCATCTTCGAGACTGTGAGTCATCTTTGTCTTTTCTGTTTATTTTGTCTTTGCTTCTTGTTTCTGTTTTCCTTTGTTTTCAGAGTAATGTTTTCGTAGTTATCTTTTCTGTCTGCCTCACCTGGAACCCTCACTGTACATTTCCAGTCATTAAGTGGGTACCCTTGAATATTTAGCGTACATGCTTTTCAGTGAACAAATCCCAACCTTTTCAGTATTTTATTTCTCCTGGTCATAATTATTTCTTAACTACACACTCTCCTCTCTTCCATTTTTTAACTTATTTTCTATAATTCTACAAGTTTCTATAATTTTACAAGTAGCTAATTATTTTAACAGATATTAATTTCTGTGCATTCTACTACACTGCATTAATAAAGACTTATAATAAATAACGTAATACATTCCAGTGAAGAGTAATAGTGACGTTTACCTTTTATGTCTGAAATACTTTAAATTCACCCTTAATTCCCAAATGAGAATTAGCAGGGTACAAATCCACCTCAGCACTTTGAAGATATGGCTCCATGGCCTTTATTTATTTCTATTTCTACTGATGGAAAATTCAGATACAACCTCAGACTAACTGCTAATGGACTTTCTCCCTCACAAAGCTTTAAAGATTTTCCTTTTATTGATGTCCTGCAGCTTCGCTATGCTGTGGGTAATCTTTATCCTGCTTTGTACCCAAAGTGTGCTTTGTCACGAGTTCTTGTATTGTTCTCTGTTCAGAAAACTTATTTATTTATTTACGCAGTTATAGGAATTGAACCCATGATCCTCTCGTTAAATTATATCTCGGGCCCTTTCAAATTTTTATTTTTAACTTTTGAGGCAGGATCTTGCTAAGTTGCCCAAGCTGAGGTAGGATCCTCCTGCTTGGGGTCACTAAGTTGCTCAGCCTCGGCTTGAACTTGTGCTCCTCAGCCTCTCAAAGTGCTAGGTCACAGGTGTGTGCCCCCACCTGCCCCACAGTGGCTGAGGTGTCACAGGGCTGATGCAGAGCTAGTTTTGTATCAGCTTTGGACGTCTGAGTTTCCCCTGGAGGCCTCCCAGCCTCACAGCTTCTGCAGACATCCGTGGGCCCCAGCTCCTCATAGTCAACCCGACTTGCATTGAAAATATTTTTAAAAGCTGTGTCTATACTGAACAACTACAGACACTTCTTGTCATCATTTTCTAAGCAATAACGACTCTTTCTTAGCATTTCTGTTGCATTAGGTGGTAGAAGCCATCTGGAGGTGACCTAAGAGTCTACGGGAACTGCAGGGAGGTTCTGGACCCAGTGGCCCAGCGGTGGGTGCCAAGGGGTGATGCTATGGGTATGAGTTGCTCCCTTTGCCAGAACAGCACTCCTATTGCCCTTTCATCTTCATGACTTCGACTTCACCTGGGTAGTCCTAGAGAGTGTGGAGCAGACTTCCCAGCTGAAATGCAGGTCCCTTCTACGAGCAAATATAGTATGGTTACAGTGTGGGCAGTCTTCATGTCCCTCTCTACTCCACTTTCTCCTCTGTGTATGTCATCGGATTGTGGGTCTTCTCCACCAGGCTGGCAGCTTCCTAGAAGGACACTGGCCTCTTCGCAGCTCCTCATGTGCTTAGAAGTTAGCAGAAGGTCTGGCACAGACACACAGGTGGGATCCAAGGACATGAAGGATCACGTGATGGGTACAAGAGGGAACACACGGGTTGCGTGGCTTATTGCCATATGGTTACCTCCACGGTCAGTCACTATTTATGGAAGTGTCTGTCCAATCCTTTGTCTGTCTGTCTGTTTTTTGAGACATGTTCTTGCTATGTAATTCAGGCTGGGTTTGAACTTACTGTGTAGCTCATGCTGGCCTTGAACTCATGGTGATCCTGCTGAGGCAGTCTCCTGAGTGCTGAGATTGTAGTTGTACACCACTGTGCCTGGAGGCCGATATTTACCCACTAAATCTAGAAATAAGGGGGAAGCAGTGGGCACATTTTTTTCCCACAAAGTTTATCTTGCATCATGGCCATTAAGTTAACTCTGCATGAAGCCCGCTAAGACAACTCAATATACCTTTTGTATAAGTGTGGTTTTTACAACTATCAAGTCAGGACAGGGCAAACAGTCTCATTTCCTTCCTCAATTTTTTGGCAACGTATTCTTTAAAAGAGAGTGGAAACAGATGTTAGCATGAGCTCTATTTGTTGTTTCTAGAAAAGGTAAAATCGGATGAGAAAGCTTAATTACTTCAAGCTCTAGTATGTTTACAAACTAACATCTATAAACCTCATTTTATGTTTCTATAGATGAAGATTCTGTCTCAAGAGAAGGGTTACATTTTTAGTTCCTTTTTTTTTGGTACTGGGGATTGAACTCAGATCCTTGTGCTTGCAAGGCATGCCACCGAACCGCTGAGCTAAATCCCTGGCCCTAGTTCCTTTTTTATAAAGAGAAGATAATTTGCTAAGGAAAGTGTTAGCAAATGGGATACTATATGAGCAACAGTCCTGGCCTAATCATCCACATTTGCTGGAATCCTTCAGGATACTGTTTTCTCCCTGGGGACCAAATGGAAGCTCTGTGGCATGGAGGAAATAAAAAGGTTTTCCTTCTGGTGAAAGTTACCTGCACTTTCTTTGTCACCAGCTCAGCTGTAAAGCTATGACAAAGACCGGAATGTAACTGGGTAGCATCTTCATCCTGAAAGCATCTGAAATGTATTTCAAAATCTGTCTCTTCTGAGGAGAGAAACTAAAGCCGTTCTGACAAGTATTCCAGCAAGCAAAGTCCCCAAAACTGTGGCCCCCTCTGGCGCCGGTCCTGGAGGCCCTGCCAAAGCCCCCCCTGCTGGCTGAGCACGGGATGGGGGGGCTGCTGTGGACGCACTGGATGGAGTCACACATGGGAAATGTGAGCCACAGAACAGGAAAGTATGAGTCCGGACCACTCACTGCAGAATTTTGCTCTTCGGTTCTGTTTTCGTTTTCAGAAAACTGGAGGTATAACTTATGTGCTATTTCTTCTCCTCCATGATATAGCAAAGGTCTAAAGTTCTATAATTCATTGTCTTTCCTGTGTTCTTAATTCAAGCTGAAATCTTCATATCATATTAAACCATTAGATAAACCCAGAGTTACTAGTTACTCTGAATCCAGGATGAACCCTCCAAAAGGGCTTAGAGTGTAGACCATCAAAGCTGGAATCAATCCCAACACCCTACAGGAAAGATCCATAGTTAACAAGCTGCCTCTTCTTCTTGTGTGTCTAATACCTCACCATACAGGAGAGATTATGGTACATCCCAGACAAAGGACATGGAGACTTTTATTTACAGATGTGATGTTGGAAATGTTTTTCTGACTTACTGTCTTGATCTTTCATGTTAACTCCAGATGTTTGAATAGAGAAACAAAAGGTCTGGGGGATTTAGCTCAGCACCACACCTTCCTCACATGGGCAAGATCCTGAGTTCAATTCCCGGCACCAAA
>NW_022900931.1:28008943-28059051 GCF_012274545.1 Fukomys damarensis | reverse complement strand
AAAAAAAAAAAAAAAAAAGACTACCCAGAAACTGTTTTTACACACACACACACACACACACACACACACACAAAATTACACTTAGAGAAAGGAATTTGCTTAAAGAAATGTATGAATCACAGCTCTTAGACACTTATGTGTCACACACCCTGCTTATCTAGTTTGCCTTCGCTCTAGGCCACACTGTGGTGCGTGCACTCTGCTTTAGGCACCGTGTGAAATCCTCAAGTAGCTGTGGCCAACAGATACATGTGAAAGACCGCTGTGTAAATTTAAAGTTTCTAGCAGCTGCATTAAAATCATCAGTGAAGTAAGTGAGGCTGGGGATGTCTTAGAGGCACAGCATGTGCACAGGAGGCCCTAGGTTCCACCCCTAGCACCCATTAAAAAAAGAAATGGCAGGGCCGGGGATTTAGCCCAGTGGTTCCACTGCCTGCCTCACAAGCACAAGATACTGAGTCCGATCCCCGGTACCAAAACAAACAAGCCTCAAAGGCTTAAGAAAAATAAGAAATGGTAAAATTAATTTAAATATTTTAACTTAATTCATTACAATTACAACATTATAGTTTGAACACATAATCTATATAAGATGATTGAGGTGCTGCACCTTTTTGTCTTTAAAATCTGTGTATATCTTAGCCCTCCTAATGTGGACTAGTCACAGGTCACGTGTTCAAGAGTCGCCAAGGGCTGTGGCCACTGTACTGGACGGTATAGCACTGGGCACCAATGTAAACAGGGACACTGTTGGCCCCCGAAGGACACAGAGCTTTAGGGAAGAGCTAAAGTTGCACAGGTGACAGCACAGGTATGATACCTGCAGTGCTGTGATCTGGGGTGCGGATGAGGAGAGACCCTCCCAGATGGCAGGCGGCATCCTGCCTGGGCCCCACAGGTCAGCTCAGGTCCTTACCTGCTGCTGCCCCAGCCCCTCCCGCCCTGCCTTGTGTCCGACGCAGGTACTGGAGGAAAGGTGGCCATCAGGGTTGCGCAAAGCTCAGGTTTCCATCTCATCAAAAGCACTTCTTCTCGTGGTTAATCTGAGAATATCATTAAGGCTTTTTGACAGTAGGAGAAAATATCTTATGGACAAACCATTGAATGTTCATCTTGTAAATGTTACCTAGGAATAAATCCCCATCCCCATCCTGTCCCTGAGCCTCTGTAATGAGATGGAAGTCAGCATCCCCTACCACCTACAGCAGCCGCAGGACCAAGAGCAAGGACCACACGGTGGCTCTGCAGTGCTGCACCCTGGAGCTCCCTCTGCGCCTCCCCGGGATAAGGACCTAAGCTTACTGTTGACCCCAGAACCCACGCAGCTTCCCACATCACAGAGTTGTCTCAATCGCCAGTACCAAAGATGTTGCAGAGCTTTAAGAAAACATTTTAAAAAGTTAGACTCCTGACCCAAACATCTCCCCAAAGAATGGCATTACTTGCTGGTTCTTCTATTCCCCCGCTCTCGCTGATCTCGCCTCCCCTCCATCCATCGCTACCAGGCTGGAGCTGTCAGAAGCCTCAGGGGTGGGACCCGTGAGCCCAGGCAGAGGTTCAAGCAGGACCTTCAGGAGAAATCCTCAAGGAGCAGGTGCCCATCCCCTCGACGCCGTGACACGAGGCCTCAAAACTGGGCACCCGACTGTGCTCCCCAGATCTGAGCGTGGGTCTGAGCAGAGCTGCCAAGCAGTTTCCTCTGCTGCAATCGTCTCTCTGCCTGTGTGGTCCAGGACCTCCAGCTGACTCTGCCAGCCTGACCTCACTGGGCCGTGTCACCCCCAGGTGGCTCCCTGTCCCTCTGCCTCCCTGTGCTAGTGTCAGATTGGTGTCACTGGTAAGGGATGATGGAATGGTGGGCAGAGGGAGCTGGATGTATACTCTGTGTGCAGGTGCTTTAGGGGACAGCAGTGCTGCCACCCAGCCAGACAGAATGGGATCTGAGGGCTGGGGATGTAGCTCAATGGTGCTGCTGCCTGCTTCCAAGAACAAGGTCCTGAGTTCGATCCCCAGTACAAAAGAAAAGAAAAAGAATGGGGTCTGAGTTGCAGAAACATGAGGGGGCATGTTCTTGTATTCTCTACATCAGCCCATAAGTCAAGGGTGAGTGAGAGTGCGAGCCCATCTGTGCTTTACACACCAGGCCATTCCCCAGCCCAAGCGCTGTGCCTTCCTGGAGGAAGTTACTAAACCTTTTTCTATTTTTCACACATCACCATAGTAGCTAGTGGCAGCTTTGTTCTTAGGGGCACTTTTGGAGTTGGAGAAGAGACTTTGTCAGTACCTGAAAGTGGAGGTCATCAACTCCAGGGCCACAGACTGGTACCAGTCAAAGGCCTGTAGGAACCCGGCCACACAGCAGGAAGTACACAACAGGCAAGTCAGTGAAGCTTCAGCAGTATTTACAGCCACTGTGCATGCCTCAAATTACTGCTGAGCGCTCCTGTCAGATCAGCAGCAGCATTAGATTCTCCAAGGAACAGGAACCTACTGTGAACTGTGCATGTCAAGGATCTAGGCTGTGCTCTCCTTAGGAGAATCTAATGCCTGGTGATCTGAGATGGAGCTGGGGCAGGTATGCTAGCATTGGGAAGCAGAAGAAAATACAGATTCATATTAGCAGAGGGCCGGGGATTTAGCTCAATGGTTCCACCGACTGCCTCACAAGCACAAGGACCAGAGTTGGACCCCCCGGTACCCCCCAAAAAAAAACAAAAACAGATTCATATTAGCAGAGAGATTTGACTGCACAGAGACCATAGTAAATCAATTATGAGTTGTATAACTTTTATTAAATATTTTAATGCAATAATAGTAAAAATAAAGCGCACAATAACTGTAATGTGCTTGAATTATCCCAAAACCACTCCCTTCCCATCCTGGCCTGTAGAAAAAATTATTTTCCATAAAGCCAGTCTCTGGAGCCCCAAATATTGGGGGCTGCTGCTTACAACACATCTTGCAAGCAAGCTCCTGCACTGGCTTTGTGTAAATTCTATGCATTCTGGGCTATGAATACATACGATAATTCTTAGGTCTCAACTACAAGATTTTCACAAGGAGAAAGAGAAAAAAGAGCAGAAAAATCAATCAATATAATAACTCCTACATTGAGCCCATTTTGAATCATCTCCCTTTGCAAGGTGGTGCCCTGGTATTCAGAGGGAGTTTTCTGTGACAACAGGAGGATTGGGTTTTTTCCTGCTCCTCAGGAATAACCTTTCATAGCAGAGGAGAGCAGAATCACTTTCACATTTCCCTTGTGGGGAGAGATGCGGGGACACAGCCACTGGAGAGCCCATCCTGGTGTCACTAAAGTCCCTTAAGACTCACTCCTACTCTGTATGCACACTACTCGTAAAAAAGCTGACTCAGTTGAGAAAAGTTTCCAATAAGCACCCCTTCTTCTTCCTTCCTAGATGCCAACAATCAACCAATTAAAAAAACGTTTCAGTGCATACCACTGGCTGAAGTGACAAGGACACAGTCTCTGTTTTCACATAGCTTAACATGGGTTTCCAGGCTAGTTTTCCCACCAGAAAAGTTTACATCAGAAATAGTTTCTAGGGCTTTGGTGTTCTAATTCTCAGGGTCACTGGTTTCCTTCGTGTTCTGTGATATATGTCTTTAATATGTCAGGGAGAACAAGCACCCAGCATTTCCCAAAGAAATTAAACTACTTATTATTGCAGTAATAGCTTTCTTACCATTCAATAGGTATATTTGGATTTCCTGAACATCAAACAAAGATCCAAGAAAGAACCCTAGCCCCACAGTCACCTATCACACCTCCTCTCCGGGCCCCATTTGTTAAGTCTTGTGAAAATCTCATGGTCAAGATCTAAGAGTTATCACAAATATCATTCAGGTTGTATTAATTTACTCTCCCTTATCAAGTATTTATATGATTTGTACCCTCACATTTGTTTGTCTATCTTCAGATATTTGTTGAGCACCTGTATTACTTTTGCAGTGACTTTGGATGAGTGAAATATTGGTAAGACACAGTTGTTTCTTTTAGTGAACTCGCAGGCTGGTGGGAAAGACAAACAAGCATGTAAACCATTTGGGTTCAGGGAGATAAGTCTGATATGAAGACAGAAAACAGCACTATAAACCATCTCAGGAAACAGAAATCTTCACGGAGGAGGTGTTGATTTTTTTATCTAAATCTTAGCAGGAGACCAGGAATTAACCAGTTGGGGAGGGAGAGGGAGAGAATTTCAGACAAAGGGATCAGGCACAAAATGCTGAGAAGATGTCCTGGGTGTGCTGTAGAGAGATGGACACCACTCTTCAGGTGGAATTCCTCGTTACCCAAAGCCTGTGAATGCAGGAGGACCTTATCAGTCCTCCACACCCAGCCCACAATTGGGGACAGGCTCCAGATAAGGGCTCCAGACCCTCCAATCAGAGCAAAGGGAGGGGCGCAGAGAAAGAGGACCTGGTGGAGGGCGCCTCAGGGACCTGGGCAGATGCTCGTCACTTCCTGTGAGTACCGAGCTCTGAGAACCACTCATGGTGGCCCTGGTCCTTTCCTCTCCATTGCCGCTCTCTCCTGGGAAAGGTGCCGGACCACACTTGCAGCTGAGTAGCTTTCTCAGACTATTCTCAGCCTATCCAACTTTAAGGATGTAAAGGTCTTTTTAAAAAGTGGTACTTTCTCACCTTCTTTTAGTTCAAACTGCTTGTAAAATTCTCCTAAAAGCTTTGTGAGCGTTCTGTGAATGTTATTGTAGTTCACACCTCTGAAAAAAGTCCCATCAGTGACTCTCTTCAGGAGAAGCCATTTATTACCTTGGGCTTCTGTTGACACTCCCCAGGATTCTTACAAGTCCTTTTCTGTTTTCTGTTACTTTGTTGTGATGGTAGTGGTTGTTTTTATTTTGGCATTAACTTAACTCTTTCCAAGGTCTTAACAAAGGATGTTACAGTCATGCCTTTAATTTTACTTTTAGACCAAGTTGCACTGGTCATTCTTCAAATTTAATTTTTCCCAGAATCATTTTCTTACTCACATTTCTTCCTACCTGGAGATTCAGAGGATTTCCAAACTCTGCGAATTCTGCCTCCTTTATAATTAATAGCTTCTTTCCTTGAACTTATCTCTCATCCCTAAAAGTTTAATATAAGCAGCAGGAAAAAACCAGGGCTACCATTAAGCCATGCCTGGGAATCTCCTTAGGCAGATCACTGAGTCCTTGTGTACATTTTTTACTTTCCACGTAAGCACATATGAGAGTGTTGTTACTTTCTACCACTTCATAATGGATCCTCCTCTCTCATTTCCAGTAACATTTTCCTTAATTTTGATGCTTAGCAGACTTCCCTGTCAAGGGACATAGGCTCGGGACAGCAGTCCCTTCGAGACCCTCTATGTATTTTTAAGGCTTACATCTACACATCGCCATAAAGTCTCATGCATGTTCAGGTGGTGCTTTGGAAAGGTGACTGAGTCATGGTGTGTGTGTTACTGGAGTAGTTTGCTGATTAGTTTAGCATAGTTCTGGGTGTAGATGAAGGATTAACTGAAGAGGGAAGATCCACCCTGGGTGTGGGTGGCAACAATCCACAAGCTCATAGCCTGGATGGAATAAAAAGGGAAAAAGGAAGGAAGTCTCTCTTCTTCCTACCTACCATGCATGGACTGTTTCTTCTCTGCCATGCCCCTCTGCCTTGCCTCCCTGCCTTGGAGCCAGCCAACTATGGACTGAAACCTCTACACACTGTGAGCTAAAATAAACTTTTCCTCCTTTAACTTGTGGGTATTAGGTATTGTATCTCAGCAATGAGAAAATAACTAAAACAATATTATTACTAATACTCTTTCCAGGGTCCTCCGAGCTTCTGCTCCCCACTGACCCGAAGGCATTTCCATGTGTTTAGGATTTCTGTTCCAACAGCACCCCATTCACTTCTCACTTTCTGCACCCCCACCTGTTCACATCTTCAGAGGCTGCCTGTTAAGTCTGTTTCCAGTCTACCTAGGCAGAAGGTGAACAATTTCCTTTCAGAACAGTCCTGGGAAGCAATTTTGATATAATTGCTCTGAAGACTGAGGGGCTCTGTGAAAGGGCTGAAAGAAAAGTTAGTAAAAAAATGTCCAGGGCAGGAGATTTGGCTCAGTGGTTCTGTCACCTGGCTTGCAAGTGCAAGGGCAGGAATTGGATCCCCAGTACCAATAAATAAATAAATAAATTTAAATGTCTATTTAGTCTTTAAAAACAAACAAACAAACAAACAAACAAACCTCTCAGGACACCAAATATTTCATCCGGAAAAAGCATCAAAATTCTGTGGGAAGTAGCACTTGGGAAAGGTATAAAGAAGGAGGAAATGGATAGAGGTCATTTTAACAGGCTCAGGGGTGCAATTAAGTAGGAGAAATAGCCTGGTGTTCTATAATACGTGTGTTAGTCAGCCTGCCATCGTTAAGACAAATGTATGAGATAACTTCTAAGGAGGAGAGATTTATTTAGGCTCATGGTTTCACAGTGTTTAGTCCATGGTTATTTGGTCCCATTGCTTTGGTCCTGTAGGGAGGCAGAATATCACAATAGGGATCACTTGGTGGAACAAATCTGCTTGCCTGGAAAGGTGGTTAGGAAGCAAAGAGCGAAAGAGGGGGAGAGCTGCTCCCAAATCCTCTTGGAGGGCACCCCAGTGACCAGACTTCCTCCCACTAGGCCTCACCTCTTAATGGGTCCACCAAACCAAGCTGTTAGCGGATGTGCCTTTGGGGGATATTTAAGATCCTAATCATAATTCCACAACAGGTATCCTGTTGTGGACAACAATTAACTGCATATTTCCAAATAGCTAGGAGAGAAGATTTTGAATGCCTCCAACACAAAGAAATGGCAGGTATCTGAGGTGGTGGAGAGGCTAGTGTGATATTACCATGACTGGTGTGTCAACTCCAGTAAGAAAGGGTAGGGGATTTAGCTTAATGGTTCCACTGCCTGCCTCACAAGCACAAGGACCTGAGTTCAATCCTCGGTAAGAAAAAAAAAAAAGCACAAACTTCAGTGAGAAGCACTCAACTGATTGGTTTAACACAGTTCTGGGTGTGAATGAATGGATTTACTGAAGACAGAAGACCCACCTGGGTGTGAGCGGTGCCAACCATTGGGCCTGCGGCCTGAATGGAATGAAGTGGCAACAATGAAGGAATCCAATTTCTGTGTCTGCAGAGGGGCTCCAGTCTTCCCCTTCACCTGGGATGCTGTCTCCTGGCTCCTTGACACAGACTTGCGTAAGACTCTCCAGTGAGCTCTAGGCCCTGGAAAGGATCTTTCGGGACAGACAGCCCTTGTGCACTCTTCCTGACTCTGCAGGTGGCCACTGTAAGCCCACCCTGAAACTTCATGAATTTATCTTCATTAGCTCTGTCTCTCCCTGACTGAAGCAGCCAGCTATTTTTATCTGTTCACTACCTGTCCCTGTGTATTTAGATGCTACACTGTACCCATACATTTGTCGGATTACAATGTGAAAATTAAAAACAAAAATATATTTTAAAAAGTTCTGTAGGAAACATTTTCAGCTCTGTTTGAGGACTAGGTCCATGGAATGCCATCCGTTTCCGACATTTTAGCAAAGAAAAAGAATAAAATGTGGGATTACGTTTATGTTAGGCTAATGGGAGTCACTAATGTTTTACTCTTTTTTAACAGTGACAATAGTAAAAGGAGCACATTGCAGAGTGAAGAGGGTCACGGGGGCCTAGACTGTGAAACCTTGACACTCTTCTTTCTATCTACCTATCTACCTACCTATCTATCTACCTATAGATCGATCTAATCATTGCTACTTTGGATTGAACCTGGGGCCTCTGCCATGAGCCACCTCCCAAGACATTTTTTTATTTTTTCTGAGAGGAGGCTGTCGCTGAGTTGCTAAATTGCACAGGCTCAGCTGGAACTTGCAGTCCTCCTGCCTCAGCCTCTTAGAGTGCTGTGATTGTACATGTATGCCACTGTGCCTGACCAAGAAGCTTCTTAATCTAGGCCTAGCCTTCTCATCTCTAAGTTGGACACTATCATTATAACTGCCCCATAAGGCTGATAGGAGGATTAAAGGAAATATAATGCATGTGAAGTGGCCAAGCAGATAATCCAACATATGGTCAGTAGCTTATTCAGGACTCATTAGTGAGGAAACTGCACAAACAGCTCCTCGTGGTTCTCTGGAAACCCCTATCTGGTTTTCAGAAGGTTCTGGAACCAGAAATCTATTTTTGAACTCCCTGGGGAGGATATGGTGGCCAGAATGAGAAGGAGGAAGAGCAGCTTCCTCCATTTACATTCCCTTCCAAACATTCACACACACACACACACACACACACCCCAAATTTAGGGTAAAGAAATGTGAGGCTCTCCAAGGTTCCCAACTGCCTAATTCAGCAAAGAAGCATCATCGATTTCATTTTATTTCTGACACAAATCTACCATTGACCTCCTCTCTGGGTCTCTCTCCTCGCCGATCCTGTGTCCCTGTCTTACCTCTCAGTGTCATTGTTCTCTCTTCTCCACACTCACAGCAAGGGCACCAGCTCATCCCCTGCAACAAGAAACCAGCCCCATTCCCATGCGTAGTCAGTCTGAAGAAAGCAGGGGACTAGACAGAGCAGCAAATGGAGACTATGAGGAGGTGATCTGAAGGGGAGAAACGGGTGACGAGAGGAACCGGGGCTGTCCAGACGTGAAGGGCGGATGGGGTGACAGAGACACACAGGGTGGAGTCTAAGCGACTTCAAAGAAAGGAGGTCTGGAAAGTTGGAGGAGACATTAATTAGACCTGCAGCGGCATCTGCAGGACTTCGTTGACCTTCCACCACTTCCTCCTGTCGTGGATCTACCCCTTTAGCTGGTAACATCTGTCTTCTTAGTCTCTATTCCAGGTTCACTCAGGACAACCTGTCTCGCCCTGGAGAAAGCAACAGCCCCTGAAACACTGGGCCCCCTGTCCACACTCCACATCCCTGATCCACAAACCCGTTGTCTCCTCAGCCTGAATGAATGTTCTTCAGCCTGACCCTGTCCCCACTCACCCGGTGCAAGCCAGGAGAATCAAGACCACTCCTCAAGGTGGTTTAACAGGCCTTTTGTAATCTGACCCCTCCTCGGCCTGGTCTCTCTCCCTCTCTGCTCCAGCTCTCTGGGCCACAGGTCATTCCAGAGCAGGCCTCATTTCCTCACCGTTTTTACATTAGCCCAGTTCTTGTTCTGTCCTTTCTTGTCCACAAGCCATTCGTGCATGGGACCATGGTGTTTCTAATTAGCCTCTTTCCTTCTCTTCGCGTGGAATTCACTTGGTTTTCGAGTTGCAGCTCAGCTATTCTGTCCTTTTGAGGGGCTGCCCTGCTGTCTCCATACCCCAGCACAGGCCCCACTACCTCCGGCTCCTCCAAGGCTGCCCACCCCACCCGGGCATCCTCCTGCCCTAGCTCCGGTGCCAGCCTCTCTACCTCTGGCACTAGGAGGAGGCCTTTCTAGCTCAGAGAGTCTGGCTGAGCTGCCTCTGGGATGCCGTGCATGGATGAGAGGTTTCTGCAGCACAGACTGAGTGCATAGATGGTGGACAGTCATTTTGATGCTGGCTTGGTTGCAAAGCCAAGGTGATCAGGTAGGGTGTAGCGAGGTTTGGTGAGGGGGCAAATGTGAGAAAACACAGAGAAAAACAAAGTGTTTGGGTAAAGAAACAATTTTTTGCCAGGATGAGGAGCCTCTGTCTCAGGGAGGAGAAGCACCTCCCAGGCAGCACTCTGGGGTCTTTCTGCAGAATCTGGAAAGCAGGCAGTGCAGGGGGGGGGGGGCACCCTCAGAAAACTCCGCCTCCCTCCATCCACTCTCCCTTCCTGGATGCCTGCCGAGCCTGGCCCTCCCTCCACGTCCACCTCGCTGGTCTCCCACGCTGCCCTCCTCACCGCTGCTCCCTGCCTCTCGCTTTAGCCCCTGCTGTGCAGGCTTTGGTTCAAATCCCCAAGAGGTGCTATTTCCACTTCTCAGCCTCGCAGTGCTGCCAAGAGCTCCCATCACCATCTTTAAGACGATCAAAATATTTAGGGGCAATGAATTTCGGACACTTCCATGGCACACAGCGCATCTGCCTAAGGAGCCACCCTGAGTCAGCTCCTCCGGCCTCAGGGCCACGTCCTGGGCCAGAGGTGCACGTCCCAGGTGCGAGGGTCGGGGCCAGGGTCTGATCCTCTCCACAGAGTGGAGATGGCTACAGAACCGCATTCAAGCGGCCCCGCGGTGTCCCAGCTGCCGCCCTTTCACTCTTTCGGGGCAGACACCGTGAGTGTTTTTATCTTTTTGTTTCATAATTAACAAAAAGAATGGGCCTCTGATGCACTGACTGGCAGGTCTCAAAATGTTCAGATACCTCAACCCCTCACCGGCACTGCACAGCAGCGTGGCTGTGGGACTGAGAAAGATTTATACTTATTTTTACATAATGGGAAATCATTGCTGGACATCGAGTTCCTCACTTTGATTTGTTTTCTTTGGAAGAAGCGGCCGCCGGCGGCGGCAGCGCCCCAAGCTGGGTCATTAACATGGCAGCAACAGCAACAAAGACCTTTACAGCCGCTGCCTGTAAACCGTGGATAAAGTTCAAGCGCTCATTCTGTCTGCGGCCTCCCAGTGTCTGTAAAAGCCCAGCACGATTATCTGATCAGTGTCAAGACCCACTTTCCCCTCTTTGTGCTCCTTCCTTGCCCTGTCCCTCCGTGTTGCCACCGCAGCTGCTCTGGCTCTAATAGCAACCCAAGGCCCACACTATTGGAGTGTCCCTCGGGCTTTGTTCTAAACATGGGTTTTGCTTGTGTTAACTACCGCCTGGTTCCCTGACACCGTGAATGGGGCGACGCGGGCTGTCAATCACCAGCAATAATAATGCCATCTGGGTTTGAATGCTACTAATGAGAAGAAGAGAAGAAGAAGGAAGAGGAAGAGGAAGAGGAAGAGGAAGAAGAGGAGGGATACTGTGTATTAACATAGCACCTTTGTCCCACAGGCTCAGAGTGCATTCAGGAGAATAATTCACTCGTGCTCCGAGCACTGCTGGGCGGTCCACATTATGATCCCCCTGTGGGAGACTGACACACAGAGAGGGCAAGTGGCTGACCCCAAGGTCACACAGCAAGCTGGAGATGGCACACAGCACAGTTGCTGCCGGCCCCCAAAACACTGGTCCTGTGGAATCGCCCTGAATTGTGACTCTGTCTGTTTACAAAATCAAACTAAGGCAGGCCTGTCTGATCAACCATGTCTTACAGGACGAACTCACAAAAAGTGTTCTGGGTGAAAGACAGACTCAAAGCCCCCAGCATGAGAGGAGAGTCCCCAAGCCAGGTTGGGGGAAGATAGGGCAGCAGGGTGCACATTGTTTGGGGTTTTCTGGTACGAGGGATCCAACTCGGGGCCTTGTGCTCACCAGGCAGGCGCAGCAGCACTGAGATAAATTCCCGGCCTGAGGTCTGGGGTTTTGAAGTGGGCAGGACAATGGTGGAAATATGCCAGTTAAAGCTGAGGGGACAAAAAGAAAGGGAGCATGCTAATCACAGAGCCTATGGGGAGCAGCCCTGAGCAAAGCCAGGGTGTTGTGGGTGGCACTGCTGGTCTCCTTGTGTGGACCAAACTCCCGTCCTGTACTTTCAGATCATACCGAAGTCCAGGGCCCTCTCTTTTCTCTCACAGCTTCCTCAGAACACAGAGCTCCAAATCCCCACTCCACCGTGGTAGAATCCTCCTACTTTCTCCATGCCTAATGCTCCTCCTCTGTGAAACTGGTTCATAGCATGGTCTCGGTGGGTTCCCTGGCTTATCACAATGACTCTGAACGGATTTTCTCAACTGCAACTTCTCTCTGGTCTTGTCTATCGCTGAGTTGTCTGATATGTCAGTACATTAAATGCTTAGGGCAGTGTGTGTCACACAGCGGGACCTCAGTATATGTTAGTTACTGTTCCACAATCTGAGTGAATCATCGTCATCATCACCATCACCCTCATCCTACCGTACTGTACTGTCTGCTTCTCCTGGACAGATAAGTAAACCCCACGAAGGCAAAGTCAGTCAAATAAGCACCACTAGTCAAACCACCGAGCACCTTTCCTCTTCTCCTGTGTTGCTGCTGCTGTTAGCAAGTGCACCCTGCAACTCAACACTGAGTTAGCCCACTTGCTCTGGTCCTGGATGTGCCTCCCCACAGGTTCTGCACAAATGCACACAGTGATGCTCTAACTCTTCTCCGTGCCTCAGCTCCACTTTCTGTGTTTTCTGATCACCCACCATGAGCTAGACGGAGCTACGGGACCACACAGGTGTGTTCAGCGGGCGCTGGCACGGGTGTCTCGTGCGTCCTCTGTGGCAGATGAACTGGGTGAGAACAATTCTCAGACCTGAGCATGCAGCAGTATCACAGGGAGGGCTGGTGAACATGGAATGCAGTTGAAATGGTTGGGGTGTTCATCTAAATCTTTCACTTTTTCCTCAGTGGAGCTGCTGGAAGTTTGCAGAAAGAGGAGTAACACGATGAATGCATTACCTCAGGAAATCCCACCATATGGGCAAGGCCGAGAGGAGAATGAAGTCAAAAAATTCAGGTCATGCAACTTTCTAGATAAGTGCACAACTAAATAATTCATCTACTGGCTGGTGCTGAAGTCTTCCTAAGCCACTCATCCGCCTGGTACTCCCAGTTCCCTCTCCCCTGCAGAGAGCCACCGAGGCTCTTGGGCTGACACCTTCTACCCTATAAGTAGGTTATTGACGGCATTACCGGTCCTCTCTTTTGTCCCTGCCCCAGTTTAGAGGCACTTCATCACTGGACCTGAGTCTGAGACTTCCCCGGCAGGAGACAGGCAGACTTGCAATTCCTCCCCAGATCTTCAGCAGGAAATTCTGGCTTTCACAGCTCCGCGAGCTGGAGGGGAGACCCCCCCTTCCTCCCTCAGGGCACACAGCTTTCACCCCTGGCATGCTGTTTCGGCTCAGGTCTTCAGTCCTGGTAGCTTCTGAGCCCCTTGGGGACAGAGTCCTCCCTGGGCCCCACGTTGGAGTTCCCGGTTTTCAATGAAGTGCCTGTCACAGAGGAGGTGCTCAGGAAGCCTTTATTACAAAAATCAGGGAGTAAAAACAGACTTCATTAAAAGTACCTAGTATTGGGCTGGGGATTTAGCTCAGGTGCCACCACCGGCCTCACAAGTGCAAGGTCCCAAGTTCAATCCCCCCATACCAAAAAGAAAAAAGGACCCAGCCTTGTTCATGCATTCGGATGCGCACATTCTACGCGTCTCTGAAAGCACGGGGCTCACGGCATTGTTACATCCACTCAGGAAGGCAGCGCTGGCAGGGTCTGCCTTCCAGAACCAGAAATCATCTCATTAGGCAGAATGGTTTTCAAACAGTTACTATTATTCCATGTCCCTTCTTTCTTCCCTCCTTGCATCTATCTCTCCTTCCATCCCTCTTTCCTCCTCCCCTTCCCTCTTCCTTCCCACCCTCTAAGGGGCACACAGAGCCAGGCAGGGTCACTTTGAGGGATCTGAAAGAACTCAGTGAAAGACCTCCAGCCACTCACAGCTCTGTTCTATAAATCTCACTTCAGTTTGAACTAAAGTGAGGTTCAGACAGCGGAGGGAAGATGAGGCTGGAAGCGCTGCCTGGGAAAGGGCTGGAGTGAGGCTGCAGGTCCAGGAGAGGAATGGGAGGGCACAGGGCACGGCAAGGTGTGGCCACAGTGCATGGGGAGCAGGTCCTGCAAGGGATGCTGTGCTGCAGATGCGGGCAGGGGACGGCAGATCGTACTCACAGGCAGAGTGACTCCTACCTAACACAGTGTGACGAGGCAGCCGTGGTCCAGATGGGGGCAGCAGTGGTCCTGGGGCTTCTCGCTCTTTCTGTGTGGTGCTCCAGGTGGCAGAGAAGCACTCTAACCAGACACAGGGGACGCTCCCCTCTGTAACCTGTGGTCCTTTGGACTATGGTGATTTACTCACCTTTGGATCATTCATGCAGAAAAGGGTGGCCTCTCCCTTCAGTCCAGTCAGGGACTGTCTTTCTTAGCTGCAGGGTAAACTGGGCCATCTTGGGACCTTCCTGGTCTCTTGGTGGATCACCGACCATGATGGGCACAGCCCCAGGCCCTGCCCCACTGCTGGCAGACTGCTCCAGCCTGTTCCTCACAGATTTTCCTGGAGGGAAATGGTGATGCCACGCAGTCATGGCTTGAAAAGATTCCATGCTGTCTGCACAAACAGAGACTGGAGCCTCTGGGAAGAGCCTCAGTCCTTTCAGGGCCTGGGCAAACAAGCTGTGAATTGTTGCTCTCTGCTCTGCACACTGATGCACTGTGGTGCTGAGGCTTGGGGCTCTGCCTCAGCAAAGAAAATAAATCTCTTCATCTTCTTTCTGCCTCGGACATGCTTGTCTCTGGGGACCTCTGTGTTCTAGACAAGAGGATCCCTGGGAGGGCCTGGTGCCAGCAGGGCCCCTGCCAGGCCCCCCCCCCCATGGGCCTAGAGCTCTGCTCAAGGACCTCCCTCCCTCCATGCTCAGTGTGAGGCCACTTGAGCTGTCTTCCTCAACTCCAGAGCCAGGAAGCGCTGGTGTCCTGCGTCTCTGTACTCCTGGGGTAGATGGCAGGGGGTTGCGGGATGAGACTGAATTGGGCTTTGTCTCCATACTTCCCTAACTGAGCACTGCTCCACCTGAGGGCAGGGCCTGGGGACAGCTGCCTGGGAAGTACACTGCCCCATCCTATGGGGTGCTGTGACGGTGGAGACCTGGCGCGCCTTCCCAAGTTCTCCTGTGTGTGAAGGTGGCTGTACGTCCACCCATGGCTTCCACCCTGACTGTGCCGAGGGGAGGTGGCTGCTGGGGTGAATCCTGGAAGCGCATGTCCTTGTCTCACTCCTTCCTGCTCTCTCTGCTTCCTGGCTGCCACTGACCACCATGGCCTGAGCACCCTTTCCTCTACCACATCCTCTGCTCCCATTCCTGACTCCGAGCCTGCAGACCATGGCCTGAGATCTTGCAAATGAGCCTCCTCCTCCCAGTGTGTAGCTTTGTGTCCCAGAAAAGAGACAGCACTGAGGCGGTTCTGGTCACGGAGGAGGCTGCCCTCCCCCATCATCCCAGGCAGCAGTCTCGGGAACAGCACCAAGCAGCTGGAACAAAGTAAATGCTCATTTAACCTAGTAGAGAAATATTGCTTAGATGTTTGTGCTTCCTGTTCTGGTGACATGAAAAGAGGGAAGAAATTGTAGTTGGTCAAACAGCCTTACGACCAGGAGACTTGCAGTCCCCTTGGAGACAGGACATGGCTCCGGACCAAGATGAGAGAACTCGAGAAGCCCCTTGGCCTCTCCGACAGTTGCAGCTGGGCCAGGGGAGCAGAGAGACTGCACCTCACAAGCCCACGCAGGTCGAACCTCAAGCTGGGAGAGCTTCTGAGCAGCTCAGCAGAAAGCCCTCCTGGGCAGGACAGGGAGGGAAGGTGGGACGCAGCTGCATCTGAGCTGGGCACCGGATGGGCCCAGCCTAGGGGCCCTGCCTATCTTGCCCTGTGATCTTGAAAGGGTCTCGCAAGTGTGCATGAGCTTTTCCCTGTGCTTCTGGTCCTCATCTAGACAACCAAATATCTTTCCTTCTGGGTTTTGGAGGGATGGAGCTTGATGGAGAGCTGGTAAAGCCCCCAGTGAGAGGAAAAGACTGCATGGGACACAGGCTGCCACGACCCCTTTCCAGCTACCCAGCAACAGAAGAGACTACGGCCCTTCCCAGCACACGTGTGTTTTCTGCCAGCCTTCCCCACCAGCCCACCACGGAGGGGGAAGTGTGCAAAGCAAGACTACAATGATGCCCGCTTTGCGAAACTCAGTCCATGGGCAGTAAGGGTTTTTCTCCCCTGTCACTGCAGGTGGGTCCCCGAAAGACCTGGGCATAGCTCTCCGAGGGACTGTGACAGTGTAGCCCCTGCCCTCTGGCCTGCAGCAAGGGGCCAACCATGCACAGGTCAGCACAGCGGGGACTGGGCTAATGCTGGGCAATCAAGCATCTCCCGCTTGTGCCAAGCTGCCTTTCTTCCTGCTGTGGCCTCTGCTACTGCAGAGAACCTTTTTGCCCCCGCAGGCAGGAGAATGGGCTCCTGTGGACAAATGAGGAGCACAGGCTACACAGACAGCTCTGTAACCACATCCAGCCGCTCCCCCATTAGTGTGACTCTCTGGCGCACCCCTGAGCTCACACTGGGGCCCTTCTCTCTGGGCATCCTGGGACCAGGGCCTGCATGTAATGGACCAGTCGGACACTCTGTCTTGGGCACAACGGTTAATAAACACCCTATGGGGCGCTTGCACCCACGAGATTTTCATATCCAACAATTCTGTGAAGTGCTAGGTGAGTCTCATAAATTATTCGTCTTTTTAGCAAGTTAATTAGAAGCAAGAGTTAATAACGGTGTCTTTCGATATTTTGGCCTGTATTTTAAACTACACTTGGGACATCAGGCTTGGATCGCCTGCTGTGTATCCCACGGGTGTCCAGAAGGCAGAGGCCCAGGGCCTGTATGGAGCCAGGCACACACCAGAGTTGCAGTGTTTGTTGAATGAAGCCCTGTCAGCCTGCAGCGACTCTCGGGGGCTCGGTGTCCCCTAAATCTAAGGTTTGCTTTCCTGTTGTGAGCCCCGGGGTGCCAAGGGAATAAAAGCACATAAGAAAGATTTGTCAGTTATCGGGGCCATAAAACTCCTGAGTTACTCGCTGAAGACTATGGTTTGCAAATGCAGGGACGACTTAAGGGCCATGGACGGGTCTGCAGAGGAGAAGCAACCGGCGGTTCTGCACGGTGAGGCGTGCTCTGCACATGTGCGGATACAGGTGCTCAGGTCCGGGGCACAGCCCCGGGGAGAGGCCTGGCTCCCTGGTGGGTCTGCAGTTGCCTCGGACCCTGTCACAGGAGTCTGTGAAAGCAGAAGCAGTCTTTCTCTTAGCCCCTGGGTTTTGCGTGTGCGTATGTGTGCGCGCGTGTGCGCATGTGCGTGCATGCATATGTGTATACGTGCGCGTGCGTGCGTGTGCGGCGTGTGCGTGAGTGCGGGGGGCATGGCAACACCATGTGTATAATCCGATTCGCAGATCCTGGTGTCGTAATCCGGAACAAAACAACCTCGTCCATGACGTCTTCCAGCGCGCAGCGTCTAAAAGCAGCTCCCAGCAGGGCGTAGAGTTCGCACTCCTTCTCTACCAATGCCCACCAGCTCGGCTGTGCAGAAAGGAAACTTTCAGGGGAAAGGAATCCAGACAACTGTCAGGAAACCACACAGGAGACCACAGCTGCGGGCTGCAGCGGGTGAGCTCATTTCCGGACAAGGGCAGGAGCTGCCTGCAGGGGAGCTTGTGTCAGAAGCTCAGACCGGCCGAGGAGCAGTGTCCCCAGTGTCCCCAGACCCTTTCCCGGGCGGGCAGGAGGGCGTGCTTTTTACAAGTGATCCGACTCTCTTCGAAGCCTTTTCTCTCTTCCCCAAGTCCCAGTTAAGAAGCAAAGGGCTATGTGGAGAACACCCAACAAAAGGACGTGTCATGGGTGACCACAGCGACCCGGCTTTTGAATATTAAAAGCAGTGGTCTAGCGATCAGTGGCCCACAAGATCTCTCGGGCCTGCTACGTCCCACTGGGGCCTCGCGGGGCCCGTGGCGAGGTGCAGCAGCATCGATGTCGGAACTGATAATGATAAGGATATTTTATTAGCCCTGAAACCCTTACCTTGAGGCCGAGGCCTGCAGGGTTCCAGACATGCCCAAGCTGAGAAAGCAGAGAGGAGAATTTGGACTGTAATTGACTCACATCCCCAGGTGCTATTCCTTTGCTAAGTTTCAAGGTCGCCCCTCATAAAGTAGCAGCTTGTTTATGCACTAGCTTTCCCTCTCTCTCCAAGCCCCAAGCTCTGGCCTCACAGATCCAACCAAGCCCTGGCATTGTTTGGGTGGGAGCAATCATTTTTCAAGTGGGTGTTGGTCCCAGTCCCTGGCAGAACACAGAAGGGGGACACTGGGAATGTGGAACCCCTGGGAAATTCCATCTTTGACCTCTGAGTGGACAGCGGTGCACCCGGGGTGGGCGGTCTGCATGGGTGTGCAGTGCAGAGGCTGCAGGCCTCTCACCAGGCTCTTTTCGCTTGCGCGCCAAGGGGTGAGGCCGAGCTTTCTAGGGTGGCTGAGGTTCAGGGGCCCTGTGCATTGATGGCTGGAGAACTTCCCTTAGGGTACCTGTCCTCTGAGACCCATGGCCCCCTGGCCTAGCCCGGCTCTGAGACACATTGTGCAGTATCAGGAAGGTTTGGGTGAGGGCGGGCGGAGGCCAGCAGGGGGGAGACCGCTGGGGCATTTTTTTCAGATGCATATGTCCCCTCTCAGGCAGCCCTTTCAGAACCCTGGACAATGTGCTCTTTTTGTCCCCAGCCCTTTCAGCAGCCTGTTCATTCTCTTTGCATCTGCTGTCACACAGGACATCCCGGCTGGCAGGCAACCACGGGGACACATTGTGCTCCCTTAATGAAGCATGGGCTGGTGGTACAGGGGTAGCTGGGGCCTGCAGTGGCTTGGGTGAGCAGAGGGGCACCCCATCTTTCTACTGCAGGCCTCTCCTGGGACCACTGGCCTGCCTTGAACCTCTCACTGTCCGTGTGTCCACAAGAAGGGGACCCCACGGGTCAGAGGCTGAGCTGGAGAAGGGAGGCTCAGCTCTCCCTCTGGGAAGGCCCTGCCGAGGGGCAGTGCGGGAGGAGATACCTGGAGCAGTTGCCTTTGCAAGAGCACTCTGCCTGCATCCTCTCTCTTTAGACCCCCAGCCTCCAACACAAGACTGGGAGAGGGAGGATACTAGGGAACCTTGTCCTTCCTGAGAAACCTACTGGCCACTCTACCAGGGCTGGTCTCTAAGGAGCAATTCCTAGAGCTGAGAGGGTCAGGGAAATGGTGTCTTCAGATCCCCCCAGGCCTCATGTGTCACAGTCCGACCCTGTCCACCAGGTGGAGAAGACAGGGTGGCCACCTGAGTGCACAGGAAGTGGCCACAGGGCATAGGTCTAACGGCTGCAGAAGGAGAAGCTGGGCCATGCAGTGAGGTCACGGATGACGCTGCCCATCCGAATGCTCCTCTCACTATCCCTGCCTCACACTCAGCAGTATAGAAAAATGAAGCCAGTGGAATCAGGTGGCTGAGTTCTTCTCCCAGTGTGGCTTGGAGCAGCTCTCAGAAGACTGCTACCAGCGCTGATAACTGTCTGAGCTGAGGGTGTGGCTGGCAGTCTCCAGAGCCATTCTACCAGGACCTGCCTGGGATGAGGCAGCCCGGAGTCTTCAGACAGAGTGAGCTCTGCCTGCGCCTCTGGTCTGAAGTCCTTTACCCAGGACAGAGCCTCTCACCCCATCCCCTTCCTACTCGCCTCAGGTTCCTTGCGGAAGCTGGTCTTTGCTGCCTTGTCTGGGTATAGGAGATGCCTTCCCAACTCTTAGTACAGCTTGGAGTTTGTCTTTCTGGTCTATTTACCGCACCCCCCCCCTTACCCTTCCTGGCCTGCTTGCCCGCCCACCACCCAAAGAAAAAGGCCTGGGTCTTGTCCAACAAGGCCCCCTGTCCCCTTTAACAAGCGAAGTGTGCTGGCATTGCAATTGGTGGTCTTCTCCCTGAAGGTCGTTAATTAGTACAGAATGTAGACTTCAGTTGTCTTGCCAGCCCCGATGAAAACGCAGCTGGCAGGTAGCCGAGACAGAGGAATTTGTCATAGGTTAGATCAGCCCCAGCTCTAAGAACCAAATGTACGGCTTATGCAAATAGTTTTGCTTAGCATGGATCCTGTGTTCTTATCCCCCCTCGCTCCCCGCAAGACTTTTTTTTTAACTGAAGGGTGGGGAGGGAGAGGGGAACAAGGAGAGGAGGGAGAGCAAGCACTTACTTGCCAGATCTCATTCTAAATCAGAAAGGGGCAAATTGCTTTCCCTAAAAAAGAAAAAGGAGGGGAAAAAAGAAGACAAAACACCCATCCTTTGGTGTAATGTACTGAGCATTTGAAAGCTGAAGCTCAGTAGGAAAGGAGCAGTGAGTGCATTTGGAGAGACCATTATCCTCACCAAGGCCCATTCACACTCTCTGGGAGGCCTGTGGAACACCTGGGTGGGGACTCAGAACACTGGCGTTCTATTCCTCTCCCTGCTGTGATGCATCACCTCCTCAACCCTGCCTCGGTTTCCCCAACTTTGTCAGACACTGAGTACCAGCCGCAGGTAGCCAGAGTATCTGGATGCCATAGGTCCCAGTGATTATGGTGGCTTCTCTCAGCACATGTAGCAGTAGCTTGTGTACCATACAGAGCTCTGGAGACACGATGGGCAAGCCACCCACGAGCTGTGTGATACAGGTGATCTGAATCTCTCTGAGCTTCAGCTCCTTCATCTGTCAAAACAGGAGGAACAAAGTGTCCCTCATATTGAAGTACAGAGGTACCTGGTGCACAGAAAGGGCTCTGGTAATGTTCGATGAGAATAAATGAAGCAAGATAACAAGAGAAAATAATAAGTATGCTGCCTGGGGGACTCTAGATGCTCAGCAGAATGTGGGCTGAATCTCACCTGGCCCTCTATCACAGTGACCAGGCCCAAAGCAATCAAAGAAAAGCTGAATTTTAGAGTTGTAAGATAAGAACCAGGCTTTTCTTTTGTCATTTGCATTGAGGTCATTGAGCTGGTTGGATATCTAAGGTGGGTAGGGGATTGGGGAAGGAAACTCCAGGCTCATCTAGGGACAGGAATTTTTAACTGTAGCACCACTGACATTTTAGGGCAGGATAATTCTTTGTGGTGGGGCTCCATCCTATGCAAGGCAGGACAGTCAGCAAGCAGCTTCTCTACTGGCTCAATGCCAGTGGTATCTCCTCCGTGTGACAGCCAGAAGTGTCTCCCATCTCTTCCAGATGCTCCCTGGAGGGCAAAGACCTCTCTCCTTTGACAGCTATCATACATCTATGATAATTTCCTCCAGAGAAGGTAGTTAATGACCCAGGCTGTAGGCTGGCATGTTTCCACCTCAGCTGCCGCTCAACAGGATGACAGAAAGAAATCACTTGCTCAAGGACCATGTGAAGGTCAAAGGGGGCTGTGGACCAGATTTTTGTGCATGCCAAAATGAAAGAGTATCACAGAGTTGTAGTTTCCAGTCCACACCTAAGGGGCTTGGAAGATGTCTTTAGTCCTAACAAGTAAAAAGATGAACAAACTGAAAAGTCAGTGGTTCTCCTTAGGTAAACCAGAGAAGTGAGGATATAGGGTAAATGCTGCTCCCAAATTGGAGAGTCAGACAGGTGAATACAGAGAATCACAACTTAGTGGAGTAGAAACCACCACAAGACCCAGTGCCAGGGTAGAAAAACTAACCTGCTAACCAACTAATTGCTGCAGGCTCAGTATACACAATCTCAGAGTTAAACTCCAAGTGAAATAGTCACAGGAGGCGGGGATGGGTGGAAACCACACTTTTGTAACATTACCCCCAGGAACTCCACCAGATTCTTAACAGAGAAAAATCCTCTTGAACTTCTGGCCGGAGTAGGGGAAAGAGACCATTCTGAGATTACAGCATAACATTCGGTTCTTCTTAACAAGGCTTGCCCTCAAGAGAAACTGTTACAGACTCAAAAATGTAGGGGCTTAATCAGAGCCTAGGTGACCCAAGGAAGGGAAATGCCCAACTCCAGTTCACTAGAGCCATTCCGTCCCATTTATGAGCAGAAAGGAGGGCTGGGAAGCACCTGTGAAGTCCACAATCCTGGGCACAGGCTTACTGACACCTAATCACAGGACTGAGAATATTTTCCCTTTCCCCACAGCTCACCACCACATATTGGAGGCCTACTTATAACAGTTCTTTACCCTGTACTTCATGTCCAGCTATCAAGAAAATCACAAGGCATACTGGCAGGTAAAAACACAGTTCAAGGAGATAGAGCAAGCATCGGGACGGGACTCAGCTATGACAGAGACCTTGGTTTATCAGTCCAGGAATTTAAGACAACTTGATTAATATGCTAAGGGCTCTAATGGAGAAAGTAGGCAGCATGCAAGAATAGATGGGCCATGTAAGCAGTGAGACAGACTTTCTAAGAAATAACCAGAAAAAATGCTAGGGATTAAAAGCTCTGTTAGACAAATAAAGAATGCCTTTGATGAATTTTCAGGTAAGTGAGACAGAGCTGAGAAAAGAATCTCTGATTTTAAAGATGTGTCTCAGTTACTTTCTCTTCTTTGAGACATAATACCTGATACCCACAAGTTAAAGTTGGAAATGTTTGTGTCAGCTCACACTTTGTGAAGGTTTCAGTCCATAGTCAGCTGTCTCCAAGGCAGGGCAGCATGGCACAGAAGAAACAGTCCATGGCAGGGCTGGCAGGAAGCAGCAATCATCAAGGGAGGAGAAAGGATGTATACATACACCCTTCCAAGACACACCCACAGTGGTCCACTTCCACCAGGTTTCACCCTCCAACATCACATCCAACTGTAAACCCATCAGTGGTCTAATCCAGTGATCAGTATCACATATCCATGATCTAGATCCTTCCCAAAAGCTCCACCTATGAGTGCATAAGGCTTCGGGGGGACTTCTAGATATAAAATGTACCAATAGAAACTTCTAAAATGGAGAAGCAAAGAAAAACAAGATGGGGAAGAAGAGAAAAATCCAAGAATCAAAATGTACATTTGTGTAATGGGCATATCAGAAATAGAAGAAAGAAAAAAAAAAGGAAAGAAACAGTTGAAGTAATAAGGACTGAATTTCCCCAAATTGGTATTTGGTCAGCCACCAAACCACAGATCCAAAAGGTTTGGAAAGCATAAGTAGAATAAATGCCAAAAATAAAACTAAAGCAGTAACAACAAAAACGTGCACTTAAGCATATCATGTTCAAATCAAAGTCTAGGGAAAACAGTCTTGAAAGAGACCAGAGAAAAGAATCATCTTACCTATACTGTACAGGAACAAAGAATCACCTCCAACTTCTCAGAAACCACGCAAGGACAAAGAGTAGAAAAAGAGAAAAACCATGACAATATAGAATTCTGCACCTGCAAAATTATTCCTCAGAAGTAAAGGAGAAATAATGCGTTTATCACATAGTAGAAAGAGAATTTTTTACCAGTAGATATATCATGCAATAAATGTTAACAGACGTTCTTCATAGGGAGGAAAATACTATCCATCAGAAACTTAAATCTATATAAAGAAGAAAGAGAAAAGCTTTAGAGAAGAAATAAGTAGATAAAATACAAACTTATTTTTCTTATTTTTAATTGCTCTTACAAATATCCATTAATTCAAAACAGTAGTAGTGATGCTTCATGTGATTATGTATGCTTGTATAAATAGTTTGCTACTTATAATGGTTTGATTTCTTATTTCTTCAATTTTATGGTGCAAAAACATTCTTACAATCATTGTTTTTCTCTTTCAGTTCAGTTTCCAATAAATTACATGAGGTATTCATCACTTCAGTATAAAATAGGCTTTGTGTTAGATGACTTTTGCCTAATTGTAGGCTAATGTGACTATTATGAGTGTGTTTAAAGTGGGGAAGGCTAAGCGCTGACACTGGGTAGATTAGCTGTGTTGAATCCACTGTTGAGTAATGATATTTTCAGTTTTATATTGGGTCTTTTGAGACACAACACCATCAAAGGTTGAGGAATATCTGTTTTTTATATGTGTGAAATGAATGACAGCAATGATAGCCAGGGACGTGAGGGAGTAATTAGAAATGTTTGGTGATTATTAAGGAGGTACACTGCACGTGAGTCAGGACAGTGTTATTTGAAAACGGACTTGGGTTAGCTATGAGCTGCAAACTCTAGTATTATCACTAAACAAGTTTTTAAAAAAGTATAAATGATGTGCTAAGAAAAGCTACAGAATGAAATCATCAACTGCTCAATTAAAACCAGAAAATGCACTTAATCTGCTGGAAGAATTCAAAAATTCTTGATGACACAGACATAGGTGAGGACTTTCTGGACAGAGCCTCAGTTACACAGGAGATAACACCAAGAACCAACACATGGGATCATATCAAATTAAAAGGCTTCTGCACAGCAAAAGAAACTACAGAGCAAAGACCGAACTTACAGAATGGGGAACAATTTTGCCACATATTCCTTGGATGAGGACTAACATCTAGAATACAAAGAACTCCAAAGAAGTAGACCCCTTCCCTCAAAATAAAAGACCCAATCAAAAAATGAACAATGAAAAATGAATAGTCACATCCTATAAGAAGTAAAAATAGCCAATAAATACATTTTTAAAGGTGTTCAACATGGCACGCCATTAGAGAAATGCAAATTAATCCAACACTGATATTCCGTCCTACTCCAGAAAGAATGCTATCATCAAGAAATCAACAATAATAAATGCTGGCAGGGGCCAGGGATTTAGCACAGTGGTTCTGCTGCCTGCCTTGCAAGTGCAAGGACCTGAGTTTGATCCCCGTTACTAAATGAAGAAATAAACAAATAAATGCTGGCAGATTCTGTGGGGAAAAGGAAAGACTTCTGCCCCGTTGAAAGGAGCACAGATCAGTACACTCACTATGGAATCAGTGTGGAGATTACTCAAAAAGCTAAAACCAGTGCTTAGTTTGGCAGCATATACACTAAAACTGGAAAGATACAGAGATCGCCCCTGCATGAGGATGGCTTGCACATTTGTGTACTGTTCCATATTTTAGGCTCCCAGGGCAGGGCCCCACATTGCTACCCTCCCTATACACTCGTCCCTGACAATAAAGTTCTGTGTTTGGGGGGGGGGCTAAAGTGAAATTTCATTTAACCCAGATATACTTCTTCTGGGTATCTTCTCTAAATAGTTAAAGTTATCAAAAACATCATATTATAGTGATACATGTATACCCATGTTTATAGCAGCACAATTCGTAATAGCAGGAAAGTGGCTTAGATCTTCATCAACAGAAAATACAGTATTTATACACAATGGAGTACTACTCTGCCATGAAGGAAGATAAACTTGAGGCATTTGTAGGAAATGATGCACCCTGAGACCATAATGTCAAGTGAAATAAGTCAGACACAGAAGCTTAAACATCACATGGTTGTTCTTATATGGGAAATCCAAAGTATAAAAAAGCAAAGTAAAAGAGAGGCAACAGGAAAAATTCCACAAAAACAGTGGACAAGGTGCCAAAAGCAAATGTGAACAAGTGGGAAGACAGTAATCCATGAAACTTTTGTGCAACAAAGAAAACAAGCACTGGAATGAAAAGCCAACAATCGATGGGGCAAAGTAGAATAGCGTCAGGCCACGCATGTGATGAAAGGCCAATGTGCAAACTATGTGAGGTACTCCTGCACCTCTACCCCAACACGCGCCCCACACAGACAACCCAGTTAGACACAGCAAAGACATTGGAGTAGGTACAGCTCTAAGAAGATGTGCAGATAGCGGGCATAGGAAATGATGCTCACATCATTAGCTTCCTGGGTATGCAGATGCGGACCACAGTGAGATACTGGCTCACAGGGCCAGGGTGACTGCCGAGAGGGGAGGGAGGATACAAAAGAAAGGAAAGAAAGAAGAGGGAAGGAAGGAAGGACAGAGAGAAATAGTGGGCATAGATCACAGGTAAAGCATTTGTCTAACATGCTTGAGGCCCTTGGTTCAATTCCCCAGCACAGCAAAACAAAGAAAACAATGGACAGAAGAAGCAAGGAGGGAAAGAAAAGAAAAGAAAAAGATGGAAAATAAGTATTGGCTAAGAAGGGGACCCTGGTAACTGGTAGGGATTTGAAGTGGTGCACCCACCATGGAAAATAGTACAGGAGATCTTCAAAAATTAAAGGTAAAATTACCATAGATCAAGTGGTCCCTCTTCCAGATGTTTATCCCAAAGAACTGAAAACAGAATTGTGAAGAAATAGCCACACTCCCAGGTTGAAAGCAGAATAATTCTCAATAGCCAAACATGGAAACCATGGAAACATCCTAGGTGGAAGACTGGATAAGCAGATTAGAGTATCCGTGCAATGGGAAGGGTGCAGCCTGTAGACAAGGGAAATGTCATCAAATGCTACGACATGGGCGAGTCTTAGGAACACGGCGCTAGGTGCAGCTAGGCAGAGGGCCATCCTGTGCGCTTTGATTTAAACAAGGTTTCTAGGATCACCAAGTTCCTTTAATCATAAAGTCACTTCTCTTTGGTGAAGGCCTGTTTGCTTAGGTAGAGAGTCCTTTAAAGTGAAAAATGATTTAACACCAAAAGCATCACCCACAAACACTGCTAAGTCAGGCTTTACTAAAATTAGCAACTTTTGCTCTGCAGAAGACGTTATTGAGAGAATTGACAATCCACAGGCCGGACAGTATTTTCAAAACATTTAAGTGATAAAGGATTTGTATTTTAAACATTCAAAGGACTTTCAACTGTAAGCAAACCAACTATCCCCTTCCAAAGAGGCAGAATTTGAGGAGATGCCTCACCAAGCAGACACACAAGTGCAGCATAGCTGCTCACCTGCCCCGGGGGCTGCAGACCTGGCATTTATGAGGTGGCTCTGCACACCGGCTCCCCATGGTGGCAAGGACCCAAGTACCTGATGGTGCCATGGCTGGGGAGAGTGCGGGCAGGGACACCATCTCATGGCTCACAGGATGTAGAATGGAACAGCGACTGTGCAAGACAGTTTGGCAGTTTCTTTCCAGGTAAATGCTTGTGCCCAACTAATTCAAAATTTATATCCATGCAAAAACTTGCATGGGAATGTTCATAATAGCTTCTTTCATCACCAAAAACTAGAAGCACCAGAATATTCTTTACTGGGTAATGGATGAAACATACTAGGTTACTTCCATGAGATGGGCTGTTCATCAGTGATCAAAATAAGAAATGGCACAAAAAGTGGCCAAAAAAAATGACTGAATTGTAAATGCATTTTGATAAGCTGAGCCTAGGATTGGGTCAAGAAAAAGATGAAATGAGACTGGAGCATCTTGTAGTGCTGGGAAGTCAGGAGGTGTTCAGGTTAGTGGGTGATTCGTACAAAAGCAGTCTAGAAAAACCAGAAGCTTAAATGGGCTCTGAATGACACCGTGAATTTGGCAACATGATGTTGATTTGACTTCTCCAAAACCTTCCCAGTTCTAGGCTGTGATT
Source organism: Fukomys damarensis (assembly GCF_012274545.1). Taxonomy (NCBI): domain Eukaryota; kingdom Metazoa; phylum Chordata; class Mammalia; order Rodentia; family Bathyergidae; genus Fukomys; species Fukomys damarensis. Next base: position 28,031,828 of record NW_022900931.1, on the reverse strand, counting down.
CTGAGTAAGAATCTCTGTGTTTAGAGAAGGATGAGTCCTTGACTTAAAAATAACTTACAGATGCACATTGTACTGGTTCCAGCTGAGAAAGACAATGCTGCATCTTTTTTAGTTACTCCGAGGTATGATGCCTGTTCTGGAAGTTGAAGGCAAGAAGAAGAGTAGGCAGATATACAGCAACGGCTCCCTCATCCTAAACACCCCTGCTACTGCGTGTTCTGTCCCTTTGTGCTAGTTTACGTTCTTTTTGAAAATGAAGTCAGTTCGTGTCCTCATTGTCCCCCTATTAATCCATAGTCCAGGCTGAGCTGCAAAATGGCAGTCTTTTAATGCTCTTGTCTAAGACTGTGTAATAGCTCTCAGTGGCCAAAGGGAGTGCTTTTTCAACATTCATTTGAACAGGACCACAATTTCATCCAGATGAGATATTATGCAACAACTTAATAAAACCAGTAACAGTGAGCAACAGTCTGATCCACCAACACCTGGATGGCACCAGATGACTGTGAGGTACCTCCAAGGACCCACAGGACAGAGCTAAGAAACATCAGCCGAAGGACAGGATGCACAGTCCTTAGCAAGGCACACAGAACCCATCATGATCTGCTTGAGATCTCCAGCTTCCTGGGGTACCACACTTCTCTGTCCAGCCCTCACTCTGCACAGGGGAACACCTGTAGGTCTCAGTTTCCTCAAATGTAAAATAGGAATATTAAAACTCGTGGACACTATGGGAATTAATTGAGTTAATATACTTATAGCATTCAGAGGGCTAAGGGTATGGCTCAGTGTCAGAATACTTGCCTAGTGATGTCCTGGGTTCCAGTGATGCTCAACATAAGATGGAGGGCAGAGGGGAAAAAGGACAGGGTTCGGGAAGCGGGAGAGAGAAGAGGAGGAGAAAGAGGAAGAGGAGGAAGCTGGACATGGGGACGCACACCTGTAATCCCAGCCCTTGGGAGGCTCAGGCAGGACGATCATTGTGAGTTTGAAGCCAACCTGGGTACATAGTAAGTTCAAGACCAGCCTGCACTAAATAGCAAGATCCTGTCTCAAAAACAAACAAAACCAAAAAAAGCACTTAGTGCCTCCTACTTAGCAATAACCTCTATTAATTTTTTAAATTGGCCTTTGACACAGACTTAGGAACTTAGTCTCTAAACAATGTTAACTAAAGTATCTGCAATCTGCTCACACTTTCTCCTCTCCCTAAAACTTTTTGTCCTCTCCCTTCTTCATTGCCTGAAAAACTACTCATCTCCAATGTCTCGTTTGCAAGGTTCCCAAGCAGAGTCAGCTGTTCATTTCATGCTGCCCGGTAGCTGCATCACGGCCTCACCAAGCAGCGCTGCAGCCTCTCCCTCAGCAGGCACCATGCATCTTTATGATCCTGGTTCCCGCATCTGCAGTCATGCCAGAAATGCCTGTTGGGTAGAAATGCCACAGCAAAAGTAAACAAGTGCTAGGAAAGGATTAACTTAGGTTTGTTGTGAAGAAATGCCCACAAGAGGGCAAGAGTGTTTCAGAATGCAAAGGAGGAGGCTCTGCAGCCACCCGGGTGAGTCCAGCTGCGGAGGTCCTCCCCTGGAGGACCTGCTTCCTGTCTTGGAGGGTCCCAGTGAACCCCAAACAAGCTCCCCTTAGGCTCCACTGTCTTCTCACCGAAGTGGAACACATTTCTTGTGTGGCCCACATTTCCCCTCCTGCCATCCTCAGTATTGCCGTGGCCTAGACCGTTCTGTTGCTCCCCATCAGGACATACTGGTCCTGGATCCAGCTCCCCAGAGCCTTCAAAAGATCCACACACGGCAGAGTTGAAAGTGGATGTTGGGCAGGTATGCAGGGCATGGGGGCGCTCGCCACACACCTGTGGGGCCAGTCTGTTCTGCAGGAAACCTTACCTAGAGGAGTCTCCAGCAACTTCTGGGAAGGTGACCTCCCCACATCCCTCCTAAGCAGGGATCTGACCCTTAGTTGCCTTGTTGGTCTGGGCCAGAACTGACCACCAGTTCTGGTCAGAAATGTTTTTCTCAGTGGTCCATGGACACGTTTGAAAACAACACTGGACCCCAGAAGAGTGGCCCATCAGAGGTTGCAGGCTCGGTCACATCCTTGAGGGACTTCAAGTCCTCTCCACCGTGAACGAAGTATTTTGATGTCTTGCTTTCTAAATCCCGTATTCTGCCCACTTGAGCCCTTCAAGAACTTTCCCCAGATGTTCCATAAGCCACTGTCCACGTATGCAACTCTGACCCTTCCATCATCTTCCAACAACACACCAGGAGGCTTCCGCCTTGCCTACAGGCTGCCTGCTTCCAGACAGCAGCCTGCTGAAATCCCCAGGAGAGCAGGGTTATCCTCCTGGGGCTCCGTTTCCTTTGACCTGGTAGTCCTGGCCAGCTTGTTCATGTGGACAGCACAAGGTTTGCTCCACTCGTTTGCCCAGCAGCTGCCTGGGCTGGATGTGCACGCACACAGCGCGCCAGTGTGGACAGCAGCCGACCCTGCCACCCAACCATGACGCCAGCACTGATGGTTTTATGACAGGAGAGCAATATTTTTAAGAGTTGAAATAGATAAACAGTTAACATCATGCAGTCTTTCCAAGGGGACGGTTTTCAGGCACACATCAGTCGAGTTCTAATTCCGCAGTCGACTCTCTCCAGATGTAAGATGATTCTGCTCATCTAAACCCCGGGAGAGGGCTTGGAGGCAGAGCCAGAAATAAAGGCAGCCAATTGGGCCCCTCTCTGGAGGGGAAGTTGGGAGACGCCGATGCCCACGGTCACCCAGCAGAGTGAGACGGGCACAGGAAACGGCCCTTCCTGACCAGGGCTCCTCGCTTTGGTGGGGTAGCGGGTGTCACTGTGTCTGCTGATTTCCTTCTGGGCTCTGCAGAAAAAAGGTCTCGTGTGTGAACACTGCGTGGGAGGGACTGTGGTGAGCCGTGGGTGTGGGACGAGAGCCAGCAGGGAGTACAGGACGAGCTCAGGCCAAGCGCAGGCTGCCACGTGGCTGATGGGTGGGGCACGGGCTGGGGGCCCTAGATCTCCCTGCCCCAGAGAAGGCCTGGAAAGCCCAACATGCTACCTACTGCGCTAAAGCGGCCCCTTAAAGGAGAAGATTTAATCCAGCGCAGTGTGGCCTTATACCCAATCTACGCATGGGGCTCTGAGCCAGGCCTCAGGAACGGGTCCGCGCAGGCGAGGCTGAGGGGGCCGGTTTCAGGACACAGGGGCACCTTCGTCCAGAGGGCGCAGCCTGTGTGCCACGCTGAGCCGGTGTGGTCCGACAGGCGGCCAAGGCTGCGTCCCTGCCTCTATCCCGCCTCCTGGCTAGTCCGGCTCTGCAGCCCCACTTCACCCTCCACACCCGAGGCGGCCTTCTGCGTAGGAGGCAGGAATGGCAAAAGGTCTGGACCCAGTGCTGGGTGCAGCCCGGTTCCCTGGGGACTCCACACGCCCCCAGTCTGGGCAGTTCAACCTTTGGAAACATCCTTCTCGGGTACCCCAGCATTTTCCTCTGTTCGTTGGACCAGCTAGTCTTAGTGTGTCTTCAAGAACTGTCTTTCTGTTCATTACTGCACGTAATACAGACCGGTTATTTCCTTTCGGGGTACTTGTGCATTCGCACACTTTCTACCCTCCTGTTTTCCTCCTCCTCCTTCCTCCTCTGTAGCACTCTCCCTCCTACTTTCGCATCTTTTTCCCTCTAAATTCCTCATATAAGAGGGGTTTTTAATCGAATTTATTAGTACTTTTTAGGTATACAGTACAGTTACACTCATCCCTGGGATCTTGTACCTTTACATGATCTCATATGTGACGAAGTAATTGCTAAAATGTATTAAAATATGGGCTCTACCTTTGCTAAGAACACAGTGTACATTACATACACAGGACCAGAAGCGATCCTCTCGTCATCTACGTTGTGTGGATAGAAAACATAGCTCGGAGATGTCAAACGACAGGCGCAAGGTCGCACAACTAAAGCGGAAAACCAGGATCCAGACCCAAGCCCCTTTAGTTACACATCCAAATTCATTCACACTAACGATCAGGATAACAGCTTTGCATGACAGCCCTTCCTATCTGTTAGCAGCTGTGGAATCTGCTTCGTGATGATTCTGTGTTCCTCAGCTTCCCGTTATGCCACAATGCCTGAGATAAGATAATCGACTTGCAGAGAGAAGAGGTTTATTTTGTCTCACAGCTCTGGAAGTTCTAGGGCACGATGGATGGGCCCTCTCGCTTTGGGCCTGTGGTGGGGAGCACATCTGGTGGGGAGGAAGTGGTGGGACCAACGTCTACCCCATGGTAAGGACGAATGGGGAAGAGAAAGGAACAGAGCACTCCCGCGCTGACCCAGACCCCTACAAGGCCAGCTCTCAGGTTCCGCCACCCCCCAGGAGCCCCGTGGGGCTAGGGAGAGTAACCCCAGCCCCCGCAAACCCTACATCACTGCTCAGCTAAGCTCCCAGTCCTGTACTGAGCCACATGCCTGGCACTCCCTCAGGTCTTTGATATATTACCACAGAACAACCTGCAGATAAATGTGATTATTCTCCCTCTACAGAGGAGGCCCCAAAACACGGAACAGGAGGTCTGAAGTGAAACATGAAGAGAGCAATGGGGGAAGGATTAAGAAAAAATGACTCTTCCTCCAAAGAGAAGTTTCTAAATAGTATTTTGTTATCTCTGCAGTTACCATTTGACTTGGGCAAAACCTTAGATCTTCAAGAGAGAAAAGAAATTAAAACAATAAATCCAATGCAACAAGAAAGTGAATTATTGAAAATAACATTGAAATAAATAAAAATTTGCCAGTTCTGATAAAAGCAAAATATTTTTAAAACTAAGAATGAGAAAGAAAATGCTATTTTTAAATTATGAGAGAATACATATATAATTTTATAGCAGTGATCTTTATCTCTGGAAAAAATGAATTATTTTGTAGAAGACTTACTTAAAGTATGTAGAAAATCCAAATATATCAGTAATCATAGCAAGAGTTGAAAAGATAGTGGAAGACAAAACCCTTAAAATAGCATCTTTCCTACATCCAGCAGTGGAATCTTGTGCCAGCTCATCTCAGACCAATCTCTTGTTCCGAATAACTATGAGAACTCAGACAAGTGCTGAACAAACTGTCCAGAGACATGCTGAGCTCCAGGCAGCAAATCTGTGTAGGAGGAAGACCCGAGGAGAAGGGAGGTCTGTGGTGGTGACTGCAACACTTCTGCATCTTCCCACTGGGATACTTGATTTAAAAATATATATATAGATAGATAGATAGATAGATAGATAGATAGATAGATAGTGGAGGATGTTTGACTGCTTAGGGATTGGTGACAAACTCTGAGGCTCAGAACCCATAAGGGGAAAGTTTTCATCAGCTTTCTGGATTTCTGGTTGGCATATTCCAGATCTACAGATCGAGGGGCCAAAGACACTCTCACAAACACTACTGCCCTGCAATCTCTGGCTGGGTACCAATCCGCCTACTCTACGAGGAACAGCAAGAAAAACGTTTCAAATATAAACAAGAAGATAACATCTACAAAATCAAATTATTTCTGTTTTGTACATAATTCCTAATGTTAGCCTTCCTTCACTCCTGCCAATTAAATAAGGGTGCAAAAAGGCCAAAAATGATTTAAAACAAGAGAAATAGTAGGCAATAGAAGTGGACTATCATTTATTCAGTTTTATTTATCAATGCAAACTTTAAAATTTTTTTAACTATGTAAAATAAACTAAATGAAACGATGACAATTTTGGCAGAGAACTGAAAACTATAAAAAGAGACTCAGGGGTGGGGTATAGCCTAGTGAGAGAATACTTCCCTCTTGCCTAGTGTAAGGCCCTGGGTTAGATCCCCAGCACTGAAAAAAAATCATAAATTCTTTAAAAGAGCCAAATGGAAATTTAATATTTAATAACTTTAATGGAAAATGCAAAAAGAAATCAAGAATTTAAAGGCATTTTTTTTTGTACAGTATATTAGTCTAGCCAGAAGGAAAATTAGTGAATTGAAAGACAAGCCAAGAAAATCCAGACTGAAGCAGAGTAATAAAAGAATGGACAACAGAGAAAAGCATATATAAGATTAATGAGCTGGTGAAAAGAATTAATATACATATAATTGGAATCACAGGAGAGAAAAAATGAGGCACATAATATATGAAAAGATATTGATTGAGAACTTTGTAGTAAAATAAAACATCAAGCCAAAGATTTATGCAACTATGAACTTTAAACAGAGCGAAGCAAAAACTCATATTTATGCCCAGAAATCTTATGGAAAAAAGGCAGAAAAATCTAAAAGCAGCATGTGGTGGATTAACTAAGGGTCAATTTGTAACACCCAGTGGAACTGAATCAGCATGGTTCAGTGTGGGAGACCCACCTGAAGACTGTTGCCAATAGCCGTAAAAAGAGACCTGGAGGGTTAGATCATGGCTGTTGATTTGCTAGGAGGAGCTTGCTGCGGATGATTTTCCTGATGCAAATTTGGCTGCTCTCATCGGAGGAGGAGCTCAGGGTCTCTCTGTCACTGGGAATGGATGCTGTTCTCATCAGGGGAGCCCTGATCTTCATCATGAGCATCGTTTCCAGGCTCCGCTGTGGTTCCCTCAGCCTGGGGGCGCAGGTCCTTCATCTCACCAGTGTAGGTTTTCTGGTTTCCACCACTGGCCTTTGGGCCTTCAGGGTACAGATCCTCAATAAGGATGATCATGAGACATTGCTGTGGGCTCCAGGCTTCTGGCTGGACTTGTAGAGGACACTGCCTTGGATTCTAAGCCTTTAGCTGGACTTGTGTGGGAAACTGCTGGGATCCAGGCCCTTGGCTGGATTCTTTGGACCTCTCATGTGTGGTTAACGCTTACATTCCTTTATATTTGACTTTTTGGGTAAATATCAAATTATGTGTCTTGTATTAATGTATTCACTTGCCAAAAGCCTGACTAGCACATAGCAGAAGAAGAGCAGACATATCTTCAAAAGAGCAAAAATAACGCTGATATCTTACTTCTAACAAAATTGATAAAAGCTAGAAGAAGCCATCATAATCCCAGACTTGAAGTTAGATTGAAAAGCTACAGTGACAAAACAGCATGGCACTGGCAAAAAAACAGACATAAAGGTCAATGGAACAGAACAGAAGAAGCAGAAACAACCCAAGCACATTTACTATTTGATCTTTGACAGGTGGGCCAACAACACACACTGGAGGACAGACAGCCTCTTTACTGCTGGGAAAACTGGCTCTCCTCATGCAGAAGACCCATATCTCGCACCATATACTAAATTAAAATCAAAATGAACCAAGATCTAAATGTTGAAACAGAAATACCCAATCTGTTGGAAGATGAAACTCTTGAGGACACAGGTGTAGTCACAGATTTTCTGAAGAGAACCCAAGTGGCACAAGAGCTAATGTCAAGAATCAACAAATGGGGTTATATCAAATTAGAAAGCTCTGCACAGTGAAGGGAACAAGAGAGTGAGCCAACAGAGTGAAGACACAACCCACAGAATGGGGAAAATTTTTTGCCAGCTATCCTTGGACAGAGGACTTACTTCTAGAATACATTAAGTACTCAAAAAAAAAAAAAAATAGCCTCCCAAAAAAGACCCAATCAAAAAATGGGCATGTGAAATGAATAGAAACTTCTCAAACTAAGTAAAAATAATAAATACATGAATAAATGTTCAACACCACTGGCCATTACAGAAATGCAAATTAAAACAACACTGAGATTCCATCTTACTACAAAAAGAATAGCTATCATCAAGAAATCAATAACAAGTGACAAAAATCAATAAAAATATAAAAGATTTAGACAACATACTTAAATTTGACTTAGAGCTATAGACTACTGTACTTACTAATTGAAGAATCTATTTCAACTTGCACAGGGGATTGACAAGATATATGCCAAAACTGATCCAAAGCTGAATCGTAAAGCAAGTTTATAAACATTTTCAAAGTATAGAAATCATGTACTCTGACCGTAGCAGATTAAACTAGAAATCAATAGCACAAAGATAACCATTAAATCTCCATGTGATTGGAAATGAAGCAGCATACTTCTAAAAGCTCATAAAGAAAAGGAGAAATTAGAATTTTAAAAATTAAATTGAAGTGAAAAAATAGCATATGAAAACATGTCACGTGCATCTAATTTAGTACTTCAATGGGAATGTAATAGCCTTAAATGTATATCTTAGGGAAAAAGAAGAAAATTAACCTGAAAATCAATTATCTTATTTATCAATAAGAAAGACACTAAAGAGAAAAAAAATGGGTAAAAGTACCACACAGGCTGTATTGGTAAGCTTTCTGTGGCTGTGACAAAATACTTGAGAAAAATCAATGTACAGAGAGGAAAGATTCATTTAGTCTTGTGACTTCAAAGGATGCAGGAAGGTGCATGGTGCAGCAAAATTGTTCATCAAGATAACCAGGAGCAAAGGATAAGAGGAAGGAGCCCAAGTTCCCAGTCTCCCCTTCCTGGGGTGCTCCTTCGAGTTGACCCCTTCTGATGACTCCACCCCTCCCAGTAGGACCATAGAGTGGCAACCAGACCTTTAGCGTTGTTGCCCTATGGGGAAAAATCAAGAAACCAGCTCTGACAACAATATTACTATCTAAACTGCAGCCTTTATAAGAATGTTGTCAATTTTCTAGGAATGTCCTTTATGAAAAATGAATCTAGGTTTGTATTATATCCATCTGTTTTCTCTGATGCAGCCCCTCCCCTACTCTGCTGTGCTCAGCCTGTCCTTGCTGTGGGTGTGCCCTTACACACAGCCCACTTCTTCAGTAGAATACCTCCCAGCTGGGGTTGTTTTGTGTCTGTCTGTAATTTAGGTTGTGCATTTTTGAATCAGGAACACTACCAAAATAATGTGCTGTACTAGTGTATTGATATGATATAGTGCATTATGTCAACATATATGTGTGTACTTATGGATTCTTATTTTTAATGAGCTACATTTCTTTGCTATTATTTTTAATTTTGATACTCAAAGTTTCCTAGATTCTTTAAAACATTTTTTCCACAGTACTGGGGATTGAATGCAGAGCATTTGCATTTGCAGCCATTTTTGAATTTTTGAGACAAGGGCTAGCTGATTCTCTAAGTTGCCCAGATTGGACTCAAACTTGTGATCTTATTGCTTGTCTCCAGAGGGCTGGGAGTACAGGCATGCGCCATTGTGCTTGGCCTCTAAGATATTCTTCAATATTGTATGGGAAGAGAAGGCTGAATATTATCTGCTTGTAAATACACTTGATAGTTGTCAAGGCTGATGTTTAAATTGTAAATCAAATATTGAGCACTGCCTAAAACTCACCAAGGAGAGCGATGTACAGCTGGATACTCAGTTCTTCAAAGAAAGCACAAACTGCTTTTAAACTAAGTGTGCATGTGGGACAGAGAGAAAACAGATGTTTGCAGACCCTTGAGGGCTGCTAAGTTCATGAATTGTGGACACTTCTCTAATAGTCGGGAGGTTTGGGTTTCCTTGTTTCACACGAGTCTTCTCTGAAGGTTATTTAACCTTTTCCACAAGCTCAGTCTGATCAGTCAGCAGCTTTTCCACCCCCAGATTTATTCTGACCAGATCCAGTTGGCTTTATAATCTTCTCACCCCTCACTCCATTTCTACTCTGCACCCTCTTCCAACTAGTAGGAAATAAAGTCGCTGAATGGATTACTTGGAAATAATTATTGCAGGCATTTAAAATGACATTTGCAGCCACAGGACTTGTTCATGCTAAAAACCACAGCAAACCCCACTTCACTGTGTGGGACAGCCCAATTGCAACCCAAAACATAGGTTACAAATTCAAATTGGATGCCCTTTGTGTGGGGTCAGGCACTCTCCCGCTGACCACAGCCCCAGCGTAAATCTACGAATGCATTAGTTCAAACGGTTAAGGAATTGCTTTCTTCTTAAACTGAGCTCCATTGGGGAGATGACAGGTGTCTGAAAACTTGCTTGGAGAAAAATTAATGTCTTTGCCACAGTGCAACTGCGCGGTTGGTTTAGCATCTTCAGGCTGAGGCAGGGGACAGCTGCTCTTAGGCGCTGGGGTGGCCTGCATTTTCTGCACCGTCTGGACAGAATGAAGAGTGGGTGCATGGGAGGGAGCAGCCTCTTTCCCACTTGGTCACCCCTGGAAACTCAGCAAAATGACCTGGCATTACAGGAATCTGCCCCATGGGCTTTGCACTGGCCACGAAGGCCTGCACTTTAGTGGTGGCATTTAGATGTTCCTCTGAAATGCTAATGAGGAGCTTATTTCAGAATTGCTGACAGAGTTCTCAGGCTTGTTAATGTATCACTCCCTCTGAAGGCCAGAGAGGACAGCACTAACAAATGGCTTCAAGTACCCAGAAAGGAGTCGTGGCATCGGTTGAAAGAGCTCCAGGAAAGACAGTTTCCAGCTCTCCTGGGTACACGTTCTGTTCACCCAGTTCTCTGGCAGTCAGTGCTTCGTCTAACCTACATCCCTCCGGCTGATTTTAACCTCCTTTCCAGCTCATTACCCTTCTCCAAAGGGTCTCTCCCTTTATGTTAGTCCTCTCCGAATAAGGAAGAAGTGAAGGAGAGAAGGAAGTTAGAGGGTAAAAAGGACATAGAAAACAGCACTTGTCAAGTGCTGCTAGCGCCAGATTTTTATGTAGTTAACTTATTTAATCCTTGTGACAAGTGAGCTAAGGCTAAAGAAACCAAGGCTTAGACAAAAAAGCCATTTGCAAGAACTCTTCAAGTCTCTCACCCTTTATTGAGCTGCCTGTAGGAGTCAGAAGGACTGGCTTGGTTATGGGCTTTATGTGTGACTTTCAGCAAGTATGCAATTTCTCTGACCCTGTTTTCTCAACAACCATAGGAATGTGTTGGGTGTGTGTGTGTGTGTGTGTGTGTGTGTGTGTGTGTGTGTGTGGACTGATAGGCAGAGAGCTCAATTTGTGTGTGAAATACACATATACAAACCAATCCCTATTTTATTTTTTAGAAAATAGCATCAGAGAAATTGTATGACTTGCTGAAAGGCATGTGTGAAATCATTCCTGAAAGAGATAAGGTGAGATACATCTCTCTGTGATTTCATCGCCCTAACCCAAACTACCTGTTACATTCATTGCAGTAAAAATTCTTTTCACCAACTTCCACTTCAGTGACTCCCAGATTCACCAACTGTGTCTGTCAGCTTTCATCACTATAATGAAATATAGCACCTGAGATAATCAACTTAAAAAAAGGAAAGGTTGGTTTGGCTCACAGTTGTGGAGGCTTCAGTCCATGGTCATTGACCTTGTTGCATCGGGTCTGTGGTAAGGCAGCACATCTTAGTGAGGGCAAGTGCAAAACCATTCTTCTAATGGCCGGGGGCGGGGCAGAAGGGCTGGTGTCCTGGGATCCTTTCTCTTTTAAGGGCATGCCCATTTGACCTAACTTCCTCCTTGAGGCCCACCACCTAAACATCTACCACCCAGTAGCACTTGGGCTGACCACCAGGAGCCTTTAATATATGGCCTTTTGGGAGACATGTAAGATCCAAACTACATACGGACTTTCCCTGTGTGTCGGAAGCATGGAGACTCATGCCAGTGGGACCTGGCACGTGGGTGGCCAGTGGCCGACCTTTAGTGTGGTTGTGTCTTCTTTCTTGTTTAGGGTTCACTTACCAGGAGTCATCTTTATTTGTTCTCAAATTGATTCATGCTAGTTGTACATGTTATGGTAATTTATACAGTTGAATTAGATACTATGTAAGCCAATGAAATGTGAGTACAAAAGGTTTTCATTTATGTAAAAGCTAATTTGAATAGTTTCAAAAGGCCCAATAAACATAAGGTAAAGTTGAATGAAACCATTGCAAAAGGCCAAGAAGTGGATTATAAAGCTATGGAAGAACCCTGAAGTCAGATTTATTCTGAAGTATATCTTTAATTTCTCCTCCTACTTCAAAGAAATGAAAACAGGAAATCATAGATGAGGCCTGAAGGGTGTGGTTTACTTGAGAATGATGACAATAAAAAGGCCTTGGTTTGGCAGAAAAGACTGGTGTGTGTGTGTGTGTGTGTGTGTGTGTGTGTGTGTGTGCGCGCGCACCAGGACATGTGTCTTTTGTGCTAAAAATAAACATTGATAGTGTATGGCTTTTTTATGATTTCTCTCCCAGTGGATGGAAACTTAGATGAAGGTAATGACACTGTCTTGTTCCCATTAGTGATAAAGGGAAAATAATATAACTTCCAACTTGCTAGATGTCAGATATGCTGAGTTTTGCTCCCCAAAATCAAAGAAAGAATTCTAAGGAACAACAGAAGTTAAGAGTAGGAAAATTTTTGTTGAGAGAGAGATAGCTCCTGAGAGACAGGAGGGGACCCAAAAGTGAGTTCCCAACCAACCCACTTCTCAAGGGAAGTTTCATGGAGCAGAATCACAAGGTGGGTACAGCGTGGGTCAAAACTATGATCAAACAATAAGATTACAAGTGTAGCTGCTTAGGTGATATTGATCCAGTGGGGTAGCGGGCCATGTAGCAAGTGTGCATGGAAAGGACAGGATCTTTTAGGAAGGGACAGATCAGGAGGTCCTGGTCACCCACCTGGGTGACTGATGTCTACCCAGACTTAATTGGACCAGGTGATTCCACGGAGCTATGTAGGCCTGGTCATTCTGCCTTTATCCTGAGGCCTGCCCTTTAGCAGCTGTGCCTCCAGCTGCAGCTGTGATGTGTTCTCATCCCCCGTTCCTATTCCCTCCAGGACTAACCCTGTCTGCCTGCCTAGAATATCCCTACCTACTCAGCTGTCTATAATAGTAGCACCGGCCGCACAGGAAGTATGGGGTCTGGGTCAGAATGCGAGCAAGCTACTCTTTGTTCAGACTGCATTAGGGGGTTCATGATGATGGGAGCAGAGCCCTGGACTGCGTGCGGACCTGTCCAGGAGGCTGCACCCACAGAGCCGGCCTGGGTTCTCTCTCAGGAACGGCTGTGGCAATAGCAGGCGGATCCTTCTCTCCACATGGCACAGGGAGAGCAGGGGTCTTAGACTCTTGAAATAGAGTAGGGACCAAAAAAGACCAGATCCTTGCCTCAGGGAGCTTCCCTTCTGTGGGCGGTGTTAGGAGCCGAGGAGACACAAAATAAATAATAAATCACGCTACTGTCACTTTATATGGTTTTAAGTGCTATGAAGATAAATAAAGCAAGGAAAAGGAACAGGGAATGAGGAGGTCAAGAAGTATTTGTTAAATGTGTTGAATTTCTAACTCAAACTCAAGAGAATAAAGTGGCAAAATATAATTAGAGATGCAAAACAGATCCACAGAAAATAGAAATATCAGCAAAAGTCAGTAACAGAAAAACAACAACGAAACAGAGAAAGTCGTGCTCTCCTTCCAAATTTTGTCCTGAGCTTCCTGATAATCGAAGCAGAACACAAATGATAATCAGTTGCATAATTCTTGTCTTCAAAAAGCATGTGGACCTGTGTCCTAAGAATTACAATAGGGGTTGAGTTTTGAGATTGAAAATAGTTTAAATAAACACAAGATCAGCTAGGACGCATTCAGATGAATTCTTTCACAGGATAAAGGAAAAATTTTGCATTGTACCATCTTTGTTTTTCTTGGAGGAATGCTAGTAAATTCATCTTTGAAGGCAAAGAAACACTCGAATCGACCAGCACCTGATGTCTGAAGGCTGAAATGCTACAGTCACTTCATCTCACAAAAAGATACCTCCACCAGTCCATCCAAGTCCTGCCAATCCCACATCCCCTTCCTGACCCTGGGTGGAGAAGGGAGCACCAGGCAGGTCCAGGTGCCCGCTCTGGCCTGGCCCGCAGGCAGAGGTCTCCTGAGCATCCAGAGTGCCCAGCTCCAGCTGGCACTTCCTCCTGGGAGCTGCTGCCTAAGGGCAGGAGAGAGGCCCGCACCCTCTGCTTCCTGTCTTCCTCCTGTTCCTTCCCACGTCTTTCTCTTTCTCTCTTGATCTGCAGGTCTTAAATCTCTTCTTTGTTTTCTCCTTTCTTCACCACCACACCTTTATTTACAGGGAGGTGGTTCAGCAGGAATGGCCTGGGATGGGACAGGGGCTGAACACACTGCCTGGCTGGCCAGGGGCAGCCCCTGACTGACTCTCTCCCACACACTGACAGCCAGAGCTCAGGGACAGTCTGCAGGGTAACGAAAAAGGAGCAGCCATCCTAACAGACTGTCTTTTGTCCGGATAGAAGAAAGGAAAGAAAAGAGGAAAAAAAACACCACCAGCCCAACAATCTCATTAGATTGGGAGCATCGTCAGACTTTAAGAGAGATGGGGCTCAAAGGAGCTAATTTGGGAATATCTTAAGCATTATTATTCTCTGCAAAATTTTATTGTTATTATTATTATTATTGTTTTTTGTTTTTGGTACCAGGAATCAAACTCCCAGCGGCGGCACCACTAAGCTAAATCCCCAGCCCCTAAAATTTTACTTTATGAAAAAAAATTTCATAATCAAATAATAAAGGAATGAGTTTTTATACTGTGTAATGCAATCTTTAGAGTACAAGACAAACCAAAAAGATGCTTACAAAAGAGAAACACAATATCACCAATCTTCTCAAGAAACTAAGATAAATAGTAGTACTATGTAAACAAAATCAATTAGCATATATATATTGAAATACTTTTAAAACAATGGAATTTGTATTTGGGGAAGTATTTGAACTTCTCCTTATTTCCTATTTATCTCTCTTTTACTTTGTTCTTTATTTGTGTTCCTCATACAAGAGAAGCCAGACAATATTCGAGCTCGTGTGTCTGACTTATTGCACCTAACATTATGCTCTCAAGTTGCACTCGTTTACTACAAATGCCTCCAGTTTATTGTCCTCCGTGGAAGCACAGTACCCCATTGCATATAAATACACTGTCCTTATGTAATAAGACGATTTTAACTCTGCTGGGAAGATCCTGAGGAGAGAGAGAGAGAGCTGGACTGAATGAAATTTCTACTCTCCATTTTTATTTCTATAGTGGTTACACCAGTTTATATTCCAACAATGAAAAAATGCTCATCACTGCTGGACATCAGAGAAACTCAAATTAAAACTACACTGAGAGACCCTCTTAACCCAGAAAGAATGGCTAATGACTAAAACAGAGTAATAACAAATGCTGGTGAGGATATGGGGAAAAGGAACTCTTTTAATTTAAATTTACTTTTAACTGATACATAAAAACTGTATATATTTATGGGGGTGGATGATTTTCCACACATGTACACACTGTGATATTCAAATCGGGGTAAATGTTATTTATCTCCTTCAGTATGTCATTCCTTCACGGTGGGATCATCCAGAACCCTTTCTGCTAGCATGATACTGCTACCTACAGTCATGCCACAGTGCGGCATGCAGGAGACCCACGTATGTGTGTGTGTGTGTGTGTGTGTGTGTGTGTGTGCATGTGCACTTGCATGTGCACGTGTGTTTTCTTTCTTTTCTGCAAGTTTCTTGTAGCTATAAGCCTCACACCTGCTAGGTAAACACTACCTCTGCACTATACCCTCAGCCCTAGAATTTCCTACTGAGCATTTCATTATTATCTAAAATGTAATGTTTCCCGTTGTTTACAGCTGAAAATGTACTGGTATATGTTTGTAATACATAATAATTACATTCGTTGTGGGGAATTGGTCCACATACATTTGTATACATCACACCTTGCTCATTCCCGTCCCTTTTCCCTGCCACAGGCCCCAGGATTACATTAAACAATGAGCCTCCACCTTCCATCTGCCTCTTGTTTGAGCTTCCTCTACTTCAACCTGTGGAGGCCAGCTCAGCGAGAGGCAGGAAGATCTGAGCATTTCCAGAAAAACGTTGCCAGACCGCGAGTCTGGTGCTGTGTGTGCTGCCTCGTGAAAGGGAGGCGAAGGACCAGCCACAGTTTGGGCCTTGGTGAGTGACACAAGCCCTCAAGGGACACCTGCTGGGTATCAGAAACCTCACTGTGAGAACAGAGCTGACCTCTGGATTTCTATTTTGGGGCTCGCATTAGTAAAATAAGTGCCTTTGCCAAGGCTTGGTCTGGAACCCCCAGAGCCTCACAGCGGCTGTTTGAGGCACCTATGGTGCGGTCTCTGAGGCTCTGGGCTGTGACACATGTGGTCTCCTCTTTCCTTTTCTCCACCATGGGTTGCCTGGAGACTGTTCTCCGGGACTCGCCTTGTGACCACATGACCAAGGCAAGGATTTGGGTACTGATACACTCATACCTGCACCTCTCATAGCTAGTGAGGCATAAGGAGCCTCCACCTCCACCCCTCTGATCGTCCCACCTTCCTGGACAGGGCTTTGAACCCATTTGCCCTTTTGGAAGGCACAGCTGTCAGTCAGGGTCAGGAGCCCACAGGCCGGAGCATCTGTCCTGCCCAGGCTTCTGCTCCTGGTGTCCCCCACCTCCGGCTGTGGCTGATGATGAATCTGTAAACACTGTGCTTTGTTTTCACTCTGGGCTGTCTCCACTGAGCCATCTCGTGTTTCCTTATTCCTTCTGCCTTGTTTATCTCCAAGTCTTTTCAGTTTTACCCAAGTCTCTTTTCTCCCTCCATTTCTATTGCTGTTCCTTAGATGAAGTCTTCATTGTTTTCTACCTTACTCATTACAATCGCCTACAAGCTTCTCTCTGCCACCTGGCTCTCTTTCCTAATCTATCCTCAACTTTGCCAACAGAATTTTTCTTCTCTTCTAATAGAGACGTGCCTTGACTTACCGTGGGGTTGCATTCCAGTAAACCTCCTTTAAGTTGTTCATATATTACCCTGAAAACGCATTTCATTAAACTTAACCCACCTAATGTCGTAGCCCTACCCAGCTCACTTTAACCCTGCTCAGGACACTCACATTAGCCTACAGCTCACCAAAAATCACTGAGCAAAGCCAATTTGTAGCAAAAGTTGGATGTCTCCGGTAATCTATTGAATATCTGTATCCAGTCAACACTGGCACTGCAGGACACTGCCTGTACAGAGTGTCAAGTCACTGCTTACCTGTGTGATTCCGGGGCTGAGGGAAGCAATAGCCCATGGCTGCTGCCGTGTGCCCTGAGAGGGCATCATACTGCATATCACTGCCCGGGAAAAGATCAAAATTCAGAGTACAGTTTCTACTGAGTGCACATCACGTTCATACCATTTGAAGCTGAAAGAGTGCAAATTGAGGCATCGTAAGCTGGAGGCCACCTATCTAACCCTAGGGCTGCACCTGCTCTGAGCCAGGTACTGCCGCCTCGGAGGCTGATCCAGCTAGGCCGGGGTTGCAGGGTAAGCAGCAGCTGCCCAGCCACCAGCCTGGCAAATGGGTCCAGGCCCTGCCGCTGTCCCCCAGGGATGTGAGGCTCCCCTAACTGAGAGCCAGAGGAGCACTTCAGAGCCCTCGTGTTACTAAATAGGGTTTAGCATTCTGTCCTGTCTAAAATATTTGTTCATTTCTGTTATTTTTCTTTGACCCACAAATCATTAGAAATGCTTTACATTTTAAACATAATTTTGTTGTCAGTGAAAGCGCCACTTCGTTTATTTCTATCCTAAGTAGATTTTGGTCAGAGCGGGTGAGGTACATGGAATTTATTTTTTAGAATTTGTTAAGAATGCTTTGTGCCTCACTACCTTGTCAATTTTTGTAAATATTTTTATGCATTTGGGGAAACATAGTCTCCAATTATTGGGTGCGAGATTCTATATATGTCTATACTTCATCATTTCATTCAAGTTTAAGTGGGGCATGGTGGCACAAGCCTGTAATCCCAGCACTTGTGAGGCTGAGGCAGGGGGATCGCTGTGAGTTTAAGACCAGCCTGGGCTACATAATGAGTTCCAGGTCAGTCTCAACTGCATAGTGAAACCCTGTCTCAAAAAAACAACAACAACAAAAAAGTTTATGCCCATTCTTATACCAATTGATCTTTCAGTTACTAGAAAGGTATGTTTTTAGTTCTTCTATAAAGAGCCATCCAGTCTTCTTTGGAATTCAGTCAACTTTTATTCTATATATTTTGAAGGTCTAAAATAGATATACAAATTTGGGTTGGTTATGCAGCCCTGATAAATTGTTCTTTTTATCATTATATAATGATCACTTTTTTCCCCTTAAAGGCATTTATTCTGTTATAGTCACAACATTGTTTTAATTAGTATTTTCCTGATATATCTTTTTATCATTTACTTTTAACATTTTTTTATTCTTCCATTCTTTTTAGCTTTGTAGTTTTTAAAATGTAGCCTAAGTACATTTCATTTTGAGTTCTTTAAAAAACTGAGCCTGATAATTACTTCTAAACTAATGAATCTAATTTACTTAAATTTCTTGTTTCCTGATATTTTTGCATTTATTTTGCCATTTCTTTTTGTACAGTGTGTTCTCCTTTTGAATGCCTTTTCTTCCTTTGTTCCCATATTCTTTTGAATTGATCCAGCTTTATTTCTCCCTCTCTACAAATTTAGAAATTACATGTTCTATTTCTTTCTTTTAGTGGCTAATCTTAATCTTTTGTCAAAGATGTTTGACCTAAAGTCTAAAGTGAATCTTGATACTCCCTTTATGAATAGCAGAGAGAATGTAGACATTTGAACCCATCTCACATGTTGTTGACACCTAGCATTTTTACAGTCCCACTTTATGTTCATACACTTCCAGCTTTATTATCATTATTACCTTTGAGCTGTTAATGTGGTTTTTATTTTTTCTTGGCCTAGTGGTTCACTGTGTTAGTTACTTTCCTCTCACTGCTGAGACAAAATACCTAGCAGGCAAAGTTGGAGGGGAAGGGTTCTGTTGGGCTCACAGTTTGTAGAGGTTTCGGTCCGTAATCAGCTGGCTCTGAGCAGCGATGGCCACAGACCTAGAAGAGGAGAAACAACACGGGACTCACAAGGAAGCAAAGTGTGGAAGCAAAGCAACCAGAGTGGCCTTCACTGCGCCTTTCTTCCTCTTTTATTCCATCCAGACCTTGGGGATCAGGGCAGTGCTGAACCACTCGCTCTGTCCAGTGGCTCAGTAACCACACGCCCTGAATCCCAGCATCACACATTCCAGATTCAACCACCTCTGGCCCAATGAGCAGGGTTATCCAGACCCAAACCATAACATTCACAACCTGGATTGAATTTTTTTTCCCCTCAGGTAATCTTGAAATCTTTTCCACAAGCATCCTTGAGTAATAAATTCTCTTGGTCACTTATTTTAAAGATACCTTCACTTCCCTTTATTTTAAAAGATGGCTAAAGGAGGTGAAAAAGAACCCTTCTGGGCTTCCTCTACCTCTTCTGAGAAGTTAGTTAGCCATCTGATGGTTTCTTTGTGGAAAGTCATGCTTCTCTCCATTGTTTTTAAGATCTGTTTGTTTTGGGTTTTAAGAGCTTTTCTGTGATGTTGTTTGGTACTGATTTCATTTTGCTTATCTTCTTGAGGACTCATTTCCAGCCTCTGAAGTTTCATTTCTTTCATAGATTCTGGAAAGTTCTTGGCCATTTTCTCTTTGGTTCTTTCCTCTCCACGTTCTCTTAATGTTCATCTTCTGAAATTCCTGTTAGTCATATGTTTACTCTCATTCTATCATCATAACAATTTTGCTTTTGTATATTTTGTCTTTCATCTCTGTATTGTACATCGGGCAGTTTTTCCCCAAATTTACCAGTTTTTCAACTCTAGTTTAGTTGTGTCTGACCAATGGCAATGACCACAGGCATTTACTTTTCTAAGTTGTTTGTATTTTCTCAAGTTTATCTCTTTTTTTTTCATAGTATCTTATGATTTTTAAATGTTTTCCATTTTTCTTTTATGCATCTTTAGCTAATTTTGTAAGAATGCTAATTTATATTATCTCTCCAATAGTTCTTTTCTTAAAAAGATTTTTAGTGGTTTTGACCTACTGTTTGTCAGGTCTGCTTTTATTTTGAGTGGAGAGGTTGCACCTTAAAGGCTGAGAATTCTTCACTGCTTTCACGTGGTAATTCTGAGGAACTGCAGCGGTCTGTGTCCTGGCAGTGTCTTTCTGTGGCTGATTCCCTGGAGTCCCAGAAACAGCACCCAGCAGAGAGGCTCTGTTTATTTTAGACTTCCGGGTTCCTGCAAACCCCTGACCCCTGTGAAAGTGGTCACAAGGTTATGAGATCACAGGCACACTTTTCTTCTAGTCATAGCCCAGATGAGCTTTCTTAGCTCCCTTTGTGGCTGAGCAGAAGGCTTCTTTGCACATCTTTACCTGCTTTATGCAAAGACTTTATGCAAGTCCAACTCTGCCCAGCCTAGACCCAAGGGCTCATATTCAATGTCACAGTGGACTTAAAAACTCAGCCTAGGGCTGGGGTTGTGCTTGGCGGTAGAGTGCTTCTTTCTTCCTTTGTGTGGCCCTCAGTTAAATCCTCAGCTCTATTAAAAAAAAAAAAAACAAAGAAAAGAAAGCTATATATTATAATAAAATTATATGTATTTGACATAAGGTATATATATTTATATATTGCATGATAGATATATAAGAACAGATGTTACTGTAACTTTTGTCACTGTCTGTGTTTTATATTCTACCTAGCACTTTCCAAAGCTGAGGCAGGTTTTATCCACTGTCCCTAGCACTGAGCACAATATATGGCACACAGTGTATAGCCATAAATGCTGCAATATTTTCTTAAATTGCCAAGCTCCCAGTGCTTGCCTAGGGAAGCACAGCTTGAGATTACAACACCTCTGTGTGCTATAGTAGCCTTTTTTCACCTAGAGAGCTGCAGTCGGTGGTGCTCAGTTAGTCACAATGTAGAGCAAATAGACTTCACGTCAGTCAACCTCTTTATTAGCTATTAGTCCTGATTCATGATTAAATGCTCTACTGTATCTGACTGGCTTGCATTCATAATCTAGGACAGGCAGCTGCAGACACAAGGACAACTTTACCAACACACTTCCCGCCAAGCTGTCCTCCTCGCTGTCATGGCCCCATAGCAGAGTGACTGTCATGGAGCTCGTGCTCAACGGATGCATGAAAAAACATGACTCTGGGCATGGGTTGCACCTGCTCGCTTCTGTGTACACCTGGCACACAGAGCACAGTGAGTGTTGCCTGCTGAATGGAAGAATTACTGAATGAGTGAAGGGTAGAAAAAGCCGGACTTTACAGAGATTGGATGCAGGAGAAAATCCCACAACTATAGATGGGGAAAACAAACCAAGAGGTTATTATTCTGATAAAGAGGGAAACAACTCAATATCATTTTGGATAAAAAAGGGAAATTGATCTCTGCAGTTCTTTGGGCTCTGTGTTGTGCATGCTAACCTTGTTTGCTTGACCTGCCTGTCCATTCACCTCCCATTCATTTACTCAAGCAACTTCCCACCACCTACCATGAGCCAAGCACCATGCTTTGCATTTGGCAGTTCAGTGTCGTATTGAAAAAAGCTTCCTGATTCTGTTGCTACAAAGTGCTATCTCGATGTTACAACTGGGAAGTTCTCAAAGCTTTCTCTCTGTGACCCTCCTCCCATCTGTTCAGTCATTCAGTAGAAACCTCTGATCTCACCCACTCAGCTGAACACTGCGGGGGTGGGAACTCATGGTTCCTCCATACTCAGTCACAGTCCTTAGGGGCCTAACGTGGCCAGCATGAATAGGGCTCTGCCTTTGAGAGCTTAGATGGTAATTATGGTAGGTCCGCATGATAGATATGTCAGTGAATACATTTAGAGAAAAATGAACTTAAAAAAAAAACAAATTAGGGATGTGCCACAGCAAGATAGATAGATAGATAGATAGTCTTTACCTTCAAAAGCCAGACAGTTCTAAAAATGTAGGGCTATTACCAGATGATCAGAGTGATTTCTACCTACCTGGGGTCTTCTAACAAGAGGCTGCAACCTGGCCTGGGACCAGAGAAGAGGCTCTTGGAGAGAACAGAGCCAGAATGACAATGCCCTGGGGTGGAGGGGCTCTGTCCATAGAGCATGGCAGCAGGACAAAGTTCTTTGCCCCGTGGCCAAGATGACCCGCTTGAGCTGGCCTCTGGACGGCCAAATGTCTGCCTTCCTGCCACTCAGATGAAGCCCCACCGTGGCCCTTTGTCAAGAACTTTGACTCACTTGTGACCTGGTTTTGAACTAACGACCCAGAGGTGAACGACTCCATATCTCATGACTAATCCCATAGACACTGCTTCTTCCTGCTAGCCACAAGCAGGAGATTTGGTGCAGATGGGGGCAGAAGTCCAGCTAGGGACCCTGGAGTCAGCAGCACAAACCCACCGGGCTTCATCCCCACCATCTGTCCTCCTGCCAGCCCTGGTTCTCTAGCCAGCCTGGATGCACAGGTTTCAGAAGAGGTCAAGGTCACCCTAGGGCCACCCCGCACAGATGGAGTCAGCCAGGGAGACCAGCTGGGGTCCAGTGCAGACCCAAATGCTCAGGGCTCACACACACTGTGCCCTCAGTGGGTGGGGCGGTGTGCTCAAGCTGAGTGAGGTCTAAAGTTCAGCCAGGTGGGACCTAACTAGCCCAGAAACCCTAAAAACTTGCTTTAGCTCAACTCCCCTTCTGTCCACCCCGTTTCTTTCTAGACTCCAATTTGCTGAATGCCTGGTCTTACTAGTGTCGTGGGCACTATTGCCACTCACAAGACCATAGCTGTTCTCTGAGGTTAGTGATTAGGTGCCATGGCTTCCGTTCAGAGCCAGAACAAATGCGGAGAAGAAAACGCCACCTGAGCCATGTCCCGAGAGCAGAGCTTTGCCTCTCCCTTCCCAGCCAGGGGAGCTCAAGATGTGCCAGTCTCACAGTCCCCTCGGTCAAAGCCTGATGTACAAGTGCAGCTGGGGCCCTTGGTG
>NW_022900931.1:28003230-28008276 GCF_012274545.1 Fukomys damarensis | reverse complement strand
GGATGAAGGGAGACAGTGGATGTTCCAAATTCTTGCCCCGGAGGGCATAACCACTCACCTCACCCGGCACTGCTCAAGGATCATTTATACCCACAAGTGTGAGATTCCCTGGACAGCTTAGCAAGACCTGCTCTTTACAAATCAATGACACTCCGTCTTTTTGCATTTATCTTAGAATTTACCTTTGGCAGTAGTCATACCTACTAAGAAAAACAATAAATAAAATCTGGTATGCAAAACATTAAAGTAAAAAGGTACCTGAAAGACACTTTTAGGGGGTGATTCTGGTTCATATTTGAAAATGCTGACTATGCTTCAGTTCATATTTATCCACTTGGTCCCCCTCTTTCCAGTACCCCACTGGCCTGTGAGGAGAAGTACATGTCACCAGAAACAGAGACATGTTCCTTGCCATTGCAGAGCACACAGCCTTGGCCCTGACTTGCCCTGGACTGTGGGGCTTTGGAGTTGATCCCCCGCCACCCTCAGATTCATTGCAGACCTCATGGAGACCAGGCCGTCAGAAAGCCCACAAGGGCATTGTGCTATTTCTCATATGGACTCCATAGGAAACAATGGACTAAAACTTGGCCCAGGTACCAACTTCCTTTCTTCAATGCATACGAGGACTAGGGAATCACACTCAAAAAAGTAAGGGTTCTCCCTATTCTGAGAGAGAGGTCAAAAGCCACAATGGGGAGTGAGGGCTATTTTGGGAGGTCACTGGCATTTACCTCTCTGTGAGGCTTTCCTGACTTCCATCCGTCATCTCCACACCCTTCATTCACAAAATTCAGCCAAATGTGCTCTGCCATTGCCACACCCACCCCACACTCTGCGAGCAGCCAGGTCATTCTGCAGCATTCCACTTCCTGTGATTTAGGCAGTTATTATGCTCCTCTCTTTGGACCTCACTTCCTTCATCTTTAAATGAAGCGCAGATGACCAGAAGACTTCAGGGTTCTTCTCGGCCAGTGTGGGGGTCTGTCCACCCAGGGGCCCTGTTTCCTGGCCCAGAGCTCAGAGACTGCTGCAATGCTGATGAACCCACCATCACATTGGTGGAGCGGCAGGGGCGTGGCTTGGAGTAGCAGGTTGTGTGAACTGGGCCAACTGCCTCCCCTCTCTGAGACCAGAGAAGGGAAGAGACTGGCTCACCACCATGTCCAGTTAGAGCAAAGTTGTGACCAGAACACAGGTCTCCTGATTATCTTTACTAAGACACACTCCTTGGAAGTCAGATCTTTTAAAAAATGGGGTCGGGGTATGAAGGACCTCTTGATGTTACTTTGCACGGATGCAGAGCGACAGCTACAAACCAGAGTCTTCAAGCAAGGGGCCTCTTGGAGCCTTGAACCAGCAGCCTGTCCTTATCTGCTCAGCGGAGATGAGCCAGCACCCAGCAGGTGGGTGAAGCGGGCCTCTCCCACAGCCCCACTCAGCCGATTTTCGATATTTCCTCCTGGCGGTTCCTAGGCTCTGATCTGGTGGCAAAGCCTTCTGCTTCTGCTGCCTCCTGAGTGTGGGTGCCAGAAGCTAGAAAGGCCTGAGAGCAAGAGTTTAAAGCAGAACAGCTTCCTCTGCAGGGGCAGAGAAGGCCCTGGCCCTGCTGGCTCAGCTCTAAACTGAGCTCCCAAAGGAGGCTCCAAGGTTCTGGCTCCTCCTCTGAGCTCTCACACACTTGCAGGTCTCCCCACTGTCCGGCAGGAAGATCACTGTGCCCTCTCCTTACCCAGAGCCTCGGGGAGAGGCTTGGAACCAGACCCCATTGTGGACACCCAGCACACGTGCTCGCTGTCACTGGCCACACAGTCGCTGGGGCAAGGCGCAGCTTTAGCAGCAGACAGGTCCGGCTGTGCATCTCAGCCGTGTGACTCTGGGCAGCTACTGACCCTCTGTGCTCACGTTTGTATGCTGGTCAATGAGTTTAATAAGAGCTGCCTCGTGGAATTGCTGGGAGAATTAAGTGTGTGCTATTTCTAAAGCACCTGATACCATGTCTGAAATACAATACACAAGAAGACAACCCTAGCTAAGTGTTCCCCGGGCGGCTGTCCCAGGAATTGTAGAACCTCTGGGGTAGTGAAAGGCATGGGGAGGAGAGGAAAGTAAGGCGGACCCTGGAGCTTCCACTTCAGCAAAGGTGCCGGCTCCATTTCTAAGGAAATCCTGGACCTCCACCTGGGCCAGCCCCTCACAGGCATCCACAGAAACTCAGGGTCCAGGCAGAGTCACATGGAGACTCCAAGGGGGTGCTGAGGGCAGAGCTTGTGTTTGCTCCAGAACATACCCTGGGCTAGACGTCGCAGCCACCTTGTTCTGTTAGCTTGAGCTGGTGATTTAACCTCCATGTCCTCATCTTCAAAATGAGGGCTAGAAACAAAACCCACTCTCAGAGTTGTAAATGAATACTACATATATATGACATCTGGCTTGTCATGAGTGCTCATCAAGCTTTATGAGTATTATCAGAACACAGCCCCACTCCAGGGTCTTCAACTTTAAGTGTGATGTTGACTTAGGTGTAAGCGTGATGCTCTGCTGAAGACAGGATGCTTTAGGAAGAGAAAGCAGCTTCAGCAGGCTGCAGCCTGACCGGATCACTGTGCATCCCTCCCACCCTGCGTGCCCCGCCAGGCCAGGCTCCTTTGCAGACAGAGTGAGGGGCATGTGGATTTGTTGACGTGGAGGAGGACAGCACAGACAGGGTGTGAGAGAAGAGGCTTGAAAGGAGAAACCCTTTTCCAAGGCATTTCCTCCTCAACTGCTTTCCTCTGAGAGACTGGAGCAGCAGGAGCGCCCTTGTGACCACTAGAGGTCAGTGGAACGCTTGCTATCCTTCCCTGGGACCCCAAACACAGCTTGTTCATGGGAAGCCCTCCCGCCAGCACCCTGGATGGACTGGGATTTGGTTTGTTCTTCCAGGGGCATAAGTCATCTGCACTCCTTCTTCATCTCCTCTTTGACCAGGTAGCACTGCGCAGAGAAGCTCCAAGCCAGCCATGTGGAAAGAACAAGGCGCTCAGCTAGAGAGCTCTTTTTGTTCTAGGGCCAAATGGCCCCAAAGCTCAAGACTCCAGGTTGCCCCTTTTCTCAAATGTGCACTGTGCCCTTCCCGTCCTCCTGTCTTCGGCTGCACCCTGCACCCCATCACTCGGTCCTCTCCTTCCCCGCCTGCGTGACCTGTAAGACTCTCACTGTTTCCCAAGATCTGTGTACATTTCTACGTACTCCGCCACCAGTCACGCTGTGCACACCATCGGCTCTCACCCCACCCCGCTTGACAATTGTCCTTCTTGCCCCATAGCTGCTGTGCGGGGAGTGTCTTGTGGGCTTGGATTATGAATTATGCATCTTGGCATATCCGTGGCTCTCTATCCAGATGTGATGCTAATGACTACATATTTGCTGGATGAACATGGAGTGAATGAACAGACATCGCTGTTATTCAAATACACAATCTCCTTTTACTGCGGACTGCTGAGCTCACAGGCCCAGCCGGGAAGTGGAGACCTCAGAACAGAGACCCTCACGCTGCCCAGAAGTGCCCCCTCGGGCGGCGCGTGCCTCGGTGCCCCTCTCTGCTGGGCCTGCCCATCGCCACCTTTCCTCCTCCTCCTCCTGGGGACTGGATTCCATTAGGCTGCTTCCTGCCTCCCTGCACTGAGATTGTCATGTGACTGAACAGCCTCGAAGAATTCAAAGGTCAGGGATCCAGCATCCCCCTCAGTGCCACAGGGCCTACGAATAGGAGAACTTTAGAACACAGATAAATTCTTGTTTTCACATTTAATTTTATTTAAGAGTTAAACAAATTGAAGCCCAGAGAGATGAGGCGATTCCCCCGGGGTCCCACAGCTGCCACGTAGCCAAAGGAAGAGGAGGATGTTGACCTTCCTCTCATGGTTTCAAGCTCTGCAGGCTGCTTCAGTAGCCAGAACAGCCTGAGGGAGGATGCCCGCTCAGGGCTGCCTCCCATTACTCCCAGTGTCTGCCTGGCAGTACCAGTGGCCCCAGCGATGGCTGAGAAAGTGTCAAATGGAGATGTTAAATGGCTATTATGATAGGAAAAAAGAGTGGTTAGTAGTCCTGGAACACTAGGAATAAGAGCTAAGGATCCAAGTCTGCCCTGTGGTACTGAGGTTCCAATAGCAAAATATGAAGGCTGATATTATGCAGGCATTAAGGCTGGATGGCTCAGAAATGTGGGAGAGCAGAGGAAGAAGCTATAGGAAAAAGCCTTGCAAAAGTGTATTTGCGCTCAATATGCCCCAGTGCTGGGCCTAAAAAGGACCAGAACAGCCAGAAGGCTTCAGACTGGGCCACTGATGCGTTCATGTTGAGGGCAGCCTTCCTCCCAGAGGGGACCGTGGGCTTCGAAGATCCGCAGTGACAGAAACGGGCAGAAACCCAAGGAAACACCAGGTCCCGAGCAGGCCTCTGAAAGACAAGTCCTGGAGGCCTCTGGGCCTCAAGGTCAGGAGAGGCGCTGTGTGATCGCGCATTTCAGGTTTGCTTCAAATCATCTGTGGGAAGTCTTTCCTGGCTCCCTGGCTTCTCTCTGAAAGCTTAGCGACTTAATCTGCAGAAATACTTCCCACGACAGCACCATCTCCCAAGCCCTGCCTGAGCAGGGTAGGAACAAGTGCAGGTCCTTTTCCTGTCTCCACAGAATGCCAAGCAGAGCAAACATAAAATACTCATTTCCCTCTAGTTCTGGACTGTGCTGTGGCAGCAGTCACCCTTGGAGGTTTTTGTAACACTTTTTATTGCCTTACTTTACTCTTGCCACAAGCCCTATGAGGTGCGTGGTAGCCTTACCCTGTTTCACAGATGTGGAAACTGAGGCTCAGAAAGCTGAAGTCACTTAGCCAGGGTCATTCTATTAATGAGGCACAGAATCAGTGCCTGTCCCCCAGGCTCTGACTGCAGAACCCACAGCCTTTGTCACTCAGTGTGTCTCCCCCGGTGGGTGTGCGCAGGGAGAAGGCCCCAGACCTAAAACACCCACCGATTGTTGTTCTTATTAAAAAAAAAAAAAAAACT